>NW_022196895.1:47971931-48043038 GCF_008632895.1 Mastomys coucha
TTTTTTTTGTCTGCAAACCCAAGTCTAGACAGTTTAAAGAAGCTGAACTGATCACAAGATCAGACCAAATTACCTTTTCTACTTCATGTTATAATATTCTCTGCTTCATTCCCTCTGCTTTAGACACATGGACTTTTTTCATACCTCTGAAATTGTTCCCACTTATGTGAAGGTAAGGCCAATTATAAATGTGTGAGAACATGCAGATGTGTAGATTTCTATGCATACATACTGTTTATTTGGTTAATTTCTCTCATGTAGCCATGAGATAGTAATTATCTTCTGTCTTTAGTTGTGCTTACATATATCATTATGAGAGGAGAAAAAACATTTATATCAGATAGAAAATTGTAACTTTTTAAAATCACCATAAAACAGTACACTTAAGGGTATGGATATTACATACTGACTTGCTATAAAGTAAGTGAAATGATTGTTTTGGATAGGTTATTTGAATTATCTCACTGGAAGCAATTGGTACAATGAGATTGTAACATTCACAGTCTATCAGAGCTGAATTTGAAGATTTATTAGAGTAATGCCTTTTAAAATTTTAGGGAAATAGCATACTTTTCTATTGGTTTTCTTATTTGTAAATACAGAAATACATTTTGTCTTGAAAGGGGTTTTATAGGGTTGGTAAAAGAACATCTATGAGAGTAAATTTCTTAGGTCCTGACACAGCATCAAGAGCTACAATGCTGCTTGTAGCCTAAAGCTAGTACTGTAATTTTATTATATCTTGCAATAACTTAACTGGTTATAAAGAGCCAATGTAAATTATTTCAAAGAGAGATCAGAGGTAAAATAGTCAGTTTAAGACTCATTCATGGATAAAAAAAATTGGAACTAAAAAAAAAAAGATGTTAAGGAATTTCTGTAGTTTATGAACAATTTTCCTATGACTTTACTGAAAATGCATTGAAAACAATTTATTCTTGACATTTAAAAATCAATAAATATATCAATAGTTTTCCCAAGCCTCTGTTCTATCTTTTTTATTATACTACAATGTGTATAAAATAGTGTTGTGCTTCCATTGCTCTCGACTAATGAGTCATATAGATGCAAAGTCATGTTTAAGATCTATTGCTCACTTGCTTTAAAAAGAAAACAAAAGGCTGTAACTCAGCATGTAGACACATGAATAATAACCCTGAGAAGCTGCACTTCAAAGGCCACAACTGAGCATCAAGTCTGTGTTAAAGAGCCACATGAAGAATTGTCTCTTGTTTGTCTGAGTTAAGTCCTATTCTAGGTTTAGTGTTGAGCACCAGTATTGATCATAGGACCTTTATCATTTATTATCATTTAATATGTATATACAAATATATGCACATACATATATACACACACACACACACACACATATATGTAGACACACAAGTCTCTCTCCTCTCTCTCTTCTCTCTCTCTCTCTCTCTCTCTCTCTCTCTCTCTATCTATCTCAGGGGGGGGATTTTATTTTGGGAATTCCTTTTCTTTTATAAAACATTACTGAAATTCAGACTTTGTCAAAACTGATCCATATAATGAATTTTAACATTTGTGTGGCAGAAAGATGAAAAATGTACCAAAAAGTTAAAAATTTAGATATTTCATGTCAATCTCATCACATCTAGAAAAAAAGGCGACACTCTGAATGCTCAGCGGGGCGTTTCACAGCTTTACCCAAAACTCTGCTCCTTAAACCAGTTGCTATAAGCTCTACTGTTTCCTCTCACCTACATGACAGTCTTAATATGTGTTCCTCCAAAAATGATTTAATTATTTATTTTTATTTATCTATATGTGTGTTTGCCTGCATTAGTTTATCTACATCAAGCCTGTATGGGAACCTACACAGGCCAGGAAAGGTCATTGGATCTTTGGTTCTGGAGATACAGTGAGCTTTCATGTGGGTGATTGGAAGTGACCCCACATCTCCTGCTAGAGCAGTTACCACTGTTGGCTACTCAACTATCTACCCACCTCCCATATTTGTCCATTTTAAAACAAAATTTTAACTTGCTCTTGTCCCTCTTTTTCTTCCTCCACCTCTTGAAACTATGTCCATTGTCTAAATTGTGTTTGGGGCTCCCCCACCCTTTTTGAGTGTGAAATAACAGAGCGTTGGAAGTCAAAAATGGGTCAGAAGACACAGAAAGTCACAAGGTAATACCTAAGTCATGTTCATTGTAAAAGCATGTGAAGAAATGCAGCTTCTCTTTATCACAGACATCTCAGGAAGCAAGATGATATTCCGGCAGATCACATTCAAAGCTCAGTTGGGTATACGCAGTAGTTAGCCACAGTTCACCAAACACTCAGTCACTTTATCTGATTGGATTTGATTGTGTTTAGGTTGCAAGTGGGACACACTGTTTGCAGAGGTGCTTAGATTAGCAACACATTCCATCAACAATAAACCAGGCTTTCCTGTTCATTTGTTTCCAAAGTCAAATCCCCTCTGTGAAATTTTTACCAAGTTGTTATTTTCTGTTAGAGATTAGACACAATGCTCCAAGATTCCTCCCACTCTCATACAGGAGAAGAGAGACTTGAATGCTAATTTCAACAACAATCTTAGCTGTTTCGGGCATCATATTGTGAGCTTCATATGTCATCTAGTTTCAGAGGCCTTGATCTTTTTAACAACTTCTAAGTTACAGATTTTTCACTTATATTTGCCATCTGAGCAAGGTGTCTTTAATGAAACAATTTGGAAAACATCTCAGGAGCAATCTCACTGCTTGTGGAATGGTTTAAGGCATACCTATTACATCATCATCATCATCATCATCATCATCATCATCATCATCATCATCATCAATGAAATCCTGTGTTGTTCATATTTTGCTTCATAATCTTGGGCTAAATCACAATGTGTCTTTGTGATTTCACCAGTCTCCTTTGAGTGTGAGGCACCCTATCTTACTGTGCTTCAGATGGTACAAAATCAGCAGAAAGTACAATTTTTAAATTATCCTATGTGCTGTGTCCAATAATCTGGGGACACACTCCAGCACATTAATCTGAGTGTGAACCTCACTTACTTTTACATGCTGCTTCCTGAAAAGTCTACTTTATCTTACCCACAGCTGTTACTTCAACAAACCAAATAAATGCTCTTAGCAGGTTACAAAGCCCTGAATGTTGACACACAAAATTTGCATGATATTAAGAAGACCCCCTCCAAAAAAAGAAGACCCATAAGTACAGAGGTACAGAGAAACTGAACCACCTACTAGCCTAGAGAAAAATTGGTACTTTTACCAAACCTCTACTTTTGTAAAAGTAACTTACCTGTTTTTGTCTTTTTTTTTTTTTTTTTTTTTTTTTTGGCTGAGAGTGGGCAAATCACATATAGTTGCAGCGAGATGTAAGACGCAAGTGTCATGGAATGAAAGCAGCTCAGGCAGGCTCTGTTTTGGCCCCAGAGTTACAGGTTCTCATTCTTCTTCAGCTAAAAGAAAAGTGAAGCCAAGGTCTTTCTAAGCTGTCAGATTTAGTGAAGACTTGCGCGTGCTGCCCAGAGGGAACTGTGAAGATCCCTGCATGCTGCTGAGAGGGAACTGCCAGCACCTATGCACGCTGCCAAGAAAGAACTGCGAGGATCTATGCACGATGCAGAGAACACAACATGCTACAGAGAATGAAATGTGGGGACCCATGCATGCTGCCCAGCGTGAACTGTGAAGATGCATGCATGCTTGCCAAGAGTGAACGATGAGGCTGTTAGTATGGACAACACAATTCTTCAGAAAGTATCGCTTAAACTACAGCGCGGACATCTTAACTTCGCTGACTTCAGGCTTCCACAGTGCTTCCTCTTTTGGTCCCGTTCATCAGCGTCTTCCACTCAGAATGAAACAGGAGTTTTAGCACCTGTCTTTCATGACTCCTTCGATTTACAAGAGTTGTTTGCTACTACCCCGCTGCCTAGCGACATTTTCTTCTCTTTCTGTATGCCAAGTGCTTTTCTCTCTAACTTTCTCTTCATTGTTCAAGACATTCACAGGCCTCTGACCACACTCTTATAGTCAGATGGTGGGTTCTCTGACCTTTTATGACAGGATGTCCCTATGCATGCCGCATACTCTCTTTTGCTTACTTTGCTGACAGCCAAAAGAATTAACACTGATGCTAAATTCATTAATCAAATACTATTTCAGGACCTATCTGTATTCAAAATCCCACACTGCACACAGAATCAATACTAAAGGAACCCTAATGCCATGTGCCCTTATGTGAGAATAAGTGCTCCTAATGAAAAAGGAAATTACAAATGTTTTGAATTGAAAAATATTAAAAATAAGATATTTTAGAGATTCTATGGCACATGCAGCATTACATCTATAGGCGAATGTATGTTATTTTATTCAGATGTCAAAAAAGAAATGTAATTGTTAATTTAAGCATTTGACTCTATCATTTACAAAGGGAAAAAACATTAAAGTTATCACTAGGAGAATTACAAGTTCAAGGCCCAATTTAACAACTTAACAAGAATCTGACCCCATCCCACCCACAAAGAAAGCCGAGTATGTGGTGCAGTGGTAGAACACTTGCCTCGTATGTACAGAGTCCCGGGGTTGATAGCTGGCATAAAGGGGAAAGAGGAGTGAGAGGAGGGGACACATGAGGGGAAGGAAGACTAACAGGAGGAGGGGGGCAGAAGGAGAAACAGAAAGAGAAGGAAGAGGAGGAGGAGGAGGATACATCTGTGATGTATCCTGTAATAGCAGCAGCAGCAGTTGACCACAAAAAAAGAGGAGTAAGCAAGGACAAAGATAAAGGAGTAAATGAACAATATCAGTATTATAAATATGCCCTAAACACAGATATCAAAGGGACAGCAAGTGGTTAAGAACATATTATAAATACCTTAATGGCAAAAAGTATCAATTATATATGAAATATAAAATTATAAGATTACTTCAGAGGAAAACAAAAACAAGACTGAACATCTATTTAAAGAAATCAAAATTGTACTGAAGCCATCATTCATACATTTATGTACACACATAAAAATATGAAAATGCCAATGAGTCATTGCATATATAGAATCTCTTACTAAAGGCGAACATAACAATTCATACAATGATGGGCTAGAGAGATTGCTCAGTGGTAAAGAACACAGGTTACTCTATCAAAGGATTGAAGGTGGGTTTCTAGTATCCAAATGGCAGCTCACAAACCTTAGTAAACTTCTCTGGCCTCTGAGGGCACAAGACACACATGTGGTGTGGACATACATGCAGAAAAAGAGCTTATACATAGAAAAATAAAATAAAAAGTAACTGAAAAAGTGTTGAAATAAGCTAATCATCTACTTACCTAAACTTGATCACTATTTCAGAGTAAAACAAAATTACATGCAAAATTTATTATAGAATAGACATATAAAATTATTCATGTAAGCAGCAAACAAGATTGCTATTTTGATTAGAATAAAATGGAACTTCAGTATTGGTTTACTTTGTCTTTTTCTGGTGGGTAGTGAGCCTGAGAACTTCTTCACATGTCTACTGGCCATTTGTGTTTTATTTTTTGTGAACTGATGCTCATTACATTGGCTCATTAATTGACTGAGTTGATTAATTTTATTTAGTTACTTTATTTCCTGTATATTCTAGACATTAATCCTCTGTCAAAAGCAAATCTTTTCCTAAGTGGGCAAGAGTTTTGAAAAGGCACTTCAAAGAAAGATGAGAGCCAGCTGACTAGTAAGTGTTAATCAAGGCGTGCAAAATTTTAAACCTGGACAAAAAAAGTAAGATTATAGCTCCAAGAGTAAGATAGAAGAAAAATCCCACATAGGAGCTGCAAAGGGGAAGGAGTCAGGACAGAAAAATAGAAACTACTCAGAGGGGAGGAAAAGGAATGGAAAAAGTTGACAGGAAAAAGCAAAAAGAATTGAGAATCAGAAAGGCAACTCAAAGAAAACTAGAGAGCCATCTGAAGTTCAAGCATGGCTCCCTAGAGGGGTTCTAGGAAGTATCAAGAACCAAATTCCCCTTGTACAATGTAAGGTAAGAGAGGCCAGGTAGCCCCAGTGGTAGTATTAGACCTAGACCATCAATATTCACCTCACAGAAGAAATGCAAATAGAAGCTTTAAGTGCACTAATTTGCTTTGAAAGTCATTCCTCTTGAAACATAAGCTAGTTTTAGAGAAGAAATCACTACATTACATCACAGATCAGAACTGTCTGACCAGATACTATCTTGAAAATGGACCTATTCTAGGCCAATAAATTACTCTGGAGAATCAAAGAACATGGAATAATTATAATTTAGAGTCCCTGGGGGAACACTGAATAAAAGGAGAGAATTGTTAGGAGGCCACAAGTGACAGCCATAAAGGATAGGGAAGGCAAGCAGTGGAAAGTGGGGCTGCATTAGGCACCCAGTAGCCAGGGCACCTGGCCCCAGCCTATGAAGTTCCAGGGGGTTGAATAGTTGGTTGCCATCCTATCAGAGTATGCACATCACATCTGACCCCGAATTTACCATCTGCATATCTTCCTTCACACCCTTGCAGCCCAAGCCAGGATTCTAGAACCAAGCTGTGTGGTAAAGTACTCAAAAATAAAAGGAAAGAAAATAGATTTTGAGGAAATGTAATTTAAAACCAAGTAGTAGTAGTATACTCATGTAAAACAAACATACAAAAAAAAAAAAAAAAAAAAAAAAAAAAAAAAAAACAAGCAAACAGAATGTCAACCCTCAATGGATAAAATTATAGAGATCCATTCTATACCGACAGAAGGAGAAAATCTATCAAGAAGACACAAATGTGAATATAGATGTGCCAAATGTGAGATAGGCCAACTTCATAAACAAAAATACATAAAATGAGTGAGAAATCCCAAGAATATTATACTGGGTTAGTTCAATACTCATCCCTCACAAATAGATATATCATTGTGTTGACAAAAACATTCACCAAAGAAACATGAAAGTTACATTATAATATGGATTTAAATGAATTTAAACATCAACAGGATATTCCACCCAAAAGAATCAAAATTCATATGCCTTTCCAAAGTAAATCAATTTTGGTCCATAAAGCAGGTCCTTTTTTTTTTTTGGCACATTTGTATATAATTTTAATTTTAGTTTCTGCATGTGAGAGAAAACACATGGCATTTGCTTTCCGAGTCTGGATCATTATGTTTTACATAATAATTGCCAGTTGTATCCATTTTGATGTCACTATTTCCTTAGCTTTGTGTTTGCATGAAAATCTATTCTGTGTATGCACCACGTGTCCTTCATTCATTTATATGCTGAAGGGCATCAAGAATTCGTGTCCTTTGGAGCATTTTAAGTAGTGCAGCAATGAACAGGATGGGCACTTATCTGAGTAGCATGCTGACTTAGAGTCCAGAACTAATATAGCTAGTTTATATAAGTCTTCTAGTTTAAAATTTTATTATTCTTCTAATATTTTCTGAGTGTTTATTAATTTAAATTTTCTATATGTGAATGTCTTCCTTTCGTGTATGTCTGTTCACTATGGATATACATTGCCCATGCAGGCTAGAAGAGGGCATAAGACCAAGTGGAAGTAGAGTTAGAGACAGTTGTGAGCTGACCAGTGAGCCTTCAGAATGAAACCTACATCTAGTGCATCTCATTGCTACTAGAGCAATGAGTGCACTGCAACATTGAGCTATCACTCCACCCCCTTCTCAAGTGTGTGAGTGTGGTTGGAATATATGTCGTTGTATAGACATAGATGTGGTAACGACGCTGTTGAATTCCTGAGACTGTCATCTGAGACTGTAAAACCTTCTGTTTTACAGAAATGTAGGCAGCTCCCCTCTCTCCCTCCTCCCCTCTGCACTCCTCTGCATTTCCTCCTTAGTGGCTTAGCTCCACAGACATTTTCTCTCCCCTTTGATGAGATGACCAGGATGACTTACCAAAAGCATGGCTTCTGTGTGTCCTTTTGAATCCTACAAGTGTATCGAGTTCCCGGTTGCCTAAAAGGCAAAATAAGAAGCTGAAATATCTGAGCAAAAACTACTTAGTCAAAATTCAGTTCTTTTTTCTTTCTGTTAACACTCAAGCGAAGATTAATGCCTCTTTGTCTATCTCTCTGTCTTATCTCTATTTCTCAATCTCTGTCTCAATCTCTGTCTCAGTCTCTCTCTCTCTCTCTCTCTCTCTCTCTCTCTCTCTCTCTCTCTCTCACACACACACACACACACACACACACACACACACACACATACACACACACACACACACACACACACACACACACAATTAAATATTCATTTGGCCTGAATGGAACATTCTTTATTCTGTTATTTTACAGTTAACCTTTGTTTTGGAATGAATTCAGAAAGATTCTCAATCTCAAATAATGAAATTTTTACCTTCCTTAAAAGTAATTAAGTAGCAATTATAACATGAAACATTTACTTAAAAATCTATGAGGCTTGCTTCATTATTATGTCCAGCTTAATTGAAATGAATTGGCCTTTAAATTAAGTCCAAAGTTAATTTCTGGAATACCTAGGATTTTTGTAATCAAGAAGAGAATTTCAATTACTTCTGTGAAATATTTATCTAATTATTTAAGACTATACTAAAATGTTTACATTCTTTCAAATGAAGTAAAAGAAAGAAATGGAGAAAAAGTAATATTGTCAGAAATTCTAATTTATCACTGTAATGGGTAATATGACAAGCATTCAGAGAAGGAGGCTGTGTCTGAGAAACTAGAGAGCTACTCCAGAATTCAAGAGGTCCTAGGTTCAATGCTCAGTATCACATATACCAATTATGGTGGCACATGTCTGAAGAATCAAAAAAGTAAGAAAAAACATGAGAGTGAAACTCATGACAGATATTACTATACAGGCTTAATATTTATTTTTTTTGCAGTGAATTAGGTAAACTATTACACAAGGACAGGAGGATCCTTGGAGTTCACCGACCAGTGAGCCTGTAGTCAAACCAAATGGATGAGGTCAGAGTTCAGTGAGAGAGCCTTCGTCAAAATATAAAAAGTGGAGAGCAATTGAGGAAGACACCTGATTTCAACCTCTGGACTTTGCATGCACAAAATGTATGCTCCTATACAAACAGGTAATTAACCGGTCGTATTGTAAAACTTTCTATTGGTTAGATTATTAGAACAAGGTCCAAGTGAATACAAATATTACTATGCTAACTTGTCATGAGTTATTTCAGTGTTTAGTTTATACTCTGATCAGTGATTTTTCTATGTCACTTTTAAACTTCAAATCTAACATTCTATCATGTGGTGTTATTTTCCCACTAAAAAACATCTAATAATTTTGCAAACTTAATTCTTTTTTTCTAAATATATGTGACTGTTTTGTTCATCTGTAATATCCAGGTACATCTCAACAAATAAGGAGTTCTTTCATATATTTAATTTCATAGCTCATTTGATACTGTGTGTACTGACTAGTCTATAGTGTAACAAAAGACACAGTTCATCTCACACTCTTTAAATGGTATCAGTTATAGCTCTTTCCCATATTTCTTACCTTTGCTATAGGTTTAAGTATCCTGCAGTGTTCTGCCTGCAACCACAGTAAAGCATGGGAGGAAGTGTTGGATAGAGAAATAGGTAGGGGAATAAATTCTCCTACTTTCTGTACTGTTCAATGTTTTATCTCATCTATAAGAAGTAAGTGCAATGCAGAGACAGTTCTGCTCCTTTTTAAAATTCAATTTAAATTTCTTTTTACTTATTCACTTTATATCCCGCTTATTATCTCTGTCCCAGTCACCCCCTCCCACAAACCTTCCTCATTCTCTTTTCTCCTCTGAGAAGGTGAGGGCCCCAAGGTATCTCCTCACCCTGGCACTTCAAGTCTCTGCAAATCTAGGCACTTCCTCTCCCACTAAGGCCAGAAAAGGCAGCCCAGCTAAAACATATCTCGCATACAGACAACAGCTTTTGGGATAGACTTCACTCCAGTTGTCCGGAGCACACATGAAAACCAAGCGGCACATCTGCTACCTATGTACAGAAAGGCCTAGGTCCAGCCTGTATATGTTCTTTGGTTGGTGGTTCAGATTTTGAGAGCCCCAAGGGTCCAGGTTATAACCTACCCAGCTTGAGACCCATCCTATTGGCAAGCACCAATCTCTGATACTATTAATGATACTCTGTTGTGCTTGCAGACAAGAAGCATGCTGGCCTCTGTAAGACTCTTCTCAGCAGCTAACTCAGACAGGTGCAGACACCCACAGTCAAACAGTGGATGGAGGCTCTTATGGATGAATAAAAGGAAGGATTGCTGACCCTGAAGGGGATAGAAAATCCACAGGAAGACCATTAGAGACAGTTCTACACTGAAGAAACTGTTGAGAGCACTGGACAGAGTTATTTGAAACATGTGACTGTGTTTGATGAAAGGGCTTCTAACCTTCAAACTTAAAGTTAAGAGGCAGTGCTGGCAAATATTGTAGAGAATATTATTCACTTTCTGTTTGCGTGATAAGATCTGTTTAGCATCTCATAAAGCAACTCTTCCCTGTGAAGCACAGGAAATTTGATCTCATTTGCCCCATAAATTACCAAGTTGCACCATCTAACTCACAAAAATAAGGATTTCAACATCCTCTATATACAGAATATCTCAACCACCTGTCTGGCTTTTTGAATCACTTGCATGTGACCAGCTCTTCTTACATGAAATATAGGAAAATTCTAAGTTTCCACATTTATTTCTCCAGAGGTTAGAAAGCGGGGAATTTAACCCCATTTTCACCTCTCGCAAACTAAATCTGAGTTTTCACAATGGCATATTTGCTCTCATTGCCTCTACTATTGTCCAGTGCTCAGAACTTACCTGGTGTGGGAGAAAATTGAAGTTCCGAGGCAGTGTATCAATGTGATGAATCTCAAGGATAGTTCTGCATGCTCCATTCACCTGGCATTTGATATTCACGTGGCAATATGCAAGACAAACATTCATTTCACATACACACACACATACACATACACACACACACATACACACACACACATATATAGTCTCTAGGCTTGCAATATTCAATGTTGATTTCTCATATAACAGGATGTTCACCTTATACTACTTGAAATGGGAGGAACTACTTTAAATATGGACAGTACCTTTCGCTGGTCTGTGCCTACCTATAGCATTTACCCTTACCTAGTATTCTTGGTACTGGAAGATGCTCTGCACACTACCAAAGGAGAAAGATAATCACCGACCAAGCTAGAAACCCTTTTAATGCTGTTCTGCCTTCAAGATGCACTGGTGCAATGGTGATACAAATTTATGGGAACAGCCAACCAATATTTGATCTGAGTCAAGGCTTACCCTGTGAGATGGAAGCCATACCTAACAGTGCTTGGATGGCCAGCAACCTGAGACTAGATATCCCAGGGACCTCAGGAAAACAAAATTCTACTGTACTACTAAAGGAATGCAGCAATAGGATGACTTTTTAACAACAGTCTGCTATAGTCATAGATCTGTTCTTTGCTCAGCCACCATCAGAGAAACTGTTAGCTGAGTACCAGCATTTATCACTTTCTGCTTCCCGACTGTGGATACAATGTGACCAGCTGCTTCCTGGTCCTGCTGCCACATCGTTCCTCTCAGACACTTTGTCACAGCCATATGCCAAGTAGCTCCTAAAGTGTCAAAATTTTTCCATCTATGAAATAAAAATGTTAAAAGGGCCTCAGAGGATGGTAATTAGGACAATTTTTAAAATCCTGTAAAAATTCATCAGCAAGTTATTGGCTTAAGTTCTCCAAATGACACCTATTACAAGTTTTAAAAGGGCAAAATTAATAAGCATGGGTGTACCTTAATAACAATTACCACAGGGCACGTTCATCAACCAGCTGTACCTCCATGCTGACTTTCCCATGTTGAATTCCCATCTTCATTAAAACCACAGGTCATTCTGAGGGGAGTTTACTGTACCAGTGATATAATTTTTAAAATTACAAAATCCTCTCCTAAAACGTCATGCTCAATAATAATTTAGCACAAACTTACATTGTACTTAGAATGTGCTCACCATGCAAATTGAAAAGCTTAAATAACTGGGAACTTTGCATTGCATACGACATCCAATGACCAGGTTTTTAGAATGGGAATTGTTCACATGGAAAGTTTATAACTTGAGGTGATGGTGTGTGATGCAGGTACTGAGAAATGATCTCTATGGTGAAGCTAATTAACAAATCCATCACCTAGAACACCTACATTTCTCTCATCTTTATTTGTAGGAATGAACTGAAAACTTAATACTAATCTTAGCAGTTTTAAACATGCAATACAATATTGTTAACTTACTTTTAAAGCTGTATGCTGCATCTCCAGAGAGTACTATATATAAATTGATATATAACTATCATCTATGTGTGTGTTTGAACATACATATAGCAATTAAAACAAAAAGAGAAAAGATGAATGCAGGACATCATCAGAAAAGGGGATGAGGACAAAGGGAAAGTTTATAAATTGTTAGTGGGAATGTACATGGAACGTCTACTATTGAAAACACCATAAATATTCTTGCCAAAGGAGTGAAAATTGACATGCTATGTAAACCAACAATATTACTTCTGGGTTTGTATACGAAGTAAATAAATTGTTGATCTGAAGAGACAATCACACCCCACCATCAACACACACTGCTGAAAATATTCAGGATATGCTGACAAACTAAACGTCCAACAGACAAAAGAGTTGGAATATGATGTGTGTGTGTGTGTGTGTGTGTGTGTGTGTGTGTGTGTGTGTGTATGTGCATGTGTGCACATGCATGCATAACACATGAGTTTGCATAATACATATGGGTATATATTTGTGTCTTAGAATACTATACAGGAATCATAATGAAATCTTAGCATCTAGTAAAGTTGAGTGAATCCTTATCTAAGCAAATTCAGCCCTATATAGATAGACAAATAATGTAAGGTCTCACATATAGAATCTGAAAGTCAAGATAATAGTTTCAGACAATAGAGTGATATTTTCCAGGGTTATAAGAGAAGAAAAATGTTATAATATTGGTCAAAGGAGATGAAATTTCCACTCTACAAGATATCATATTCTCATTATATTATATTTTTAGATTAAAATAAAATATTTAAAATAGATTTGATAGTATACAAGTACATGGAGCCATGTTATATCTCCCACAACTGATCAAATCTATTTAAATATGAACTATTGGCCATCTGCACAGGTCAGTTAGAGAGTTTCCTTCCAAGAGCTCCCATTACACCATTTTCTTGGAAGATTTTAATTTTAGCATAAAGAATCAATAATCTCTTCTATTTGGTCACTCATTTGCAATCTGCCCCCTTATATTTTCCATGTGTTCCATTTCTATGGATTTGATTATAAACTTCTGAAATCTTTGTTGCCCCTTCTTGTAAGGTCATAAACACACTCAGTCCCAGAATATACACTACAGCATACCTTCTAGGACAGTGAAGAAAATGGAAACCTCACTTAAGAATATTGAAATGATCAGCATGCCAGCCATTTTTAAAGCATGAGTGGCTGTGGATTGTCTGGTGATAAGAGCATATGTCATCTACCATGTGGATTCAGAGTATCCTCTCTCATGATACCCTGAATGGCTGGCAGTGAGAAGTGTGTGCATCAAGAGACAGAAGTCCTAGGATTCCTCTAAATTGTTCATGGCCATCTGAACTCATTCAGGATGATTCCACACAACTGTTTTTGACAGAGAAAAAATGGGACTATTTTTCATACTATATACTCCTTTCACAGTTCACTACTGTCTATACCTAGTTGCTTCTAATCTTTCCTCTGATCTGAATCTACTCTCTCACTGTCTCTTCTTGTTAAACAATCAGCCATCTAAGGATTAATAATAAAATAATATAAAGAAAAAGAAACAAAATGGAATGTAACAGAACAACCAAACAAGATAAGAGCAAAAAAAATGCAAACTAAATGTATATAGATGCAGACACACACACACACACACACACACACACACACACACACACACACACAGGACTCCCTAAAAAAAAAAAAAACCAAAAAACAACATACTATATACACAGAGAACCTGTAATTCTTAACAACTGCTCTGACTTAACTAATATTCTGAGACAAAGAACTTCCAAAGATGCCATTGAGTTTGTTTTGTGTTGACCATCAACTGCTGGGCATGGAACCTGCACTTGAGAGTAGCTTATTTTTTTCCAGTAACATTCACTTAAAGATTAAATTTTCACTTGCAAGTATTTATCAATTGGAGAAAGCTTCTGGGATAGGACATGTGTCCACTTTTTCAGCTCTAGTACCTCCATCTCGTGCAGCCTGGCGTAGGTCCTGTGCCTGCTGTCTCAGTCTTTGTGAGGGTCATATGTGTACCAGCCCTATTCTACCTATACACATTGATTCCTTGGTGTCCTTCATCCTCTCTGACTTTTACACTCTTTCTGCCTCCTCTTCAACAGAGCTCTGAGGCCTGAGAGGGTTTGCTGGCAATATCCCTTTTAGGAATGAGTGTTCCAAGGTCTCCCATTCACTGCATATTGCCTGGCTGTAGGTCTCTATTTGTTCTCATGTGCTTCAGGATGAAGCTTCTCTATTGATGACTAGGCAAAGAACAGATCTATGACTATAGCAGACTGTTGTTAAAAAGTCATCCTATTGCTACATTCCTTTAGTAGTACAGTAGAATTTTGTTTTCCTGAGGTCCCTGGGCTATCTAGTCTCAGGTTGTTGGCCATCCAAGCACTGTTGGGTATGGCTTTCATCTCACAGGGTAAGTCTTGACTCGGATCAGATATTGGTTACTTCCATAAACTTGGTACCACCATTGCACCACTGCATCTTGAAGGCAGAACAGCATTAAAAGTCAAAGGGTTTCTAGCTTGGTCGGTGCTTATCTTTCTCCTTTGGTAGTGTGCAGAGCATCTCCCAGTACCAAGAATACTAGCTTGTAGAGGTAACGGCTCTAGGCAGGCACCAGTTTGACTCCTCCATGTTCAATGAGTCATGTAGGTATTGTCTTCAGCAATTGGGCTTTACTATACTCTCTGGAAGTAACACCAATATACACAGTAGTTTTTTTCAGTTGTTTTTTAAAATGTCACAGAATGTTGTTTTATATTTTCAAGTTTGCCTAACATGATTAAGATTGCCTGAAAGCTTTTTGGAAGTGTAGGTGAGCAGACCAAAGCAGAAGTTTGACTTGGTATCCAAACAAGAAGAATTAATTTGCTTGTGTTGACACAGTGTTGTCTTAAATATCCAATATAGGCAAACATTCAGTACAATAACCTAGAATAAATATAGTATCAGCCATCTCTTTTGTATTTATTGTGTCTCCTCTCTCATATGATAGTGAAGTGGCTAATATTTATAGTTAATTAACTAGGGTAATTATCTACAGCACTCTGAATACAACTGGAAACTAAAGTATCAAAAATAAAATCTCCTCCCTCTTTGGAAATTTGTAAGCATCTGTTATGATTAATGGTGACTTGACTTTTCTGTCATTGTGTTCTGAAATCATAAAAGCAAGAAAGGAGTCTTTGCAGAAGCGATTGTATCAAGAGTAACAGCTACTGTTCTTTAAATTTTAGGAGTTTTATTTTGTTTTGTATTGTTTTAAAGTGATATGTACTTTTAAGAAACAATATAAAACTACAGATGGAAGCAAAGTCTAGACTAGAAGAGGAAGAATAATCAGAATTCAACATCTCCTTGGTTTTCTCTAGAACAAGCTAGAGGACATAGGCACAGGTGAAGCAGTGAATATCAGACCATAGCATCCAGCACCCTTCTCTCCTTCATGTCAAGAACCACAGCCAAATGTGACTGTGGAACTCGGAATCAGAAACTTTACCACATAGGCTCATCTCTTTGAATACGTGGTCCTCAGTTGGTAGCACTATATGGGGAGATTTAGGAGTTGGAGCCTTGATGGAAGAAGCATGTGACTGAGGATAGCCTCTGGGACTATAGAGCTTTACCATATGTTCAGTTCTCTTTGCTTCATACTGGCTGCAAAAGATGTGATTATTCAATTTCCTGTTTCTGCCACCTGCTGTTATAACTCCCTGTCACAATGAGTGCTCAGGAAGCATAAGCAACAATGAACTCTTCATTCTATAAGTTGTTTTAATCAGGGTGTTTAACCACAGTAACAGAAAACTAACTAATACAGTGGGGTTCTCTACTCTCCATTGCTGACTCATGAAAGCTGAGTCACAATAGTTTGAAGACTTGGGCTTCCAGTCTGAACTAGACAATTACTCTTACCATGTGCAATTTGTTGTGGATTGTACAAAAGAAAAAAATCATCTACAGGGATAATTAAGGCCACAAGAAGAATCAAGAAGGAAGTATACTGTGGACAGGATGTCAGTATCCACCAGTGTACAGACAAAGGCATGAAAACAGTCAGGGGTAAATGCAGATGAGGAATCTAAGGAAAAAGTACTAGTACTAAACTTGGAGTTCATCTTCTCAGATTGAGAGTGGTAAGCCACAAAGCAGTATACTGAACTTGGGAAAAATTGGAAAAATGAAAATACATTTGAATCTTACTGCAATTAACACATGATTTTCAAGAAGGATCTTAAAAAAGTCTTACGTCTTATTTCATTTCATTTGAAGATAAATATTTACTAACACAAGGGCTAGGCTGTAGTTCAGTGGTCTGTGTTCCTATGATATGAAAAAGTGGGTGAGAGAAGGAGTGAACTTCGTTTTTCATAGAGGCAATGTTTCTCATCTAATTACATGTCAGGGAATAAATATTACTTTCCCTGACACCTTCAATATGTTTAATTTTTAAAAATCAAAATGCATATAAATGTTCTGCAATGGGAGGAGAACAGATGGTCCAGGAGAATGATGGAGGGCTAAGAGTAGGAAGTAGGCTGCCAAAGGTCCATGTCACACCAACCTTCCACTGAATCAATATCTCAGAATTCTTAGTTTGTAAATGTGAAGAATCAATTTTATGAAGCACGAGGATTGTGAGATTTAAGAACAGAATCTATTTTACTTTCATGAGCAGTAACTTATGTGAAAGTAAGCAAGCAGTTTCTGCATAACAATAACAGGCCCCAGAGCTGACTAGTCCAGGGACATTTATAGACTAGGGGAAAAACTGGGTAAGGGTTTTGAGGTGGGATCGCCATTTTATTCTGTCCACACCAAAGTATGTTTGTGAATACACAGTCCCTACATTGAGGGTTCTGGTGAACAAGTTATGATGTCCAGATCACCTCCATCATTTCTGGCCAAAGAATCAGACATCCTTGTGTTTTCAGGCCTTGCCTTTGTCTGCCTGTGGTCCCTATTTCCTGTTCTCATCAGTATTCTCTAAGTTATGAACATTGGAGTATAGGTAGACTGGTGGTTATGTTTTTGAAGCTAATGTTAAACAAAAGCATATGTAAGTTTACTTGGTATCATGGCTAAATAAAAAACAACAGAGACAATGTTCAAAGTTTAAAAAGGAGTAAATGTTGAACTTTCAACATGTAATTTCAATTTATGTATCTAAGCAAAGGTTATGCTTTCTTACTCTTATGAATGCCAATCAAATTCAATATTTGGCTATGATGAGCAACCTCATATACTTTACTTTTTTAGTTATTATTCCTATAGTACCCCAAAATCACACAAGTTCATAGTCAAAGAGATAATGCATTAAATGCCCTGTGGTGTATAAATATGAAAAGCAATGGTTTCATTTTTCAATGACCTCATATAAACAAAAGGAATGATTTTTATTGTATGATTTGTTGTGTGATGTTTATTTAAGTCAGGGAGTTATGAGATGTGTTTCTTTGTAACATAATAGTATCTGATTAGAGAAAATTACTTGGTTGATTTTTGCAGTGAACGGACAAAGGAAGCTGATTATCCTCTCCTTAGATTAGTAAATTAAAACAGCTAAATGCTATAGAGACTGAGGTAATGTCTTGGGTGAATTAATGGCTAAGAAAATCAATACACTATAACTTTCTGAGTGGTGGTGAGATGTAATTTAAAGCTATAGAAGAATCAACTTGCTTTGCATAGAATTTCTTTCAGAACAGAATGCTCCTGAAATATTTATTTCACATTTTCCCATCTCATTATTTAATACATGTAAACCAATATAACGGTACTTCATCTAATTGCAGTAGATTTTTTTTCATACACTGTATTGTCACAGATCTCAGCTCTCTGGAATGTTGCCCAGAAAGTTTGTGGTAACAAACAAAACAATGAAAATGTCTTTGCAGTAAGTTCAGAAGTGGATATAGATTAATTTTTAGGGGGAAATGCAAAGAAATACCATTGTAACTGGACAAAATGATTATATCTGATGAATAACACTACAGTAACAGTTATATGAATTAGATCTATCATAACAATCCAGAGAAGTAAGTGTTGACCTATAGTGAGCCCATAAGAAATAAATCTATGAGAATGTTTTATATGCTAATTATGATTTTATAAAGTAAATAGAATAGACTGAGAAGTTTCTAATTTATACAACCTAATGATTTATAGTTTGTTTGCTTCATAAGAAATATTTTTACCTTCTTACCTAAGATCTTGCATGATCTTGTGTCCTCATATGCTGTACACTAATGCTGTGATGCTCCTCTCAAATACCCAAGGTTTTCTTTTGATTTTAGCAGCAATGATTGATTCTGGAAGAGAAAGGATAGTACAAAACAAAGAAAATGCTGTTGTTTGTCTAAAACAGTTCATCTTCCTTAGTTTTATACACTCAACATCAATATCTCAAATACTCTAGTACATGACATTTATCTTTTCAGCCTATGATAGTATTCATTCCTAAAATATAGTAGAAACCGTATATTTTTATGTTATTCATCGCTATCTAAATAGACTACAACCCCTAGGGTAGTAGATAAGATAGGTAAACTGGTTATAGAAAGCAAGAAAACGTACTATAGGTCTCAAACTCTATCTGATAACATTCTTAACATTAGGGTTGGTGGAAGCTAGTGGCCTGTTAAATTAATGCATCCTAAAAGGTCACAATTGTCAGACAGAAAAGTGAACAAACAAATAACTACTAAAAAGTGGGACAAAGATATTACAAGATAATTTGTAATTGTGCTTCAAATCTGCAATGTAGTATACCCTCCCAACCCATTGAAATTCAACCAGACAGCCTTTATAGAAGGTTCAGTAGAACTTCCTTTTAGTACAGTTTATTTCACATATATGATCATTCTTTGTAAAAGAATGCATTCATTTCTGCTACTCTCATTCCAGAGATGAGAAGGGACACTTTCTTACATACACACACACACACACACACACACACACAGAGAGAGAGAGAGAGAGAGAGAGAGAGAGAGAGAGAGAGAGAGGCAGACAGACAGAGAGACAGAGAAACAGAGAGTCAGAGACAGAGACAAAGAGATAGAGACAGAGAGAGAGAGAGATCTTAATTATGTGTATGTCTGTATGTGTGGGTTAGAGCAGGTGGGTGCCGGTGCCCTGAAGCTAGAGGTATCAGATTCCCTGGAGCTGGAGTTAATAGGTTGTTGGTAGCTGCCTGATGTGCTTGCAATAAACTGAACTCTGATACTCTGTAACATTAAAAAAGAAATGGAAAAGCAGTATAAACTCTTAACTACTGAGACACATCTCTAGTGGATGATTTTTTTTTAAAGTCTACTGAAAATATAATAACAATGATAAGAATGACTACTCAAAACACCTTGAGTTGGACTCTGGATTATTACAATATCATTTGAACTCAACTCTGCTGAAATAAATGGCAGGAATGTTTTCCAAAGACTCTGAAAGGCTCTGGCAGAAAAGTACTGAAAGACGCGGAGGTGGAAAGCTTGTCACTCTGATGAAGCTGTGTGTGCTAATTGGCTCCTAGCTTCCACGGAGACTAAAAGACAAGGGCTTTCTATCATTCTTGATGATTCCATTTAAAAAGGAAGACCCATGGGTTCTAAAGCCCATTCTACAATTGTAAATTCTGGCAAGAAGCTAGGAAAAGATATACATCTCAGAGAGCCAGAAAAAAATTTACAGTTGAAAAATATTCTTAGGTAAAGGTTCTGTTGACAGGAAAACTAGAGGTTGGGTTCAAAAATCTTACCTAAAGTTTACTGGAGCTAAGGACAGTATTGTATTTGTCTTGGTCAATTCATTTTACAAGACTTTTGATTTAGAACTATAATGTGAACACACACACAGAGGGTGGAGGGAGGGAGGGAAGAAGAGAGAAGAGAGAGTAAAAGAAAGAGAAGAGAGGGGGAGAGAAGAGATCATCTTAAAAGGAAGACCAATTTATTCTGGAATTAAATATGAATCACCATGGCCCAGAAACAAAGATTTAGATTTCCCCAAATATCATGTTCCACTGAGGGAACAGGTTCATGGAGTTTTTATAGTAATGAAACATTGGGGAAGAAGGGAGTCTTTGTGTGTAACATAGGCTCCCTTGCCTAATGTTGGCATCACTGGGATGGCTGGGGATCTCTACGATCCTGTACAGTCATTACGCACCCTACTCCACACCTGATAGTGGCATCCATTTCCTTTGACTTGTGACCTTAAAAAAGGTATTTCACAGACAATAGAGGGGTCATCCTTAGAAACTGTGATGATAAAAGGAATCTTACGACACATGAAGCAAGCAGAGTGCCATGGTGGCCATGCAAGGTTTGTTAGTAATCTTTCTAGTGGTTAATAAGGATGTTTTTCATTGAGACACGAGTGTGGGGTGAACTGCTTAGTTCAGTTGTCCCCCTCCCTCTGAGATGTTCATGTCTCACTTCAGGCGAGGTATCTGGACTGGGGTTTCATGTGTACATTCAAGAGCTAATAAAGTATCTGTCTAGTCACAAGCAATTTCCAGACTGCTCATTAGGTTAACACATAAAATAAGGAAGATGCCAAGAAATCCAGGTGGAATCATTGCCCCTAAACACCTTGGGCATTTCTGATCTCCATCCAGGACAGAGCTGCAAACAAAACCAAGGATATTTCTAAAAACTGGCCAGGTTGGGGCTTGTTGTCCTAGTCAACAGGCAGGGCTGTTTTTGAGATCCATGCCCTAAAACTATCTAATCAGTTTCTTTAACAGGAACAAAGCAAAGAAAACTGCAAATCCAGAAACTTTGTGTACACTGGTGGAAATATCAGAGAAGTGGATCACAGCACAACACAGGACTATCTACTATAGGTCAGATGTTATCAGAAGGATTTCTGTTGATATAAGATAAATGTCTACATTCTAAAAGAATTTACCTAGTTGCCAAAAGAATGTTAGCTCACATATATGGGTAGATAATAACTAACTATTTAAGGGGTAAAATAGCCCAAAATAGTTTTCTCTGGACCTGATGCATTCCACAATGACAAGGATCACTAAGGTTGTAATCAGTCAGTATTCTTTACAGGATACCTAATGTGGATGCAACTTTTCTGTGGGACTTTAGTTAACAGAAAAAGAAGAGCTGCGAAATTATTGCATTTAAAAGCTCAAAAATTTGTTGCATGAAGGAAAGAGCAAAAGCATAGTATGTGGTTAAAAGTATTGGCAAGACTCTCACAAGTGTGTAACCCAAGTGTGGCCTTACACAACAAACAGCTTGTAGATTATATTGAGCCTGTTGTTCATTGGGCTGTTTAAGATGGCTTATTTCTAATTGGCTTGGAAAACTGAATTTTATATCAAGAAAGTCTACATCTATGTTTTAACCCATTTATTTACCTACTTATTTATTTATTTGGTTGTGTAGGTGCAGGCAGTGTTCACATGCAGCAAGATATGAACATGGGGGACAGAGAACACCCTGTGCGAGTCAATGTCTCCTTCTATTATTAGAGTCCCATAGATCAAACGTGAGTCTTGTCATTTCTCAGCATTTGCCTTTATCTAGCTGGTCACCATTTGTATTTTATTCTGACAGGACCAGAGGAGTGTTATTCCTTTTCTTACCTGAATAATTATTAGCACTAACAGAAGCATTATAACCATTGGTTTGCTCTCTTTTAGTTTAGTTTAAGCTTACTTTGCTAAAAAATAAGCATAAATACACACAAGAACGATTTCATTCATTGAGAATTGATGCAATTTTGCTTAATGCTGGCTTTGTTGTTTTAAGAAGTGTTACTGATATTGAATACGCCTATTTTATATAAAAGAAAACTTCTCCCTGAGAAATATTTTAAATTTATAGATACAAACCAGAGATACTTATAATTTTTGATATAGGGAAATGATTGAATCATAACAATGGCAGTGATTATGATAGTAATCATAGTATCAAATGATTAGAGAGTGTTTTGGATCGAAAAGAATACCTATTTCATCACATACTCCTACCCACAATGATTTTACTGATAGCCTTCTAATTCAGTAGAGAAAGTGCATACGTTTAACAAGGTTTAATAGTAATTGACTCCATAAAAAAAAAAAAATAAGAACCTAAAGGAAAGAAATATTGAAGTAAAAGATCTACTACAGGATTTTTGTAATGATGAACATGTTTATGCTCCCAAAAGCTCAGATAGAGGAAAGAGAATATTAAAGAGAGAAAGAGAAGAGGAAAAATGATTGGACCAGAAAGAAAGCCAGCAGAGCGATCATGCATATAGGAGTATTGAGGCATCTGATGGTCTGTGATTGCAAAACGTCTTTATTACTAAATGCTAACGATGAAGTCACTGAATAGAGAAATCCCTTCCAGTTTCCATCACTAAATTACCTCATGCTCTGTGAAAAATTAAAGTAGAATATCAATCAAGCAAGAGAAGCAGAAACAGAATTTGTTGTCTCTCTACTAGATATAAGGAGAGTGACCAAGAAAATCCTCCCTGGGAGTTAGTACCTAAAACACTGCATGCAGGAGTGCCATTGAAATCCCCACTGTCAATATAATTTTAAAAACCTTAAAAGAATTAGCTAATATAAACTAACTTTGTAGCCTTGAGTTGGTACCCAGATACCCAACCCTCTTGTTCCAAGCTTCACAGAGGCAGCATCTGGAACTCCCCTGAAAACTGGCACGGCACTAACGGAGGAGCCAAAAACCTAGAAACCGGTTAAGTGATATTTCTATACAACAGTGAGACCCAGAGTTCAGCTTCGATGACTGTGGAACAAGCCTTGAGTCCTACAAATGCCTTTGATTCCAGCTCTGAGGGATCTGGTGCTCTCTTCTGGCTGCTGAGCATGCACCATTACACACACATGCATACGTACCTGCTTGCACACAAACATATACACACAGAGAAACACAGACACACACACCACAAATAAATAAATTAATTAATTTTTAAAGAAAAAGAAGGGTTGGAGAGAAAGAGTAAAAGAGCCAATAACACAGACATTGTATTCCTCCACTGTAATTATCAAACACTATAAAAAATGCAGCATCATTCATGTTTTTAAGGTTATAAATGAGAAAACTAACAAAATAAGAAACCAAGAAGCCACCAAAATGAGTCAAAAATATATTTTAAAACTTAATAAATGTTTTCTATACACACAGACAAAAAACTTTAGAAAAACAAAAAATAGTCAGTGAATCTAACAATAAAAAATAATTTCTGCCGGGTGGTGGTGGTGCACACCTTTAATTCCAGCACTTGGGAGGCTGAGGCAGGCAGATTTCTGAGTTCAAGGCCAGCCTGGTCTACAGAGTGAGTTCCAGGGCAGCCAAGGCTACACAGAGAAACCCTGTCTCGAAAAAAATAAAACAACAACAAAAAAAGTAATCTCTGACAGTATAAGTTAGATAGAAGATAGCTTAGAGGGAATAATCAGAAAAGCAGAAAGGGAGCTAGGAGGCCAGCAAGCGGGGAGAGAGTAAAGCCCAGAGGATATAGAGAGTACTAACTATATCTAACTGGAGTTTCAGGACAGAAGGGAGGAGAGAAGTGGTGCCCCCAAAGTAGCAACAATGTCTCCAGAAAGAAGAAATAATATAAATCTCCCGATACCACAATAGATCTCACTCAAGGTGAAGAAAATAAAACAAGACTATCTTCAAATGGTTAAAAAAAAAATGTGAACCTGTAATGACATACATAGTGAACCAACTTACACTGAATAAGCATGGCGAGAATGTGACCATTGGCTGAACAACAGCTAAAGCTCATCTTGAGAAGGACAGAGCTATGCCAGAAAGATGTTGGACAAGAAGTTCATGCTAAGAATAGAAACTCGCAAATGTCACCATTAATCTAAACACATGTAGGCTGCATAAAATAAAAATAAAGCTGCTATTCTCAGAGAGACTGGACATCCTAACTGATACTCAAAACTGAAAAAGGTTGAAACTGTTAGGGAAAAAGCATATCTCACAGACTTTAGACTTATCAGTGGGCTGTGACTCAGCCAAATGTGAGCAAAAGGAAAATGTAGATCATGGAGTAGTAGTGTTCAGTGATAGCACTGTCTGTTGTTGATTTGTTTGATTAAAAGAATTCATTGTAAGGCAAAAAAACTTGGACCTTGCAACAGAAAGCCTATAATCTGGATATCTGAATACCATATATATGTATTTTGTGCTCCTGAGAGAGAGGGTGCCAAGTCATGCTCTTAGAGTCCAAGTCATGAAGGTTGCCATAAATTTAGTAATGTCCTTTAGAGTTTTACATGGTGTAAAGGTAGAGAGAAAGGTCCGGGCCCCATCCAGACTGTAGAGCCTATTAGGAAAATTCTTAATATGAGAGGATGACCCTGAGCTAACGGAATCTTCAGAACAGATTTATACCAAGCGTGCTGCCAGGAAACGGTCTGCCTTCAGAACCATCACTGCTGTAGGAAAGACCCCTTTTCAGGATCTGTGACACTGTGTTGGTTTTCAGGGTAATTTATGCCCTGAATCCCCATGACCCAAGAGATCTGATCTGGGCCAAGTCTATAATCCATGCAAATTGGCTCTGGAAAGGACTGCTTCTTAATGTCTACAAGGAGCTATGTAAATCTGTGCTAAAGAAATGTGCTTTCCAATTTCCTATGTGCATCAGGGAGTTGCTGCTAGTAAACTTCCAAGAAAAATGACTTCAGGTTTTTACTAAAGCATAAAACACCGAGGCTTAGTGAACAAGTTAGCACCCTCAAACAAACAGAGACAAAATGCCTGAATCTTCATACAGAACCCAGATCACTATACTTGACATGTTTAAATAAATGAAGGCCAGGGAGTATATAGGGCAAGAACCTATAAGAGTTGACCTGGGGTAGGTCTTTCCTAAGAATACTATCTCCTTGCAGAAGCAATGGTCACTAAAACTTGAGATTTCCTCCCTGATGCACTTGGCCCATTACTATGTACTCGGCCACCTTTGACCCACTGCTCACAGCATAACAGGGAAGAGATCCTGTGCCCATTTCTTCCTGATGAGTATAATGAGGCTTTTTGTTCCCAAATGCTATTACTTGCACAAGTCTAACCTACTAGGAAAATCAAAGGGTGAACTAGAAGAGTAACATCCATGGGTATTTTGATTTGGTCTTACATATTCAAGTTCTCATCTATTTCTCTGTATATTTCTCCATATATACCAGAATGACAATATTAGGTGGAGAACGCTATAATCTCTCATCACACTCAGCCTCAGATACTTGTACAATCATGAAATAAGTAATATGGCCCTAGATGTCCTGTGAAAATGAAAATTATTTATAACTTACTGTAGGAATAGGAAATAATTATCAATGCTAAAAAGTAGTTATATATTTATAAAAGGAATTAAGACCCCAGAAAGCACATACTATCATATTTACAATGATACACAGAACTGAATAAAAGATTTTCTTAACCTTAGTTTTGAAGTCTCTGAGGATTTGGTAACTTAAACTGTACTTAGCAAGGACTGGCATCAACCTTACACACCCCAAGACCCGGACATGGTCACTGACACGGGCACTTGCATGGGCATGGGCACGGACATGGACACAAACACAACCAGTCTCAGCCTTATTCCCCTAGCCTTTTTTTTTTTTTTTTGCCTTTCCTTGTGGGATGTCACTGCTTGAAGGTCATCCACTGGGTCTTTTATTTTTCATTTTTTTATTTTATCTTTTCTTTTTTCCACTCCAAATTTAATTCCCCTCCTGCTTCACCTTCTGACTATACCCCATCCCATACCTCCTCTCTGGGCCTGTCTCCACAAGGATGTCCTGCACCACCAGACCTCTAAACTCCCTGGGGCCTCCAGTCTCTTGAGGGTTAGGCACATCTCTGACTGAACCCTGACCTGGCAGTCCTCTGCTGTATATGTGTTGGGGGCTTCATATCAGCTGGTGTATGCTGCCTGGTTGGTGGTCCAGTGACTAAGAGATCCTGGGGATCCAGGTTAATTGAGACTGCTGGTCCTCCTACAGGGTCGCCCTCCTCCTCAACTTCTTCCAGCTTTTCCCTAATTCAACCACAGGGGTCAGCAGCTTCTGTCCATTGGCTGGGTGCAAATATCTTCATCTAACTCTTTCAGCTGCTTCTTAAGTCTTTCTGAGGGCAGTCATGATAAGCTCCTTTTTGTGAGCACACCATAGCCTCAGTAATAGTGTCAGGCCTTGAGGCCTCCCCTTGAGCTGAATTTCAATTTGGGCCTGTCGTTGAACTTCCTTTTCCTCAGGCTCCTCTCTATTTCTATTCCTGCAGTTCCTTCAGACAGGAATCATTATGGGTCAGAGTTTTGACTGTGGATGGCAACCCCTATCCCTCACTTGATGACCTGTCTTTCTGTTGGAGGTGTGCTCTACAAGTTCCCTCTACTCACTGTAGGGCATTTCATCTAAGGTCCCTCTCTTTGAGCCCTCAGGGTCTCTTGTCTCCCAGGTCTCTGGTCCATTCTGGAGGATCCCTCCAACTTCCTACCTCCTGAGAGGTTGCCTGTCTCCATTCTTTCTGCTGGCCCTTAGGGTTTCAGCCCCTTTTCTCCACCCAATACCAGATCATGTTCCCCTCTTCTCCTGTCCCCCATCTCCTTTCTATCCCAGCTCCCCTCCCTCCCTCTCCCCTTGTGATTGCTTTCTTCTCCCTCCCAAGTGGGTCTGAGGCATCCTCACTTGAGCCCTTCAGCTTGTTGACCATTTTGAGTTCTGTAGACTGTATCTTGAGTATTCTGTGTACTAAACAAACTGAAGAAATGGTTTCACCTCCCTCATCCATATATCAAACTCGAATTTAGCTTTCTATTAGCAATTTCAATTAAGAGTTACATTTCAAGAGTTATAAAGTTAAGCATTGACTTCTATAAAAGGGAAAATATACAGTTAGTAGATAACTAACCCCAAAGATTTCAAGTATAAAAATACATGATAATCATATTTTCAAAATATTTGTCCTCAGAGAAAATTTGCCTGTAATTGAAGCCTTAATTTTTCTCTTAAATTTATATTTTAAAAATAGCAATGACAAAAGTAGTTCTTATTATCAAGAAATAGTGTCTCTATAGTTGAGGAAAATTGCTTTCAAATTGTAATGGCACATGGGTATTTATGATAATTTTCAATAATTCAGGAATTACAGATAATAAATAACATTCAAACATCTAAATTATTCATATCAACTTTGTTCTTAGATTATATTAGCAATGATAAATGTCATCACAGAAATTTGTCATCAATATCTTAAATCACATATAAAGTTTTGTTGTGCTCTTTCTTCCTAACACAAATTTTCAATAAATAGACATAGAAGAAATGTCATTACCAAAAGAAACTCAACTCAGCAGAGAGACATTGAGCTTATACTCTGAGAAATTGAGAAATGAAACAGTTTGGTAGTGTGTCAGTCATTTAGTCATTTTAATAAGCAGTGATGCTGGAGAAAAGCCCACACTCCTTTCTATATTTCAAGGAAATTGTATTCTTCCTGAGTCTTTGGAAGACAAACAACTGGAATTTTAAATAAGATGCCCTTAAATTGGGTCTCACACCAAATAGTTACAAGTTTTAATCTTGAAGAACAGGTAAAAAAGTGGTAACTAGTTCAGAGGGGTTAATGTTTCCAGGAGTGATGGATAACTTTGATGTTTTAGGAGAACTTGAAAAGCCAATACAGGAAAAAGTAGTCCAAAGGGCCTGTTTAGTAAGTCTTCTGTAGGTACAATAAATAGTTCTATGACTTATAAAGGAAAAACATTATGAGCACAAGGATTGAGGGGCTGCAAACTAAGGGATTTCTTTTGGGGGGGGTTATTTCGAGACAGGGTTTCTCTGTATAGCCTTGGCTGTCTTGGAACTCACTCTGTAGACCAGATTGGCCTCCAGCTCAGAAATCCTCCTGCCTCTGCCTCTCAAATGCTGGGATTAAAGGTGTGCATCACCACCACCCATCGAGGGGCTGCAAATCAAAGAGTTTGCAGCTGCATCAGCTGAAGGCCCTGTACATAGTTTAGTGGAAAACCCAGAAGACCTGTGATTCACAGGGAAGGGCAAAACACAAGCACCATCTTACTTCAGGAAAACTGACTCTGTTAACTAATCTAGACCTTTACTAAAGGCATTAATCTCTCCCAATCACACAACCACCTTTCAATACTATTAAATACTCAAGCAAAATTTAGTGAATCTTGGAGGAGATGAACCAAATTCAAACCATAGCAGAAATACTCATAACTTTGACCCTCTCATTACAATAAAAATTTTCAGTGATGATAGACTTGATTATAATCCCCGCATATAGATGTTTAGTCATAGCAGAAGGCTCAGTTTTACCATTAGCACTTTTATGTAGTATCACCTGTGTTCAATTGTGATGAAAGCCCAGAAAAGTTCGATTGTCTTACTTTATCATCTTTACAAGAACTACAGTACAAAACTCAGCTTCTTTCTTTTATTGTATCAATAACGTTTTAGGTGCCTAAATTTTGAAATGGCAGACTTGTTATTCTGTGTTCTGAAGGAAAAGGATGCCAACATGGATGTGAATTCAATGTGAGGTAATGCCTGTAAAAAAAGGGAAGGAGAAAAATTGTGGACATTAATGCCTCAAACCATCATAATGGCTTGACTTACACCCCTAAATTACCCTTTAGAATGAAAATTACAAGGCAGGTGAGATGCCTCGTTGAATAAACTGCTTGAAGTTTGTAAATGAGAGGCTAAGCTGGGATGTCAACACTAACATTAAAATTCAGGCACAGCAGCTATACAATACCTGTAACACCAGCACTGGAAGGTGGAGACAGGTAGAACTCTGGTGCTCATTGGTAGCATTCCTAGTGAAATTTTGAAACCTGGGGTTCAGTCACTGATCCTATCTCAAAATATGGAATGGTAAGTGGTCCAGGAAGACACCTAGCATTGGCTTCCACCTCCTTAAAGATAGACTTTTATGCAAGTTAAAGAAGGTCAGAAATAGAGTCTGATATAAAAGGTTCCTGAATCAGAGATACGGAGATAGATCTATCATCAGAGAAGTAAGTAACAATTGATGTGCTCAGTAGATGATGAGCTGACTGGATAAAGTTTGTTAATGGACTTCTCATGGAAACAAAGTTCCGCCATAGGACACAAGAGAATTTCCTGAAACCTCAAGTCCAGTCTTAGCCACCATGATAATGTCTATTTTTTCTTAAAGAGGCTGTAATTTTTGTGTCATTGGCAATCTTTGTCAAGTCTAGAGACAAAATTAGTGTATCACTCAAGCAATCTTTACCAAACTATACATTTGGGTCTTAATTCATTTTTTGCCTTTGGAAATTAAATGTACATTTCCACCATTCTAAGGCATTAACAATAAGCCTTGGGTAATGATTTGTTGGATTAACTAAGTAAATAAAAGATGGAATCATCTCAAACCCAGCATGGGCAATGGTTGGATTTAAAATACTCATCATGAATTTCTGTCTATTGAGTGAGCCTTAAACAGCTTAAGCTAAACAGCTATCGATTACCCTAAGATGCAAGTGCCACTATTTTACTCCTGTTATATTATTCACTGATGTGGTTTCTTAGCATTACGTTGAGGATTACTGATAGCTTTTCCCCCTTGGCAGCTTAACTAGGTAAAAGTGACAGTCCCCAGGGAAGGGGCTTCCGAGTCAGTTGCAGATTGATTCTTCCAAGTGCTATATCTTAAATGTGTGCTGACTTTAGCAGTGGGGTCTTAAATTTTCAAAGTATACAAGGAAACCAAGAACAACAGCAATAGCCTATATTGTTTTGGAAGTTTCTTGGGCTCTCCTAGACAATAACTTGGAGGGTTCCTTTTACATGGCACTGGGGCTCATTAGTCTACAGTTCTTGAGCTGAACATAATCCCCCAACATGGCTGAACTTCATTTAATTTAATTAAATATATATATATATTATATATATATGTATATATATTACATAGTATGTCTTTACAATTAAAAATAGCATAATATGTTCCCCTGTGGTTATTTCAATTACCCTTAGTGTTCTTTATCCCTCGTTCTCTTTCCCCTTCCTCAAATAAAGCTCCTCCATTTTTCTTTTGTCTAACAAGTTTAAAGTCATTGTTATCTTTAAAAACATTCATCTTAGAAAAGTACTCTTGTGCAATATGTAAAGAATTAAATTTATTTTTTCTTGGAAAAATATTCTCCTCTCATACAATACATCCTCATACAATACAACAGTTTTCTCCTCCCACCATTCTTCCCAGCTTCCCCTCTACCATCTCATCTCCCACAAGGCCCAACCCCCCCTCCATTTCCTCTTTCAAAAAGAGCAGCCAAGAGATGACAACCAAACAGAACCAATCAAGATACTCAAAAGAAATAATTAACCTATGATAATGGAATTATTGCCTGTACTTAATGAACAAAAGAAGAAAAAAATCTTGATTTTAGTTTTATCTACCATCTCAAGACTGCAATTATATGCAGAGAACTTTTAAATCACTGAAACAAACAACATATCAAAATCATGTCATAGCTTCAGGAGAGAGGCCATGCTACCTCATAAACAGGAGGACCTGAGTTCAATCACTAGTATCCATGGAAAAGTGCCACTGTAGTGATATGCACCTATAATCCCAGTAAGGCTGAGGAGGCAAAGACAGAAAGATCCACAGGGCTTGCTGGCTAGCCATGCTAATTTAATCCATGAGCAGCAGAGCAGCAGATTCAGTGTAAAACCCTGCCTCAAAGAGAGAGAGAGAGAGAGAGAGGAGAGAGAGAGAACTTAATGGAGACAATACTTGATACCAACTTCTGACTGTGTGTGCACGCACACACACACACCAAAAACACAAACATACACATATACACAGGGAAAACTTTATCACTTTTAGTAATAACAATAGTTATACTAAAAATTAAAAATAAAGCCTATTTTCTACCTTTAAACTTTTCTTTGAGAACAAGAAATCATTAAATGTCCTAAAGGTTGAATTTCAAAAGTCTCCAAGACTGCAAGTCTGAATGATCTAAATCATTACCAGACATATTTCCATTTAAAATTAAGAGACTAAAATCACTCATGTGGCTAATGACATTTCTTTTCCACTCTTTTACTCATCTATGCAAAATTTGGAGTAACACATTACAAAATCAGAGATGATGTTGGTCACATCGTAAAACCAGAAAGTGGTATTCATGTTCCTTATCCTCATTTCTTAAATCTTTTACTTGAACTCTAAGGATGTTAACATTCATTCACTGTGGGAGAAAAAAAAACTGGCTGTTATTGTATGGAGAGTCGGAATACTTACACACAGCTATGTACTTACATCCAAAATGCATTACTATCATATATGCCACTGTACAGTGCTTCAATCATTCCAGTGCTGTGAGACCACAGAGAAGGGAACCCTCATTCTCATGAAATAGTAACATCTCCCTGAAATAACCCTGTCATCATAACTACTGCTGTAGTAATTTGTTACGTGAAATATCACAAGGGAGCCTATCGTTTCCTAAAAAATAGCATTAAAAATGTCACTAGAATTGATTCAGAAATAGCTTAGACTTATGTTAAATGTTAGTCTCTTAAGCATGGAAACTGTGAGAAGAAGATAAAAGGAAGAGAACTCAAAATTAGTTTGTCCTCCTTATTAATCTTCCTCGCCTATTCCTCCAGACTGTGAAGTTGAGATTAGGCAAAATGTCCTACTCTGTTCCTCATATTTCACAGTCCCTTTCCAGTACATCTTGCCCTTCCAATCCCCAAACTATGATTATATCATCTTCTGCTCACCTGAGATTTCAGATTTTAAATATATTTTTGCTATTTAAAATCGCTACTGTATAACAGCACAGAACAAAAATTGCAGTTATAAAGCTTACTTTTCTCTGTTTCTGCTGCATGTCTAACTTTCATAAAGAAATGGCACATCTGCCCTTATACACACTTCTTACAAAGAATGGACAGTTTGTGTGATAACCATTGCTATTACAGACCCCAGTGTACTGGAGATGCCAGTACCATGGGATGCTACCTGTTCCCCTGGTCAGCTGCTGCTTCAGGTTTTCCTTCTACAGATATAGCTGATAGTTTGAAAGACTGAACAACAGGTTTTATTCTCAAACTTTTTAAAAACCTGCTTTTGCATGTCTAACTAACTGTGATGGTTTGTATATGCTTGGGTCAAGAAGCAGCACTTTTATGAAGTGTGTTCTTGTTGGAATAGGTGTGTCACAGAGGGAGTGGGCTAAGATGCCCTAGTCCTAGCGGCCTAGAAGTAAGGCTCTTCATAGCAGCCTTCCAATGAAGACATAGAACTCTCAGCTCCACCTGCACCATGCCTACCTAGATGTTTCCATACACCCATCCTGATGATAATGGACTGAACCTCTGAACCTGCAAGCCAGCCCCAACTAAATGTTGTTTTTGTAAGAGTTGCCTTGGTCATGGTATCTGTTCATAGCAGTAAAAACCTAACTAAGACACAAGTTGGTACTGGGAGTGGGTTATTGCTGTGATAGGCTTGACCATATTTTTGTTTGGAAGAGTGTGGATTTGGGGACTTTTGATTTGGAAAGCAGTGGTTAAATGGGGCTTAATGTGCCATCCTAGTAGGGATATTGAAGGCTTTGTTGCTAAGAGTAATTTGAATTGTGCTGACTTGCCCCAAGAAATTTCAGAGGAGAATTTTAGTATGTGGCATAGGGACTGTTTTGGTGGTATTTTGGTGAAGAATGTGTCTACTTTTTGCCCTTGTCTGAAGAGTCTTCCTAAGGCTAAGGTGAAGAGACTCAGATTAATTACATTGACAAAAGAAGTCTCAGAAACACCCATCATAGACTTTGTTCTCTAGTTAAGTCTTGTGAAGAACAATTAAACAAGCATAGCAAGCTAAGAAAGGAAAAATATAAAATATATAGTTCAAGTATTAAAGGAGCACCAGGAAGTTAAATGGAACTGAATCCTATGTTCTAGGAGATAGCAAATTAATGAATTTGGAGGCAAGATCCTACACAGCTAAATCTAGACCCAGGTATGGTGTTTCATACATTTAATCCCAGGAGACAAAGCCAAAAAGATCTCTAAATACAAGGCCAGCCTAGAACAGAGCAAGTTCTAGGTGAGGAAAAACATAAATCCAGGCTTGGTGGCCCACACCTTTAATTCCAGTGCTTAGGAGAGAAGCATGTGATCTCTGAGTTCAAGGTCCATCTACAGAGCAAGATCCAGAACAACCAAGTTTAAGGAGTAAAGGAGTTGGAAATCAGAAAGCTCATGGTAGTATAATAGAATAAGAGGACATGTTCCAGTTCCATCAAGCAGAAGAACTTGGCAGCTTTAGCCATGTGGCACTAGATTTATACTCAAGAAGAGAAAGAGACTACTGGGACAATTGATGCTGGTTAGCCGGAGCTGAGAAATTAGCAGTGATTAAGAAGAGATCAGCATCACAAGGTGAAATCTTGCGGGAAGTGTTTGCGGAGAGCACAGAGATGCTGTTTCCAGAGGCAGCCACGGTTGTACCTTGTGTTGTCGCCAGATTTGGTAATTACTGTACAAGAGTAACCCGGAGGTACTAGTTTTGAATCATGAAAGGGTATTAGCTGTGGCTTGGCACTTCGAGGCCAGGAGAGGTGAGCATTGGTGAAGGTGCAGCCTCGGTTGCAGTTAATAGCCCAGGACTGAAGGGGTCATGCAAAGATTTTGAGCCTTGACACCATGAAGAGAGCCTATGAGAGGCTATTGGTGAAGCCTTCTTGCAGTGGAAGACCTCAGTGTCCCATTGGAGATGATAGTATCATGGGATGATCGCCAAGAACAGCAGTGGCAGTGGAGTGGATCAACCTGAGCTTAGAGTGTTACAGAGGGGGGAGCTGGAGAAGTGACGCCAGACCTTTGGAAGAGCCCACACCTGCTCCTATTCCTAGCCCAGAAGCCATCTCCATTTGACAGACACTTGCACATAGAAATTCAGTTTTCTCCAAGGAAGTGTCACAAGGGAAACAAACTACACTTAAGAATAGGATGCATGCACAGCAGTAAAGGCCAACACAAAGCAAACACAATGTCATCTTTGGAGGGTCTTTGTCTACTAATGACTTGTTAGATATTTTCTCTCTTGGATTTTTGATTTTGTTATTGTTGCTTGTTGTTTCTGTTTTATTGATTCCAGCACAAGGTTTATTATTTCTTGCCAATTGTTTCTACCCCTTTGGGGTTTGATTTCTTCTTTTTGTTCTAGAGCGTTCAAGGTTAAGGTCTAGACCGAATTATATTCTGCTGCAGGCTTAGTATTTCTGTGTTACCCATTCAGTAAGAGTTTGTGGGCTTCAGAGAATTTTAAGCAATGTTATTATAACAGGAAACGTATAAAAATAAATATCCATTCTAAAAAAAAAATCTTGTCTTTTGAAAAATGCAATAAATAAAGAAGCAATATACAATGTGTATTGGAAAGTCAAAGTTATCAGCAGACATGAACATAAAGCCAAAGAGAAAATGTTAACTACAGGGTCTATATAATTTATGATGGAGTCACTAGGATCAACTTCACTTGGAAGATGAGGTTTGAACAAAGACATAGAAAATGAAAGACACATCCATCTGATTTTCTTAATGTTGGTTATTTTAGGTGGAGGGAAAATAGAAATCAAAATTTTTGAATTATGAGTCTGCTAGAAATGACTGAAGAACTCTCTATAAGATGGTATGGTGGCAAGCAATGAGCAATATGGCAGAGAAGAGGACAAAGGATAACGGGGCACGGGAAAGAAACGTGTCAGGTCTCCTGTTGGTTTATAGGAGATATTGTAGTCTTAGGTGAGTCCCTGCAGCTAACATGCTAACACTCTGAATAAATAACGTTACTGTGGTGGTTCTTTTAGAAACAGACCAAAGGAAGAGGAGGAATCAAGATAGAGAGTTGAGGACCATCACAATAAAATAGGTAGGAGAAGAAGTAACAAGCTCTCAGCCTTCCTAATGCTGAGGCCTTGTAATATAGGTCTTCATGTTATGAGCCCCACCATAAAAATTATGTTTGCTACTTCCTAACAGTATTTTTGCTACTGCTATGAATCATAATTTAAATATGTGTTTTCTGATTGTCTTAGATGGCCTCTCTGAAATTTTCCTTTGACTGCCCTCCCGCAAAGGGTCTCAACCCCAGGTTGAGAACTGTTTCATTAGAGTAAAGCACAGTCAGTCTTGCAGTCTATTTTGAGGAACAAATAAGAGATGGTGATCAGTGGGTACATGAATAATGAATAAAAACAATAAAGAATTCTTCCAAACATTTCAGCCAAAGCTAAAGGCAGAAGTTTGTGGAGTGGTAGTGGAGGAATAGGATTATAAAGTCTATTTTAAAAATCTCATTAGACATTGTCATTGGACATTCAGAAGAAAGCATTTGGAAGTTCACAAATCTAAGTGTAGAGCTTGAGAAGGAAATAGGCTGTAGAAATACATGCTAGGTTAATTTACTGAGTGTGACTCATAAAGAAAGACTTAAATTGTGGTGGAAGTCTCAAAGAATGGAATGTATAAAGGAAACGGAGAGTGAACAAGCATGTGCTAGAACCTGGTGGTGAGGAGAAGGAAGAGATGAATCAACACTGCAGCTACAAAAAGAATGAGAAACAAAGCAAGAAGAGCATGATGTACTCATGGGAGATGTTTTCATAGAGAAAGGCATGCTTAATGAATGTCAATGGAGATGCCAGAGAGAGAAACATTCTGAAAATAATGTTCATGTGTTTAACAACTCAGGGTTTAAGTTTACGTCAGAGCAGCACTAAGAGAGAAGAGAAGATCAAAGATTGGAAACTCTTTTAAAAATTAGTGTGTCACTCTTTATATGAACTTACCACTAACTCTAGGGATTTACCTCTCTTATTCCGTTTGCAACTATGTTTTAATTGGAACAAAATCATATCACTTTCCCACCTTCCTTTGCTGCTTTCAGCCACTCCCAGCTACCATCACTCAATATCCTAAAGTACCTCCGACTCTCAAACTCAGTGGCCTCTTAGTCCTCAATAATTATTGTTACATACACATATGTGTATGTACACACTGTATACAATACATCATGTATATAGTTTTTGTTGCTGTTTGTATGTATATGGTTTGGGGAATAATCATCCTATATTGACAACCATAAAGGGCTTATCCCTGGGGAAGATTAATTTTCTTTCCCTCATCAGTTATTAGTTGCCTATATGTAGAAGGCCAGAACAATAGCAAAACAATGGGCATGTTTACCTCTTAAGTAGTCAGACTTGCATCTGATAACCACTCTGTACACTGGGAGGCTTTTACAACATTTTTAATTTGCCAATAGTTATTTTATTTTTGTTTTCATACTACAGTGAGAACAATATTTGAGCTGTGATTTGAAGGAAAGAAAATAAAAAAATGATAACTGTGTTTTATTTTTGGCTTTTATGATGAAGTATGTATGTTTGTTAGCTTTTGATAAAGTGTAAAGATAAGGGAATGCAAAAAAAATGGTGAGTAAAGTTATGAGAGAAATGTCTGGGGATTTGGAAGAAAAATAGTCTGCCAGTGTAAGAATCCATCTATAGACATGGGAGTAAACACAGCATTCTGAGTTAACACAAACCAGCACAGACAAACAGATAAAGAAGTAATAAGAGCTCACTTATTTTTTGTCTTTTTTTCAGAACCTTTAGAGGGACATTTAACAAGATACATATTTATGAGACATAGTGTGATATGTCTCCACATGTATGTGGTATGCTAATAAAATCGGGGAAATTAGCATTTCTCTCTTTCCATTAAGTTTTGTTAAAGTTGACTTGTGGTTTGCTATGTGAAATAGGTAGCTAAGCGTCAAAATGTAGGACATGTATGTGTGCATGTAGTTGTGATCAGTGGTATTTGGCCATCTGTGTTAATAAACTGGCTGCTTCTCAAAGTCAAGCTCTGGCTGTGTCAGAGAGACTAGAATATAGGAATGTTGTCTTTTTTGATGATTACATTTCAAAGGGATAGCTTTCAAGTGCTTGAGGCATTCTTAAGGCTTGAAACCAGCAAGAGTAGAGGAAAGATGTGCATCACAAGGAAACAGAAATAATTTACTACAGAAAGTTTTCAAAGTTAATAAATATTCCAAAACATATCAGAAGCCTACAGTCAGGAAGAATCTTTTATAGAGTTTAGTCAAGCTGAAGGGAATGTTGCAGCCATTTTGGATACTTGAAAGCTGGGAGAGATTCATGAATAACAATGAATTGAACATGAGACCATGAAGTGACTCAGTCCAGCTACATATTATTTCTTCTACCACAACCCTCCAGGTTGTCATAGAACTTGATTTAACTGGAACTATGATTTTGCTTAGTGAATATAGGTATGATGGAGTTGAGAGAGATGCAAACAAATGATATAAGTCCACGAAATTTAAGAAACTACTATTTAAGGAAAGGGACCACAAAGATAGAATGATTAATAGCTTCATTGATTTGAAAGAGCTGGTAGTGTGGGTGAGTCAAGATGCCAAGAGGTAGTGGTCAGACGTGTGATTGTTGGCACTGATAAGGTAGGTGAATGGTTGGAAGACAGAGCATTTGTATGTGGTAAAAATGTAAGAGGAACAGAATCAAGGTCACATATATAAACAAGAGCCTGTGATTCAGAAACTTCAAATGTCATCATCAAGAATAGTGCATGCTACTGAGTAAAGATGAATTCTACTACAGTCAAATATCATCAGGAACTTGATCAGAGGCACACATTGTTTGGCTCACATTGATGCTCCTATGGAATGAATAGTACTAGAAAGACAGTCTTCATTCTCTTAAGCCATTTCATTAAAAAACATAAAAATGATCAGAACGATAATTACAACCTACTGAAGACCGCTCGTGTTTAAGGCTTCCTTCTTTATTCCTTTGTGAATTTCTTCCATTTCTTACAAACAAATGCAAGGAAAACTCGAATCAGCAAGTAGTTAGCAAAAGAAGCCTAATCAACAGCCTCTCACACACCAATGTAGCTAGATGATAAGCCATGATCATCACGGACAGATGACACTTGGCTGCCTCGGAAAGGGTATTCGCTAGAATTTCCATCTCAAAAATATTTCCACTCTCCCCTGAGATTCTCCAAGAGAAAATAAACTCTCACACTTTCAGACTGCAACTTCAGAGCATGGCTGTATTCTATGCAAACCTCACTTAAATGCTTCAGTTTGCATCACACGGAAACTTTCTCTTGAGGGTCAATAAGCCAATGTTTTCAAAACTCCTTGAGAACCTCATCCTATTTCACTTTGCAGAACTTTTAATAGCAATAAGATGACTCTCTGTGAATCCGAGTCACAGACTCTCACGCTTCTTGGAGTGAATACCTGGCCTTTTTGATTAAGCCTGTAGCAACTAGATAAAGGTTCCCTTTGAAAGGACACTAATGTCTTTTTCTAGATGTATTCTCCTTTATCTGTTTTTATGTTAAAAAAAGATATGTGACTTTAAACAAATTATTTCTCATTTTCCTTACAAAGGTGGCTTATGACTAAAAGTTAGAATAATAAACAGCTGGAGAATTTTTCAAAGGATTTATTTTGAATTTGATCATATTAAATGATATCCACTTTAAAGGTTATATAACAATAGTCATCAGCTTCACTTCCCTTTTATGTCAAAACCTTTCCATCAAAATTAATTAGTTTATTGCATGAACATTGAGTGCCAATTTTTTTCAGGAACATTAATTAGAAATTATGTAACTGGTAATTTTTGTAAACAATCAGTGCACTTAATTTTAAACTGATTGTGTAAAAATGGCAAAATTGAATGTAAAAGATTTCCATGCCAGCAGACGCCTTGAGCTCGTCAGCACACATTCCAAAATGAGTTCATTTTGATGCTATCTCCCTCTGTGTTGGCAAAGTCCTGTGAGATTGGAAACAGAAGTGAAACTTAAGTATCACACCCTTAAAACTTTGTCTAAAATTTTAAATTATGTGTATGTGTGGTTCTTGTGTAGGTATTTACATGTGAGTGCAGTTGCCTGCAGATGCCAGAGACAACAGATTCCTTGATCCTGTCATTTAGGGGGATGTGGACCAATGAGGGCGACTGCTGGGAAGAGAACTTGGGTGTCTAATGTCCTCAGACCTGTTGAAGCAACTTTCCAGCCTCAAATTTCAGATTTTAGATCTGAAATTCTCCTTATTGTACTTCTCAAGAGTACAACAATTGAACTGAATAGGTTAGCACAGTGCTATTTTGCAAACCACATCAAAATTAAATTATTCTCTTTTTAATTTTCTCTAAGCCAAACTATATCCAGCTTTATTAGAGATACATTTACGTAAGAAATCATGGTATTTCCTGAAAGTCAGGGTCAGCTTGTGATAAATTGTTAAACAACATCCTTAATGTTAAATTTCAGCACTCACTCTAAAGTACTTTGCTGTTTTCAAAATTAAATTCTTAAGCAGAAATTTTTTACTTAAAATAGATATTAATCCACAAAATATTCTTGTTCTTACTCAGTCAGTACATGTTTTTCTTTGTAGTAACTCCCAAATTACCCAGACTCTCAAATAAACATAAAAAGAGAAATTTTACTAAAAATATGTGAAACTCTATAAACACATATACACAAATACACACACAGAGAGAGAGTTATATTCTAATATTACTTTGAAAATGTTACTTACCATTTTCTAGACTATCGTATATAAAATACAACATAAAATCATCTATTGGTAATGTCTCTAGAGTCTTTAGGGAAGCATGATTCACACTGACCATTTTCAGAACATTGATTCACACTGACCATTTTCAGAACAAGAATATAATCTACAAGTACAGTCAAGTCACAACAGTTCCTTCTAAATCTTGTATGAAATCACAATTACATGCAGTGGAGAAGCATTGGTAAGAAGACAGAGTCATTCAGTTTTAGAAATTTAAAGCTTCGTGGTTTTCTTTGCAAGAAGTAAAAAAGATTGTCTTCTTCCTCATGTAGAAAAAAAATGTAAGTGGTAGTGACAGACTTTCCTGGCGTGTGCTAGGTGCAGGTTTGCAAACATTTGTATCCAGTGCTATTGGCAAGGATGCTCTTATACGTCTTTCCCACTCCCAGATGCAGGCACTATTGTTTGCCGTCAGATAGCCATCCATATGAAGTCTTGGCCAAGACGAAGCAGAGACATAAAAGATCATAGAGAAAGCAGCCTTGCCTGATCTTCAAAGAGTAATTTACACTGTAGAGATCACACATAAAAGTGCTGTACTTAATGGTGAATAACTGACATCTTAGTGGATGTTTACAATACCTGCTTAGTGTGCTACAAGAACAAAGTAAAGCAGTAACCCTTACGTAAAAAACCTTGGTATTCTTTTCATACTTTTTTAATCCTTGAGAATTTCTTGCATGTATATAACAAAGCATGGTCACATGCATTCCTTAGCCTACAACATGCCTCATCCCAGAATCATGGGCTTTTATGAACCCACTAGTTCTAATTAGTGTTGCCCATATATGTGTGGGCAACATCATCCAGTAACTGAAACATGGAAAACCCACCAGGGAATATTACTATTAATTACTCAGTGACAAAAGTAAAAATTATTCTTAACTTTTCATCATAAATTCCAAAGAAACTAATTTCTCTAAAGTTACTGTGACCAATACTAAATAGTAATGTAAATGTAATATTATGGGATAGACCTGATTTTGTGCTTTCTACACAAATGTAAATTTACATTTTCTTTATCCTGGGAAGTATAGATTGACTATAGCTGTGCCATGTATAAGTTGTAAAATCCAAGAACTGCCATTTTATTCATAACAGACTTCTCTCCCATCATATTTAGTTTTTATATTCTGGTGAGGAGTTAGAGCACTCATCCAGAGACTGCTGCACCTAGGGATCCATCCTATATAAAGACACCAAACCTGGACACTATTGCAGATGCCAAGAAGTGCTTGCTAACAGGAACCTGTTGTAGCTGTCTCCTGAGAAGCTCTGCCAGAGTGTGACAAATACAGAAGTGGAGGCTCACAGTCAACCATTGGACTGAGCACAGGGAACCCAGTGGAGGAGTTAGAGAAAGGACTGAAGGAGCTGAAGGGATTTGCAAACCTATAGGAAGAACAACAAAATCAACTAACAAGACCCCTCCCCCAGAGCTCCCAGGGACTAAACCACCAACCAAAGAATACACATGGAGAGACCCACGGCTCCAGCTGCATATGTAGCAGAAGATAGCATTGTCTGGCATCAATGGGAGGAGAGGCCCTTGGTCCTGAGAAGGCTCAATTCCCCAGTGTAGGTGAATGCCAGGGCGGTGAGGTGGGAGTAGGTGGGTGGAAGTAGAAGCACCCTTATAGAAGCAGGGGGAGGGAAGAGGATAGGGGAGTTCTGGAGGTGAAACCATGAAAGGTGGTAACATATAAAATGTAAATACATAAAATATTCAATAAAAAATGAGTTACAGCACTATCATTAGCCTCTGCAGTGTGGAAAAGTGTGTACAACCCCTTGAGAGTAAATATGTTAGATGGAAATGTGAGTGGCAGGTTAAGAAATAAAGCGGGGTGGTGGTGGCGCACGCCTTTAATCCCAGCACTTGGGAGGCAGAGGCAGGCAGATTTCTGAGTTCGAGGCCAGCCTGGTCTACAGAGTGAGTTCCAGGACAGCCAGGGCCACACAGAGAAACCCTGTCTCAAAAAACCAAAAAAAAAAAAAAAAAAAAAAAAAAGAGGAAATAAAGTACATGAACACAGAACCATATCTTCAACACTTCAACAAGAATCCATCAGTGGAGGGAACAGTGAATACTATGGGTAACAAAACATTTCTTCAATCTCCTAGAGATGTCTGATGACTACCAGTACTTAACAGTGTGATGTGAAGAATCTTGGGGCATCTCTGCAAGACTGGAAACTGACAATCTTGTAAGATATCATACATCTAAGAAGAAATAAAGAATTTAATCATTTTGATTTGAACATATGTTCAGTGTAACACTTGCCCTTAAGTAATTCTGTTAAAGTTTCCTTTATTGGATTTTGTTTTTATGATCACATTTTTAATTTAACCCTGCTGTTCCTAAGAATTCCAGAGAGAAATATCTTGCAAGTTTAGCCTTTGCTGTGTGAAATCATGATATCACATGTCACAAGAAAACATGTTTATTCCCTAGTTAACACATGTATGAAAAATTATTCCAAATTAACTATTTAAGTGATTCTTGGACCAAGAAGAATGGCAGTAAAATGGCTACTACCTAGTGTGATGGTCTTAATATAAACAGTGCCTGTGGGCATGCATATTTGACTGTCTGATTATCAGCTGGTGGAACAATTTGGGAAGGGTTGAAAGGGATGGCCTTATTGGAGAAAGTGTGTCTCTGAGGTTGGTGTTTAGATTCTGTGTTTTGGGGCAATAACAAAAAAAAAAGCCATAGAATAATTTAACAACAAGCAAAGTAGAGAAATAATAAATATCAAAAAGATAAAGTAAGCATTCCAAAACTAGTGTTAATATTGCCAAATTCTACTAAAATAATTTCATAAAATGATAAATGTTGAGAGACCTTGATTGGACAACATGGGCTACACAATAGGCAGTCAGAAACTTTCAGGCCTGGCATTTCTATCTCTGTGTATCTCCTATTTCTTGATAAGATATAAGCTCTTAGCTACAGCTAAAACACCATGCCTTCCTGCTATCATGTCCACCCCATGGTAGTTATGATCTCCAACCCTCTGAAACTGTAAGAAAGCCCTAATTGAATATTTTCTTTTATAAGTCGCTTTGGTAATGGTGTTTCCTCAGAGCAATCTAACAATAACTAAGGCATTTGAATTTATTGGATTGCATCCTATGTTTGTTAATTAGCCTTCATTCAATAAATATTTATTGATTACTTCTTTCATATCTATTAGTATAAGTGCTGGGTATGTCTACTGATCAAGATAAAATCCTAGCTAATAAGAGTTACATTATAAATATATTTAAGAAGATATGTAATGGCTATAGCACCAAGCATGACAAAAAGCTATAAGAAAAAAAAATAGAATGTGTGACAATTAGTTAGCCAAGGAAGAAAGAATTAGAAGAAAATTAGTATTGCCACAAACATCTCCAAAAGAAAGTGACAGCTTTTTATCAAATACATAGAGCACATTGAACATGTAGGAAGAAGGCAGAGAAGTAGAACAGAATGCAATGGTTTATGAATTCATAGAAGGCACACAGGAAACTTTGTAACAGTGAGAGGGAACTTTGGTATCCTCAGCAATTAACCTGGAGGACCTGGAAATTTGAGCCTTTGAAACTTGAGTTATAAGTGTTAACAATAATTCATTTGAACCTAAAATCTCTTAAGAATATAGATTATTCAGATTACACTGTTAATGGCAAAGATATATGAACTGTCATTGTAAAAGGTGTTAACTGAGTCTACAGAACTGGCATAAAAACAGGAGAAGACACATGGACATGTACACCTAAGAGTCACAGGGATGGTGGTAGCAGTATGACAAGATGATAAGGGTCAAAACTTATCATCTTGAAATCCTTAGGATTCAAAACTTGAATCCTTAGGGATGTTTACATTATAGTCTGTGTGGAGAAAAGAGCAGAAGAAACTCATATAATACTTTTGGAAGAAAGAAAATAGAGAAATAGTGAATATCAAAAAAGGGGGGAAAGCATTCAAAGATTAGAATGTTCAGTAGTACCAAATTCTACTAAAATAAGCCCCAAAACAATGAATGTGGAAAAGAATTGAATTAAAGGATATGTGGAAGCTGCAGTCAGTGTACATGAGTATAGTCATAGCATCTAAAGCAAAGCTTTATGATGATGATGCAAGGTAATTTAGATGAAATATTTTACTTTTACATTTATTCATTGTACAAAGTGATCTCATAAAAACATTTCAGTAGTGTTTGCAAAGTATTTTGAGCACATTACCCCCAAGTCTTTCTGTCTCCACTTTGCTCTCTCTTATCATTATCACTCCAAGTAACAAATACATGGGTAGAGTTTGTTAATCTAACCCACTCCTCTGTGTCTTTCAGTTGGAGTAGAGACCACTAATATTGAGTTAGTACTGGGATATATTCCTATCAGTATGTTAATTTGATGAAACTTTCCTTATCCTGCTTTGCCTAGCCACTGTCCTACAGTTTGCTCTTTCCTATAACATCATGGGAATTTTTCATTCTCTCCAGTATTTAGGATTCCTTCAAGTTTCTTCTTATGTGCTGACACAGTAGCCATGAATTCCCATATTTTGTGTTCATAATGGAAAATATGTCTTTCTCCTTCAGTTATGAAGAACTATTTTTGCTGGATATAATAATCTGCATTGATAGCTACTGTCTTTCTGAGCTTGAAAATACATTATGCTATGTCCTCCCAACTTTCAGAATTTTTATTAAGAAATCTATTGTTCTGACTGGTTTGACTTTCTTTGTGACTTGGCTTTCTCTCTTGTAACCTTAGATATTCTTTCTTCTGTGTTCTTACCCCTTTCAGACTCATCTTTTGGGTGTTGAGATTCTTCCTGTATCTTTACAAATGCTTTTCACAAAATTGCAGTAATTTTGTTGTATTCTTATTGAATAAATTTTCTATGCCTTTAGCTTATCCTTTTCATTTTCCTTTGCCCGTGATTTGTAAGCTTGGTATTCTAGTGGTGTCCCAAAATAATTTTTATTTCATTGAAAACACAGTGCATACCTTCTTGGGCTCTCCTAAGACCCAGTTCCCACCCTCTGCTATTGCACTATCTCAGCTTTCAGAGATGAGCACTTCTGTTTTAGTGTGAGTCTACCGAAATGGACTCTCTATTTCTCCTGTTCCAGTTTCTAAAGATTCCTTCCTCTGTGAACGAAATATTGATCCATACAAGTCCCAGCATGGCAGATCTCTAACTATATCTGGTTTATTTCCCGGAGAGTCTAGCAACCTGTGCACGGATGATGATAATACCTGCTTTCTTCAACTCTGAATACAATTCTACAAGAACTCTTATGTCAGATTTTAAAACACTGAACCAAGAAAGAAAAGAACCATAGGATGGTTCCAAACTATGTACCTACCTAAGTTAGTTGTGAATTTGCAATTAATCAACTAATGATTTGGTGGTGGTTAATAAGTGATTGATTTTGCTTTAAGAGTTTGATTGTGCTTTTCTTATACATGACTCGAGGGAATGTATAAAAATTGCAAATGCTGTGTACAAGACTCTGACATGAATACCAATACATATCACACACACACACACACACACACACACACACACACACACACACATGATTCCATTCTTATATATGGTGTTATTTTTACTGTAATTACCTCAGAGTCTTGAACCATTCAAAACATTTTTATTACATTTTATTTCTTTATTTGTGATTCTATGGATGCTTGCACATGCACTTATATGGCACTGTCTGTCAGTGTGTAGATGCAGAGGACAATTTATGGGAGTTGATTTTCACTTTTACCATATCACTCCTGAGGAATGGAACTAAGGTTGTAAGACTAGGTAGCAAGTGCCTTGACACACTAAGCCATCTCATTGGCTCTGCTTTGTAATTTTTTTAAGATAATGAGAGGACCCCATTGAGAGAAAAAAATTGAAGTCACAAAGATGAGGAGGAATAATCATGAAGTCAGTATGTGGAGCTGGGGAATCAATGTAGAATGGACAGAAGACCGTGCATCCTTTGAAACAGCCATTGTGGAAGTTTTCTCAGTGTTCAGGAGTGAATATCATGTTACATAAAGCCATTCATATTCGATATCCCTAGTATCCACTGAGATGCTGAAATCAATCTGAAATCAGCAGAAAACCTTCAGGTGAATGGACCTGGAAAAGACTGAAGGTTTTTGAAATTTGGTTAAAACTCATCAGCTTTTCTAAAGCCAGGATATCCTGCTTTAAGATTGTTTCTGCCTTTTCTGCATCAAATCTCCAGTGTACTCACAGAGCAGAATGCAAGAATCCAAGTACAATGAGAGCAGGGGGGCTTTTAGGCTTAGATAAAGGTGGCATTCAGCAGGAAAAGAAGTCTTATTAAGGTATCTAGATGAGTTAAGGTAATTTTTACTTATTATCAGAGGACTTTTATTTGTGACTAGAGGACTCTACCTCCTCACCAGAGCATCAGCATATGCAACCTAACCAAAACGTCTAAGCATTCAAATTTTTCTGTGTTTGTTAACTCACATAAATAAATAAAACTTGGGCCCTGGTGTTTTTAAAAAATCATTAAGTTCAACTTCCTAAATTAAAATTTATCTGTATTCTGTTAACAATAAAATGATAATGTGTGTTTTGATTAAATACTTGAAACTACTTACTTATAACTCTAATTTATTTTAACTTAGTTGTATTTCATATAGCAGTTATATCTACCATATTCACACTATGGAACAAAATAGCTTACTATCCCTTTAACTGTGAATTTATAAAAGTTATGAGTGAGGAAGGGCACATGAAAAACTGGTACTCAGAAATAGCCCCTGTACTGCTCAAATATGTAAACCTTTACAAAAGCAAAAATCCAAAGGAGTTAGAAGAGCCCAGCTAAATGAGTATAAATTGAGTTCTAAAGAGTTGTTTTTGAGAATAAAAGAAGTCTAAAACATATTTTACAAAGGGATGATGACATTTCTGAAATAATTCTGCTTAGTGATTTCCCAAAACCATTTTGGTACATACCACCTGATAGCTTCAGCCATGGTTGTAGATCATTCTGTGCAAAGAGTAAAAGCCACTCCTAATCCCAGACAGTTGGTTGGAAGAAACAGCACAGTACAAATCATTTTCTGGTTGTCTTTATTTACTTCAGCCATTGAGAAATAAGTTTAAGCTATCTCAGGTAGGAAATGAAATGACATGCAAGTTTCTTACCATGCGCCAAACTTGATCATTGGGTGTAATAATTAAAGACTCCATAGAAATAATATTTCTCCTAGGCAGCAATGTGAGCTGTTATTCATTATTTATATATTTGTGGGATACGTCTAATAATAAGATATTTTGGTCTAATTTAGAAGAAAGGAAGATGAAATCACTATAATGAGATTTACAGGACCACTAGGCAAAGAGGAAGGAGAATTTATAGAGATATTAGTTTTAAGTCCTCTTGCTTTATCTCTATCACTTAATTTGGAAAAGAAAGACATCTATGGAATATCCTAAAGACAAAGTAATTGAGAAAGGGAAAGAGACCCCACATGCCAGTCTCCTGTTATTCTTCAGTGAATGATGATAAGAAGACTATATGAATAAAGTAAAGAGGATTCAGCAAGGAGAGGAGATGGAGAATGGGAAGCCTCAATTATGATTTTTCTCAAGTACATATTTTAAGGAATATCTAGATAAAGTTCATGTGCCAATGTAAGCTTCAAGGTCATAATGTCATTGTCCTTACAAATAATGCTGACATGTAAAAAATTCCCTACTATCCACCCACCCCAAAAGAAGCACTAGAATTGATTATACTCTGAAGTACTTTAACCAGGAAATGGTTAGTTTAAAGAGAAAAGTTACTTTTTGAATATTTGACAATAATATAAATGAATCTAAGCATCATTGCAAAGGGGTATGTGTGTGTGTGTGTGTGTGTGTGTGTGTGTGTGTGTGTGTGTGTGTGTGTTTCTTCAGGGTATCCTTGTGTAGACTAGGCTAGCCCTGAACTTACAATGCTCTTGCTCCAGCCTGCTGCTTCTGAAAGGACATCACAGGCCATGGTGCTCTTACTAAATTCTGGTTTTAACTTGGTGGCTGAGTGCAAGCAATCAAAATCAACATACAATTATGTCTCCTGAAAACTATAACTAATTGAATCCAAATCTCAACTAGGTAGTTCCTAAAATATCAATATAGAAGAGAACTGCGTACTTGAGGCAATACTGGCCAATAGCATTTAAGTGGAAAAAAATGAGGAGGAGAAATCTCCAGGAAGTCACTCTGTTTCCTGACAAGATCTAGACTTTACGGTTAGTTTGTGGTGTTTAATTTAACTTGATTTTCAGTGCACCATTGCCTAGTAGCTTTCTCATCATGAAGAATGTAACATTTAACTCAAATATGCTAAACTAGTCTTTTACTTTTTATGGTAATATAGAGGAACATTTTGAAGAGGAATACATTATTACTTTCCTAAAATTATATCTAAATTACTCATTTTGCAGTATTGTATGGTTTTCTTTTTTGGAAGATACAGACAATTTTTCTACATTTTTCCTCATTAAAAACATTCATATTTCCATACCATACATTTGGCATCTCATAACTCCTCTCAGGTCCTCCCAACCTCCCTATCCACCAAAATTTATTTTCTTTTTTCTCTCTTAAAAATTAAAAAAACACAGAAATTCTGGAACTCATTTTGTGTTGGCCAACTACTCCTGGACACAGGGCCTGCTCTTATGCCCAGTAAAATTCCATTGGAAAAACCTGATTTTCCCTTTGCCAGCAGGTGTCAATTGCAAATATCTTTTGATTAAAGGTAGGATCTCATCTCCACTTCTGCCACTCAGTGCTGGGACCCCATTTGGCTTGACCTGTGAAGATTTTGTAGATGTTCCCACAGTCTCTGTGAGTTCATATGCACATTATTCCCATTGTATTTTGAAGACACTATTTTCTTGGAATCAATCACCATCTCTGCATCTTACATTTCCACATCCTCTTCCAAACAGATCCCCACTCCTTAAAGGAGGGGTTTATGAAGACAACTAATTTAGAATTGAGTGTTGCAATTTCTCTCACTTTCTGAGCGTTTTCCAGTTGTGAATCACTGTGTTAGTTCCCATCCACTGAAAACATAAGTTTTTCTGATGGAGTTTGTGTGAGGCCCTGACTTATGGATATAGCAATATGCTATTAGGATGCACTTTATTGTTGTGTCCCTTTGGTAGATAATAGCAGTAGATTTTCCCCTAAGCCCATGACCTATCTAGTCTCCAGTTGTGTGACACTTTAGAAGTCTCAGTTCTGGGTCAGTCTCATAGAGTTGGTCTTAAATCTATTCAAACAATGATTTGTTACTACCATATTTGTGTCACTATTGAATTAGTATATCTTGTACTTAGGTCACTATTGTTGGTTGCAGGGTTTGTAGCCGGATGATATTGTTGATTACCTTTCTCATCCAGTGGTGTGCAGGATACTATCTTTTTGGTATGACCAACACTAGACAGTAAGGATGAAACTTCAAGTTGGATGCCAGCTTAACTTCACCTTTGCAATGGCACCTTACCATCAGGTTGTGGAGAGCAACTGATAGACTCAGCAATAGTTTGTGATATTTGAGAGAGGGCAGTCTTTGGGACACATTTGGTCAATTGCGTAGCAAGATATAACCCATTCCTGGCACTGGAGATTTTAGTTAGTGGACTAAGAGATCTAATTGGGACATTGTCTCCCTAAGTTCTTTCTCTTTTAAGGTAGAACATGTTTCTTCTGTAGCTGGCGAGTTTCCTATGGCTGCTCATGTTCATGTATCTTTTAAAAAAATCATTATTTCCTGATAATTAATGCTGCAATATAAACTATTTTACAAGCTAATTATACCTTTGTAAATGAAAGAAAATGATTCAGTTGTCCACGGTTTATTGCAAAGTCTCAGATAATTAATCATCATTATCTCATTTACATTTTGAAATCAATATTTAGTTTTCTAAACAATTACAATGTAAAGGTAAGGAAAGTGCTGAAAAGAGTCCATAGTGGAAGTAATGGGAGCTATCATCCTTTACAAACTAATTAAAGTCATAATTACAGATAAAAAGAGGGTTAAATAAATCTTGCCTGGCAGCTGCTGATATGACTTAAATTTTACTGTGGTTATTTAATTATGATCACTATAGGAAGTGTGTTTAATGTCCCTGTGCATTTTTTTAAAGTTCTCAGATTGTCAATTGTATGGAGTGTTCATTAAAGTCTCTGAGGCTGCAGAACTTGAAATTTTATGCCAATTAACTCAGTATTGGTAAACAAGCTCTATTCAAACACCCATCTGTGGCTTATCTATAATGGGTCGCTTATCAGATCTTTTGGAGCTCTTTGTCAAGATAGAGACTCCCTTGACACTTGAGGATTCTAAATACGAAAAAGTAAATATGAAGCAAAATGCAAGTTGACAAACCTGGACAAAAATTTCACAAAACAGACACTGTAGAGTGATGTGAATTAGATCAAAATATCACAAATAAAGACTTAACCAAATTAGACCAAGTGACTACAAAGGAAAAGATACACAAAATTCATTAAAGCAAAAAAAAAAAAAAAAGTTTTCCAAGGAAGTAATTTATAAATGAACGTATTACAAGTAGCTTTAGGAAAAATTTTACAGAATGAGAGAAAAGTAGAGTGCCTACAGAGATAACACTAAGAATAACAAGGTCAGATGCCTATGATTCAGTAAATTACTTTATGCTCCTGCCACCTTACCGTGAGCCTTGAGGATAGAGATGGTGGTATTAATGAAGTCCTATTTGGAACAGAGCTCTCTAAACACAGTTTTTTATTTTCTGCAGATTCAGCACTTATGAGTTTATTATCGACTGTGAAAAGAAGCTAGGGCCTCCACAAAGGAAGAGTTGAGAAATTTACTAATCTATGTGTATCATGATAGGAAATTAGGGAGTAGTTTATCATTATGCCCATTTAGAGGAAGAAAAGGATTAGATCCGATTCCCCTCCAGCCTATGACCTCTCCTATTCTGGGACTTTAACCCAGTTAGCAGTACCAGACATAATATCCTTGGTGTGGAGAATACTTCAAATCCAATCTCAAAATGTCAATTATACTCATGACATCTATGCCACTATTATGCCCGCAACCACATACTGTAAGCCAAACCAATTGTTACTTTAGGACTCATGGCTCACAATGGGGTAAAACTTGATTGCTATTCTCTCTTGGCAGTATGTGTAGACTCTTCTAGTGCTGTTAAAACTAGGCAATCATGATGATGTTTCCAGGTATGTTCGAGCTTAATTTCTCCAAAACTTAAGAATTTTTATAGAGTAAGAAATCCATTTCTATTTCATTAGTTGATTTTGGTTGCTGCCATTTTTCAAGATCAAAATGATTACTTGATTAATTCCTGAAATAGTATTATCATGACAAAATGTAGCTTTGTGTATTGTTCACTTTATATCTGATCTATAACTCTCTAAACATCCTTGAAGATTCTAATTCTCACAGCCTATAAATGTTAATGTCTTCAAAACATAATATGTAAAGTGCAAGTGCAGAGGGAAGCCAGTTTGTTTCAGTCAGTAGGCAGTCTGAGAAAAGTCATCCTGTATCATTCAACTGAGAAAATGAAGAGGACAAAGGATTTTGTTTCCTGAAACGAAATTTCTTTCATCACAGATAGAATGCTTTTCCCCTCTAACTTCAATAGTAAAGTACTGAATGGTTCTGGCTGGTTCTTACCATTTGTTTGTTACCTTCTGTAAGCTCTTAATTGGAAGACATTCCTATAACAGGGGAAATTATCAGAAAGTTTTTAGCACATATATTTCACATGTGTATCTCTTAGAAAGAGCTCTTTAAACCAAGTTAGTAGAGCAACTTCAAGAAAGCTGTATATTTTAGAGAATTAATGTAAAGAAAGAAGCTGTAAATTTCTAGAGATATAATCCTCTATCGAGAGAGAGAAAGAGAGAGAGAGAGACAGAGAGAGAGAGAGAAGTAATTGAGTGTGTGTATAGCTGTGTATATGTGGCATGTGTCTGTGTGCATAAACGTGTATAGGCTAATTTACCATATTTTGTGTAATGTAAAAGCTTCTAACTCCAGATACATAAGCATCTAATCTTGCTGTAGTACCAAAAGGTTTGAGTAGGTGTTTAATATGTTTTTGTCTTTGTGGATGAATGTCTTACTTATTGTCAAAGAATGGGGGTTTCGGAATGCTTTCCTTTCTTTTAATTGTCCCTTACAGACTAGTATCACAAACCATTCTACTGTATTCCATAAAGAGTAGTAATTTAAGAAAACATGAATGGGCTTGATATTCCAACTTCTTTCATGCAGTCAATAGATACAAGGATGCAAGTTCTTATTGTCTGTTCATCAAACCTGGACATTTTCAGAGTCTGTAATGAAACAGCTTCCTAAAGGTTTTGTTGGAAATATGATCAAAGTTCCCTTATGCATGGAATGCAAACATCCTTAAGTTAATGACATTGATTGAACCCAATTTGACTGTCCTGTGCAAGTGTGGAAGTCTGTCTGAAGAGAAACTGAGAAGGACAGATGTGCTTTCGTCACCCCACTAAAGAAGTGAAGCAAAGGATTTGTAGCAAGGAATGACTGACTCAGAAACTTTATTTTTACTTTAGTTTGAGGATTTATTTTACTTTGAACACTGGCCTAGTTTAAGACTGGGGCAATTTTGAATTGAATGTACCTATCGCAGAGCTACCCTGACAAATGACACTGGCAGTCAACCAAACTAAGAAATTTCAGGGGCCAGGTGCTTATGTCAGATAAAAACACAGAATTTCTGACTCTTTGTAGCGAAGGAAATTGGCCTTCTGAAAATGGAAGGCTTATATTTCATAAATAATATTTGCAAACAACAAAAGATGAATCTATTAATGGTAAATGTAAATTTTAATGGTAAAAGTGAATTGATGAATTGAGAAGAGTCTCCTAATGAGCGAAAGGAGTGTTGGCAGGAGAGGAGGCCCTGCACCTTGCCTCTGAGGACAATAGTCCTGATCCTGGTAGAGGAAGAGCAGATAAGCCAATGCTCTGAGGACACAGTGAGGAGAGCTGGCCCTGGTGTGAAGTTGTGTGGGTGCATGGGTGATGCCCTTCCTCCATACCACCGCAGTGGCCAGAAGATCTGGCCTTGGGATCAAGACAGCAGAGCAGAAGAGCTGCCCCTGTCCCCTCAAACAGAGCTGGCCTTGATGTGATAGCAAAGGCACAGGTGAGCCAGCCCCTAGGGTGTGAGAGTGGAGACCTGACCTAGCCCCTCACAGGTTGCAGCACTTGGGAGAAGGAGGCCAGCACCATGACTAGGTCGCACAGGGGTACTGGCTCTGGAAGTATGGGTACAAGTAAGCAGGCCTGGAGAGCATATGAACTGGAGAGCTGAGCATGCCTCCTCCTGGTGGGTGGTGATGCCTTGCCTAGTCAGCGCTGGAGCACTCACCCTGGTGTTGTAGATAAGAGAGTCTGACCAACTCAGCAACCAGCCAGTCCCAGATCCAGGTCACTGATTGGCCCACCCCAAAATCTATATTACCTAAGAATGGTCGGGACACATGAAAAGGCCAGTCCTGCTTTTCCAAAGATGTAGGATCTTTATGACACAGGGCAACAACAGGATAACTGAGAGGAGTCCAGTGAGGATCCAGTATTGATGGTGTCACAGAAGTCAGAGATCTTGAACCAGAGCAATGACTCATTACAAGTGAAGATGTATGGAGAAGGGGATATACTGTGGGCACACTGTGACGTACTACAGATTCCATGATGAGATGATTTTTAAGCTTTATTTGCTATTGTTGTTTGGCTGTTTATTTGTTTTTGCATGTTTTATTTCTGTGGGGGGTTTCAAGGACAAAGCATAGATATGAGGGGAGGGGTCATGAGCAGGGTCACTGTGATGATGATGTGAAACTCACAAAGAATCAATAAAACGTTTTTTAAAAAGAATAGTGTTTGAACTATAATCAGTTCCACATTAGCCACTGCAACATCAAAATTGACTCTCTGAGGAGAAATTGAAATGAAGCAAATGGTGAGTCTCCAGTGTCTTGCTATAAAGCTTTTCCTGTAAGTCATAATAGAGATACAAGAAAAATTCCCTGGAAAATTTTCCATGGGTTTCCATACTCACTGAGATGATTACAAAGGAGAAACTGGTGAATAAATTGCCCATATTCTAGAACTGTATCTTTGTAGCAAGGGAATACTGGGAACAAGCAAAAGAAACTTATTCTAAGGACTACCACTTCATTTTCAGACTCCATTTAATCATAGGGAGGAATAAAGTTCGAGGTCCCAGGCCCTAGGGAAGCTGGGACTTCCCTATAGCTGAACAGCTTCTCTTGTAAGCAGTTGTCTCAGTCCAGACATCTCAGAGACAACTTCTCTATTGTGCTGGCAGGGTCAAACAAGTCCATGTTCCCAAACCTTGGAACAAACACCTACCCAGTTCCCCAAATGTCTTCTTAATTATCTGTTAACCAATTAAGAATATAGAAATTGCTGTATCTAAACCAAAATGCATAAGTTGTAAAAACACATAACCAATTCCCTGTTATTCCCCAATTAACTACATGCAGCCGACCTGCTTCTTTGTCCCCTTACCTCTCTGAACTCCAGTTGAATGTCTAGAAGAATAAATTAAGAACTTTGTAGCCAAGTCTCCCAGTCTCCAATGGATATTCCCTTGCTTAACCCATAATGTCAAAATACAGTTGGATAAAATTGCAGCTCTCCCCACCTCCCTCCTTGCTTTATATTCCTGTCCTTCAAAAATGTTGTACAATCTCCATTCAGGGACACAGTTCACATTCTGAACTGGCTGCTTCCCTGAACACTCAGAAAATAAAAGTTTCAATTTTAAGTTTCCATATCTGAAGTGAGCTTTCTCAGCATCCATCCCTAACCCAACAGAAATATCTGTGGAACCTTGGAGGTAGGGTTCTTATAATCACCTGAAAACTAATAATCATATTGACAATGAAGCTGGAGGTGATGCCACGCATTTTCATGTTCCTTTACTTATGCTTTCCATGTAGAAAAAACATGCCTTCTTTGTATTCAGGTAAAATACTGTCAGGGATCTGTTCTAATGCTTTGAATTAATCTAACCCCCCAAATGGGGAATCTACATGTCCGAACGCTGAAGGTCCTTGTCCCCAATGGGTTTCTGATTGATCAATAAGGAGTCAATGGCCATTGGCTGGACAGTTACATTGAGGTGGAACCTTTAGATTTGTCAGGACTAGGAACTGGGAGAAAGTAAGGAGGAGAATCTCCATGATTTGGAGAGAGAGAGATCATATTTAGAGCTACAGAAGAAAATTCAGCCAATATGTAGGTGGAAAGAAAAAGAGGCCCTATGGGAGGGACTGCCCAGCAGGTAATAGGGGCAACAAAGAGAAAACATATTTAGGAGGTGTTGAGTCAGGAGTACTGGAAGGTCATATATGCTAGCTGGGCCGAGGATTAGAAAGGTCCAGCCTTTAAGCTAGACAAGACATATTAAATTAACTGGCATATGTGTAGGTCTGTGTGTGTGTGTGTGTGCGTGTGCATGCGTGCATGTGCGTGTATGTGTGTGTGTGTGTGTGTGTGTGTGTGTGTGTGTGTGTGTGTGTGTTTCTTTCAAGAATCCTGAGGGCTCTGGTAGATGGCTGGGAGTGTGACCTACCAGATGTACTGAGGGGGTTAGCTAAACTCACTGAAACAAAATACAGCGAATCCCTGAATGTCAAGTGTAGCTCAATCTCTCCAGTTAAGTCGTAGGTTATAAACTGGTGTGTACATAAGCAACACATCATTATGTTCCCATTGGAAACTCAAAGCACACTCTTTTACCATCCTCATTGTGAGCTTAAGATTCGGTTATTTTAAAAGACTTTCATAGAAAGGAAAAGAGAGACAGAAAAAAAGAGAGAAAAAGAAAGAAAAAAGAAAGAAGGAAAGGGGAGGAAGGAGTGGAGGGAGCAAGGAAGAGAGTATGAGTAGCAGGTTGGGAACATACCAGTGAGAAAAAAGCTATCACCTCACCTTTTATTTGAAAGCCTTGGATTCTATAGCTGCATTGCTTGACTAGAGGGAGAGATAATGTTGATGTTGAAAATATAATTTAGTTCCTTCTCTTATGCTTGAATGAGTGTGATTAGTCCTAAATTACAGGGATATTTGTGATTGTCTTTTCTAGAAGGCACACCTAGAATAGGATGCTGCAAAATGTGCTGTGGGATGATGTCCCTTTTTCATCACTAAATGTTTTATTCAGTTAGTTTACCATGGTGGTGAACCTCCTCCTCCTCCTTCTATCCTACCCTCCCTCTGCTTTTTCTTCTCTCTATAAATGTTGGATCACCTAAAACTCAAACTGTGAGTAACCAGAGATCAATTTAAAGATGGCAGTTGTTTCACTAATCTCTACCCCTCTTTTTTGTCATGTGTCTAAGATGTGTCTGACATGTGTACGCTTATCTATATGTGTGTTCTGTAATGTATGTGGTGTACAATGTGTGCACACAGAGGACAGAGAAGACAGAGAGATTATCAGGTATTCTCCTCTGTCATTCTCCTACTGGATTCCCAGCTTGTAACAAGGTTTCTGGGATCTGAACTCTGGACTTCTCTTTCTAATTTATGTATACCAGGCACTCTCAAACCCTGGGTCATCCCTTTGGTCCCACCCACATTTTCTCTACAGAGTCTTTAGACAATACCATTGTGTCACTTTCCGGTAGAATATCCTTGTTTCCCTCTGCAACTTCTTGAGCTGGTTTTCACTGTCTAAACTACCATATGCAGTGTTGTCTTTAGAGTGCCAAACAACAAGGTCCCGTTAAACCTTACTTACGGCACTCCAGGGCTGGCTTTCTACAACTTGTAGCACCAAAGTGTTTTTATATTCTTCCTGCAAATGAGCCCTCAAGACCTCCAAACTACATGAACCAATTTAGCAGTCCAGACTCCTCGCTCTCTATCTAAAGGGTTATGGCCTTCTTGCCAGCAAAACTATAAACATGCACACTGGAAAGTTTTATTTTTTAATTTTTTTTCTCAATAAAATAGACATGATCACAAAGTAGCTTTTGTTTTACCTTAAGGAGGTAAATTTTATAACTCTTTTACTTTATAATATATTTGTATTAAGTTTGGTACAGGTTTTGTACTCATTTTTGTCATACCATATATGACTATAAATTTGACTATATGCAATACTGAATTATATTCTTATTGCTTCAATAATAAGGTTGGTTTTTTTAAATATCTTTCCTTCGTTCTTTCCTTTCTTCCTTCCTTCCTTTCTTCCTACCTTTAGGTTTGACCATAAACCATCTCCAACAGGTTTATGTTTGTGTACTTGGTTCACAGATGGTAGCAACTATTTTAGTAGGCTGTGGAATCCCTTGAACCTAGCGCTTAGCTGGCAGATATAGGGGCTGGAGACCATAGGAAAAGAGCTTAGAGAGGTACTTGCAGGCTCTGGCTCTGGCCTAAGTCTTTTTGCTTTGTGATTGTTCCTATATGTCAGGTACTTTTCAGCATGTTCTGTATACTCTGAAGCAGCTCATTCCCCACTATGAGCATCTACATCCCCTCAAACTATGAACTACTAAAATCCTTTCCGCCTTCTTGTTTCCTGTCAGGTATTTGGTCAAAGTAACAGGAAAAATGACTAATACAGAGAACTGTGGATTTGTTGCTGTAATTAATCTGATCTTATAGTTAAAGCGTCGTTGGTATTGCTGTTGCTGTTTTATTCATGTTTAGGAATGCTTGTCTATGTGAGTTTATGTGCAGCATGTGCTTTCAGGAGGCCCTGGCAGTTAGAAAGCAACAGATCCTCTTTACAAGAACTTGTGAGCCACATTGTGGGTACAAGAGAATTAACACTCTGAGCCATGTCTTGAGCTTCAATTTGGAAGTCTTTGGAAATGGTTTGAAGGGAGACTTTAAAAGCCTACAGTGTTACAGGCCAAAGAACCCCTCAGTACTGTGAACAGATCTGAGTGGAGCAGCATAATGGGAACTCAGAAGACCAGGAATAATAATCCAAATCTACTTCAGAAACATTCATTTGTAAGATGATTAAAAATATTAAAAACCCCATATGTCACTTCTAGAAAATTGTGACCTATGATTTTTTTTCCATATTTGCAGGTAAAGATACATAGGCCATATCAGTGATAATTCAAGGGGGAAAGTCTGAATTTTTAAATGGGTAACAGTACTTGGACACATTATCCTCACAGTTCTAATTCAGGAATACATCATGCAAGAATAACAGGATTATGGAGGCTTACACTAATGATTCAGAAATCCACCACGTTTAAGGAATGTGTGACAGTATTGGATTCTGCATAGGGAGTCTTTCCATTGATGTGTAGAGACACCATGATCAATGTAACTCTTACAATGAAAACATTTTATTGGGGCTGGCTTCCAAGTTCAGAGGTTCAGTCCATTATCATCAAGGTTGGCAGCATCCAGGCAGGCATGGTACAGGAGCTGACAGTTCTACATCTTCATCTGAAAGCAAACAGGAGACGACTGACTTCCAGGCAACTAGGAGAAGGGTCTCAAAGCCCACCCCCACAATGACATACTTACTCTAACAAGGCCACACCTTCTCCAACAAGGCCACACCTCCTAATATTGCCCCTCCCTTGGCTGAGAATATTCAAACCACCACAGAGTCCATTAGTAAACTGAGAGTGAAGCTGTTAGGATGAAGCCTAAATTAGAGTGGAAAAGGCAGAGTATTAGAGATTCTAGGAATATGCGATATACATTAAGGAAAGCTATATGCACTAGGTTGATCTTGATCTACCTAGCTGAAGAGAGAGACTGCTTCTGTTTATGTAAGCATCAAGGCTATAGAATCAGGGCCACTCAAGCCCACTGGAGCATGAATGCTACTAACATGAGCCCAGATGCTAGACATGGAGCTTTGTAAACAGTGTGTTTACACTGTTTGGACTGCTCTTTCTTCAACTTAGTGTATCCTTTCTATGACCCTATATCTCCATTTTCAAATAGGAAATTTTATTTCATTGTATATTGTATATAACTTGGATTTTGTTATAGTTGACTTAATTGTATAGAAGTTCATAGTTAAGTTTGGCTTTTGTCTAGGAAGAGATTCGATATTTAAATAGTGTTCATTCTTTTAAACTATGGGAAGTATTGAAATTTTACTGAATGAATTTTGCATTGTAAGTTCACTCCTTCCCAAGAATCCACCAATAGTCCATCAGGACAAGGTGGAACTCTGTGATCCCCTTTGTGACCCATGATTTATTAATAACAGACCCGGTCTTGTGCAGTGGATTGTGGAGGCAATCTCTGCTGCTAGGGGATCACAATTGCAATGGCTATGTGACCCAGGGTTCTTTTCAAATGATGTAATGAATGCATTTAATTTTTTACAACTCATTGTGAAAACTGAAATATTCATTGCATTCTGATCATGTTTGAGATTTGTCAATTCACTTGAAACAAGCACAAAGCTCACAAATATACCTCAGGTATTTATGAAGATGATGCATGATCTACTAAAACTGTTAGACTTATTCCTGACTGTACATCTCTGGCCTCATTTTTCCTAGACATTTACTTAAGAAAATTTGTGTTATAGATTCTAATTTACGTCACTTTAAAATGTAAATCTTCACCCAGGGTCTGAATACGTTTGTCAGTCCATATAAGTGAGTCCCAGAAACCCGAGAATAATCCTCTGAAATTTAATCAGCAAGACAGATAGAACTCTGCCCGTACCTCCTGACCTCTGTAATATGACAGGAATCTAATTTCCCCAGAACCAATTAGCAAACATAGCCTTCTTCACATTGAGCAGGCTAAGCCAGAAAAATAATTCTGTCCTTTTCCTTTAGTCTACAGTTGTTCTTAATACTTCTGCAACTGTTTCTTTTTTCCTCATGGAATTTCCTTATGGTGAGATAATGAACAAATTGGTAGATATATACATTACTCATTTCTTTACATGTGTGAATGTGTGTGTGCAAACAATTTAGTAATATTAGAACTAAGTATATCAGTAGAAGCAGAGGTAGGATACTTAATAATTGTAGAAATGATGTTATTTTTTCTATTCTTCAATATACTCCAGTCTTTGAACATGTGCACAGACAACATGCGCACATACATATCAATACAATTTGCACAGAGCAGATCTAGAGTCTCTGCAGCAGGATTAAAGCTTCATCAGTCATTGTTTCCAACATTTCTAATATAGAAATATATTGTAATCTAGATGCAGAGAGTGGTGCCTTAGGAAAACTACCAATTCCTTTACCAGTTAAGTAAAGAAATACGATCAGTGATTCGGCGGTCTTATGCGTCCTTTAGAAACAGGGTCTTTTTTATCTACTTTCCCAAGTGCTGGGCTTAGAGATGTGCACTACCTGCCTGGGGCCTTACAGATTGTTTACAGATCAAAAACTATAGTTATCCCTGAACAATAGCCTAACTATGATGCCTCTTGAAACATGCACTAAAAAAATTGCTTATATTGGTATGGCAACTCCTGAAGATATATGACTTATTATATGTATATGAAAAATGACTTATGAAATGAAGTAAGAGAAGTTCTGAAAAAATAATTTAATTTCGCATGTGGCCTGACCAAAATACATTCAGGGCCTTGTGCTTTTTGCACTTGTCCATGTTGGAGACATAAAATAGCAAATGTTACTGCAGGTTTTTTTAAGTGCCTGCCTCACTCCTCTTCCAACCATACATTTTGAGAGATTGGGCATGAAGTTTTAGGAAGTGCCTTCCAAAGCCAAATTGATAGATATTAGGAGAAAAATCTATAAATCCCAATATCCTGTTTACAATTTACCCTTCATCAGCCTGGTCAATAGTTTTCTCATTGAAGAGAATTTTGTGCCCATATTCCCTGGGGCTCTGAGAAACCATTAAAAGTGACAAAGATTACTATAAATGGAGGATGTGTACAGGATCAATGTAAGTTTGGCAGGCATAGCAAAACTCCTTCAGCTTACAAATATTAGGAAATCTGTTTGCAAAGCTCATCATCTGCAGAGAGCAGAAGGTGATAGAAAATCAGCCAGCCACAGTAGGCAACTGCACTCCCAATATTTCAACAGGAATGTCAGAACTACTTTTACAATATGGTTATAAACAAACAATATAGAACGCTAGCAGAGTGCCCTGAGTTTGTAGATTACAATGGCCGAGTAAAAACAAACCAACTCAAAATTTCCAGTTATCTCCAGAAACTAATCTGAAAATATATCATAATTACTTCACCACTTAGCAAAATTAAGTCTTTTTTTCCCTTCTTATCACTGAGAACAAAATTTTTCTCCACTTAGGAAATCAAATTTTAACTGGTTTGTAATGAACTGGTAACTTTAATAAATAAGTCAAAATAACTCCAAAGGAACTGGAAAAACTCTCTTAACGTCACACCACAGTTTATCTCCCTCAAATATATGTGTATACATTCAAGAGAAAGAGTCAGAGAGCACTGAAACTGTAGTCAGCAGAAAAGCAATTTGAATGTTCATGAAAATGTATTTTTGTTCTGGTGCAAAGGAGATGAACCTGTGTGATACTGTCTGGGGAGATATGAGCAAACATCTGTTCACCTCAGATAGAGAACAGTCAACAGTAGTAAGACTACTGATAAAGTCCAACTTGGTGAACTAATATTTACTCTGTTAAATTACAGGATTATTAATATGGGATTACTGACAGAAGCAGAAATGACACAAAGTTATGTCACCAAAGCACACCTCAGCTCAGCATGGATGGCAACTCATGAAAGCTGGAAACACGGTATTCGCTGTACAAGTGGCAGCCAGCTCAGCAGGCTGGGCAGTGTCCTTTCCTGTTAGCTCAGTTGGTCTGAGACTCTTCTGAATCTCTCAGATTGTCTAAAAATCTCTTAGCAGTTCTTCCTCCAGCTTATATATGGTTGTGATGCAGGGGCTTAGCGGATCTGCTCTGAATCATGGACTTCAAATGAGTGAGTTGATTACTTCCTAAGTTTAACTCTCACCATGTTGGATGGAATGCTTCAAACCCCCCCCCCCCCGCCAAAAAAATAGCATCTTGTATCATAATGATCTTTCTTGTAGGATGCTCTTGGAACATCCTGTATCTTAATAATGAGGTTTCCCTCAAGAGGGATCATTTGTCAGAAAAGAAATTTCTATATAACAAGACAAGAACCGTGAGTATAAATTGTCATTAGAACAATGTACATGGTACTTGGTAAGAAATGATTAAGTCGTTAGGAAAAAAGTTCAGTTGCAAAGTTTGGAAAGATTATTCACAATAGAACCTTTAAATTGTATTTATAATATTTTGCTGAACATCAACAAATCTAAAACTCATTGAATTAGTACAACCATTAGGATGCCCTTAATCTCTTAGTTTGTAATTTAGTAATTATTTTATTATTACTGTATAGTGTGTAGACAACAAGTGCATGCATTATGAGAAGGAACAGTGATACATTGTGGAAGTCAAAGTATAGAATTTCAGAATCAGGTCTCTGCTGCCTGCTCCAATTGGGTTCTGAAGATGAAACTTGGTTTGTCATGCTTGAGTCATAAGCACGTCTACCCATTGATCCATACCACTGTCTCAGTTGATACTTTTTCTTTTTGTTTCATTGTCTTTTAAAATTATGTACATGTAGGAGATGGAAGAGTCATGAGGGTACAGTACCTGTGAGGAACATAAGAGGACTCTAGATCCCCTGGGGCTGGACTTACACGTGGTTGTGAACAATTGTGCATGGTCACTAGGAACCTAACTTGGGTTTTTTGACAGAGCAGTGCAGGCTCTTAACCACTTAACCACTTCTCCAGTGCTTCAGTTTTTTATTTTAATGAAATCAGACTTCTTCTGTTTTGAAAAATCTTTTTTTAATTAGATATTTTCTTTATTTACATGTCATACGATATCTCCTTTCCCAGTTTCCCCTCCAAAAAAACTTAAAAAAAAAAACAAAAAACAAAAAACAACAAGAACAAACCCCGGCAAAATCTTATAAAAATATTTTATAGTCTTAACAGAAAAACAACACTGTAATTCAATCTTAGCAAACACACAATTCTTACATTTAAAAAAAGCAATTCCTAAAAAATTATCTCAAGATACCAAATTTTATTCTAGAAACTAGTATAATAGGAGTTCAAAAATGATATTCTTTCTACCTTTCATTGGCTGAGTCTCCAAAGGTTATGAACTATGCAGAAGGTACCAAGTGGTCACATATCTTGCAGTGAGATCTTAGCTCATCTGAAAAAGAACATGGAAATGCCGGGCGGTGGTGGTGCACGCCTTTAATCCCAGCACTTGGGAGGCAGAGGCTGGCAGATTTCTGAGTTCGAGGCCAGCCTGGTCTCCAAAGTGAGTCCCAGGACAGCCAAGACTATACAGAGAAACCCTGTCTCGAAAAACCAAAAAATAAAAAATAAAAAGAACATGGAAAATGTTTCTTGAATCCCATGAGGTCAACACAACACTCAAATACTAAAGAGGTGAAGACTGAGTAGCCTTAGAATTGTGTCTTTGACCAAGATTGACAGTGAGCCATTGCTATGCCTGGAGACGGAAAAAGATGTCTTCTTCTATATTAACCCAAACAAAGGGAATGTCTAGTAAAGGCTTCATTAAGCATCCTAGTTGACCCAGAGGGCTGCTATTTGCAAAACACCTGAGCAGTTTAATACTAAGAACGTATCCTATGAGGCTTCATAGTACCATCTTTGTGAAGATCAAGAAAGCATTTGATATGAGGGGGAAAAACTAATTTCAGAGTTATCAGTAATTTCATTAAAATGCCAATGCAGCGAATGTTCCAATAAAAGACAAAAGATTGTCAGACATAAAATTGTTCTGGTACATTAACAACAAAAGTTTCAGAAAACAATAAAATCTAAAATAATGGTATCAGTTATACTATGTGAATTATTACTTTCAGAAAATACAACTTAAGGGAGTATACATGATATACTAAGGTAACATATAAATCTACTTGTTGAATATGGCTACAAAATATATATATATATATATATATATATATATATATATATATATATCACAATCATTGAATGAAAACTAGGGGAAAGTAAATAAAAGTATAAAGCTAAAGAAAGATTTATAACTGTAACTAAGTGAATGAACAGATGGCAGAAGCTTAAGTTCTTTTTTTCATATATCTTTCAAATATTTTATAATATAGATTGATGAGAGGATATGAAATCAATCATATATACTATCCATCCCATATATACTCACCAAACTCAGAAACTATTGTGGATGCCAACAAGTGCTTGCTGACAGAAGCCTGTTATAGCTGTCTTCTGAGAGGCTCTACAAGCATCTGAGAAATACAGAAGTGGATACTTGCAGCCAACCATTGGACTGAGCACAGGGTCCGCAATGGAGGAACTAGAGATAGGACCCAAGGAGCTGAAGGGGTTTGAAGCCCCATAGGAGGAACAACAATATAAACCAACCAGTGTCCCCAGAGCTCCCAGGGAATAAACCACCAACCAAAGAGTACACATGGTAGGACTCATGGCTTCTGGTGTATATGTGGCAGAGGATGGCCTTGTCTGTCATCAGTGGGAGGAGAGGCCCTTGATCCTGTGAAGGCTCTATGCCCAGTGTAGGGGAATGCCAGGGTGGTGAGGTGGTAGTGGGTGGGTTGGTGAGCAGGGGGAGAAGGGAGGGGATAGAGGGTTTTCAGAAGGGAATCCAGGAAAGAGGATAACATCTGACATGTAAATAAAGAAGTTTAAGTTCTTATCAAGAAAACTAAACCTTACACTGTAATATCTGTGTCTTTTTGTGTGTTTGTTTCTTTGTTGTTTGTAACGAGAAATGCATTCCCATAGTCTCAGGCATATAACACCTGGATGCCAGCTTGTGGTGCTGTTGGGGGACGCTCAGGAGGAAGAGCCTCTCTAGAGAAAGTTCCTCATTGGAGTCCATCTTTTCCATTTGTAATTGAGATGTGACTTCTTACTTCCTACTCCATCTACCAGGCCTGCTGTTGGCTGCTATGCCTCCCCATAATGATGGGCTTGTCCCTATGGAACTCTAACTTCAAATAAATTCTTTCTTTTATAAGTAGCTTCTGATTATTGTATGGATGACTACCTTCATAGAAGCAGGGGAATGGGGAATAAGATAGGAGGGTTCCAGAGGGGAAACCAGGAAAAGGGATAGCATTTGAGAAGTAAATAAAGAAAATAACCAATAAAAGAGAAGAAAAATAAAGAAGTGTATTACACATTATTTTTATTAACAGCAAGCATTATCAGAAAGCTTTACTCTTTCCTACGTGAAACCCACTATGACTGATCCTCTCCTACTCTCTCTCCTACTCCTACTGTCCCGCTTCCCTGAAGTCAGCACTCTATTCTCAACCTCTATAATACCAGCCTTTTCAGATTCAACAAATGAGAGGCAGTAAGCGGTATTTACTTTCCTGAACCGAGCTTATTTTATGTCACACAATTTCCAGTTTTATCTGTCCTTTTTCGTTGTTTTATAAGAGGGTTTATTCTTTTTATTGCTGAACAATATTTAATTGTGTGTATGCTGCATATTATTCTTTTCCATTCATTAGCTGATAAATACTTGAGCTATTTCCATTTTGCAGCTATTATGAAGAGCACTGTCATGAACAGGTTGGGCAAGTGCAGCTGTAGTACCTGACAGTTGAAGAAGACAACAGGATCACAGAAAATGTTTTGAAAAAAAAAACAAAGAAACAAATAAAAAACAGTATTTTTATACCCTAAAACTCGCTTATAACAAATTTCCTATCAAAAACTTTATTCATTATAACCATCCTGTCTATAAATATGCAGTTATGAAGTACAATTTCAGTGCACAGATATAATTGTCAATTTATATTTCAGCTTGACTCAAAAAAAAATGTCAAATGATTTACTGATGTATTTTCCTTATAGCTTGATGTCATTCCTGTACTTGTGGAGTCGATGTCTTCTTTTCAAATTACTTGTGTCAAAAATTATATTCATTTAAATATGAGTTATAGTCGTGGAGTAGAAGTCTATATATAGGTACATAATTGGCACCTAAGATTGGTTGTCAACCTGCTAACAAATGAATTTAACTGACAGAAGCAGCTGGTCATACCTATGTTGGATTTTCCTTGGTTGGGCTTGAGGTTGCAGACCCACCCTCAATCTGGACCACACATTCTGTTGACAGTCTGCATGAAAGGACAAGAAAGAAAGCAGGTTTAATTTTTGGCCTGCTTGTCCTCACTCTCATTGGCAAGTTCATCTTTCCTGTTACTGAGGCACTCCTTTGCTGGTATTAGAGTTTAGTTCTTCAGGTTCCAGCATGGAATGAAACCTGGCAGCTCTCTAGGACCTCCCTGTAACTTTAGTAGCATATCGGGTCTGCTCTGATATCTGGTCTCATGGATTGAACAGCTACCACATCCTTGGCCTATCTGTCAGGAGAAACCCAGTAACCTGCAATCTTCCATGGCTTCTGCATCAACCACCAGGTTCTTGTCCTCTTTGGGTTCCTTGCCTTGGAGTCCCCAATGTATTATGTAATTCAGGGTATGTAAATCAAATAAACACTTTATTCCTCAAGTTCCTTTTGACCATGGTGTTTCATCACAGCAATAGTAACCCTAACTAAGAAAGTATATAAGACTATAACTTAGAAAACAGCATAAGTGTATTTCTCTATTTGTAATATTTACTCATGATTTCTATATATGGCACTGTATATATTAATTTATTTATTTTTACATTGTACCAGAAAAATATCAACAGTTTGGAAAGCTAAATAAAATCACTCCCATCTCCACACATAAATTGCAAAGTCAAGTTGAATTTGATTGTTTAGAAAGTGCACATTATCATTCCTGAACCCACACCAAATAAAAAGCCCTCTCACACCACATTCTAGCTAGAAAATCCCTATCGCGATTTTTACATTATTTCCGATTTTATACATAATCAATGGAGGGAAAGCTAATTGACAACAAGTAAATAGGAAACCCCAGCTGGATTTGTAGAAATACAGAGAGTGCTCAAATCAAATCCCCATAAAATGGTAAAATTAAGACCCTAGTTGATCTTGAACCAAATGAGGCATAGAAAGTGAAGTATTTTGTACCTCAGTACCTGTAAGTTAAACCTTCAATTGCCTAGTGATGTTAAAAGATGGCCAGTTTGGTGGTGAATCTTTCCTCAGCGACACACCATAGATTGTGTTTAAGCTGACTTCCCCTTCTGTCACTGACTCTCTAGCTTCAATACGAATTCTCTACTCAATTTTAAACCCATTATATGGGGTAGAGGATATAATCGTCCTGTGACTACCACACAAAGAAAATCACAGATTTCATGTAGTTAAAGTGAGATGATTCCTTACTTGCTTCTCCTCATTAAAGTGTAGAATTTAATAAATGGGATACCTTGATTTAGTGTTCACCTGCAGTTGAGTCTAACCATATTATGGTTGGGAAAAAAAATCTTCAAGTCTGCAGAGGAAAGAAAAACACGAAGTAGATTAAAGGAAAGTAAACAGCAATGCATGCTTAGAGCAAAGACTCCTGTGAGGCAAACACAAGAGTGGTTAGCAGAGGCCGCTTTTAAAACATTCTTTTCCCCAGAGAGGTTGTTTCTTAATGGAGGAGAAAATATAATTAAGTCAAATTAGTTATTATCCTTTGCATATATGTAAGATCATGGAAGGTGGGCATGTAATAATAGTCCCTACTCATTCACTAACCCACGTCTTGTTCAACCATCTTTTTAAGATTATTTGTGCATACTTAGGGCACACTCTGTGAGTGATAGCCTCACCCATGGACAGTATATCAAGTCTAAGTAGATTTCTGTAGTTAACAAGGTCATTAGAATCCTCCAGATAGAGTGACTCAAGAAGAGCAACGTGGGAGCTGCAATGTACCTCTGGAAGTCATTCTCCATCAGCTCATCAATTCTCTGTTGGCTAAGGTAGTCCATGGTATCCGGTATAGAAGTGGACTGTATGAAGGCATGACCACAGCAAAGTGTAGATGTACGGACAGAATTAAAGACAGGCTGCCGGAACTGTAAGAACTGGGTTGCACTATTTAGAAACAAGGGTTCTCATTGGTATATAAAGTCAGATATTTTTAAGCAGCAGCTGTTGTGTCTTATTTAGTATTTTAGGAAATTATTTACATTGCTATGTTAAAGTGGAATGTTGAAGCAATGATGGAAACCAGAGACATCTGCTATGTTTCAGCTGAAATTTAAGTCGGTGCAATAATGACTGAATGGAGAAAGCTGTTTAGATTCGAGTTCTGGTTAGAAAGAGTAGCCATGGAATTTGTTCATTGGCTGTTTGAAAGGAACATACACAGACTAAGGAAACCTTCACAGAGCTCTGTTTGGAAACTGGATACATATCAGATATGTTTACAAAAAAGAAACAAGGAGTATGGGGTGTGGGAGATCTAAGGTCCCTTCCAAATGTAAGGTTGATAGTTTCATTTATTAGGTCCTCAAGAGGAGATAGAGCATAAATGCCTAAATATGTAAATGAAGAGTTCAAAGCCGATAATTAAAGCCAGAACTTCTAAAGTTGATGTTTACAGGGAGCCAATGATATCTGAGTAGAGTAGACACATCTTTATGGGGCACAACTCAGAGTGCACAAGAGATGGTTTATACCTGCTGAGATAAAGAAGTTTTGCCATTTCCATGGGTTTGTATCATTCTCTCCTTTAGGAAAAGAAAGGAAAGAAATGTGCTCTTGAAAAGGAGGAAACAGAATACAATATCCTCAGATATTGTACATCTCATATATCTGGATATTGTATATCTGCCTCACTAGAGACCAATGGGATTCTGTGTTGTGTTGGGTGACAAATAATAGTTAGGATACATCCTTGAGCACTGTTTGTTCAAGGCACGTAGTGTGTGTGTGTGTGTGTGTGTGTGTGTGTGTGTGTGTGTGTATTTAATTACTTTTATTTTTAACAGTCCAGTCGTTGCTCCTCCCAGTCAGTCCTTGCACAGTTCCTCATCCCATGTCCCCTGTCTTCAAAAGGGTGTCCAACCACACCAGGCCTCCCCACTCCCTGGGGCCTCAAGTCTCTTGAGGGTTAGGTGCATCTTCTTCCACTGAAGCCAGACCAGGCAATCCTGCAATATATGAGGGGGCCTCAGACCAGCTCATGTATGCTGCCTAGTTGTCAGCTTAGTATCTGAGAGATCTCCTCCTCAGCTTCTCCCAGCCTTTTCTTAATTCAACCACAGGGGTTCCTGACCTGAGTCCAACGGTTGGGTGTGAGTATCTGCACCTGTCTCAGTCGGCTGCTTGTTGGACCTCACAGAAGACAGTCATGCTTGGCTCCTGTCTGTAAGCACACCATAGCATCAGTAATAGTGATCAGTCCTTGGAGCCTCCCCTTGAGATGGATCCCAAGTTAGGTTGGTCACTGGACCTCCTTTCCTTCAAGATTTTCTCCATTTTTGTCCCTACAGTTAGTTCTTTTAGACAGGAACAATTCACTTATTTTTATTATACTCATTCATTTGGAAGTATGTATGACAGGCCATATATTCACACTGAGCACCAATCCCTTGTCTTCTTGACAGGATTCGTGCTTTCCCATAAGCCAGCTGCGACATTATTCTAGCGCAGTTATTAAAGTGATTTAGTGGACTCTGTGCCTTTAAATCACCAAATCTCATCAAATGCGAATATTGGCATCTTTGATACTCTTACTATGAAAAGAAACTAAGTATAAATAAATTCTCTGTCAAAACTGAGCCACTGAAAACCAGAGATGCAGAATCAGCCTTGACTGCCACGTGAGAACAGTGAGACTTTTTTTCTACCTAAATTTTTCATTTCAGTTTTAAAGCAAAGAATCTGGAATGAGAAGTTTTTCTCAAAAGATCTTTCTCCACGGCTGGGATATAGCTCAGCTGCTAGAGTGTTTGCACAGCATGCATGAAGTCCCGAGTTTGATCCCTGACACTGAGTAGACAGAGAGTAGTTGCACAAGCCAAGTTTTAGGGTCATTCTTAGATACAGAGTGAGCTGGAACCTTCACCCCTGGGCACCCTTAAAGGCCTGTCTCAGAACAAACAAAAAACAAAACAAAACAAAACAACAGAAAATTGTCCTTCATTCTTTAAGGACATATGCTGACATATTTCTATTTGATTCTGTATACCACTACCATTATAGATTATCATCATCTCATCATCATTATCATCATCTATCATTTCTTCAGTAAGTCCTCAAAATGTATAAGACCAAATTTCCCCGATCAACATATCTTATAGCTAGATCTTTATGCCATTGTTTGTTTTAATTTGACAGACTTGAAATCATGATATTGGGTTTTATTTGCCTCTCCTTGTAATACTAACAGTTAATCAACAGTCAAGTTTTTATACCAGGGCTGAAGAGATGGCTTAGCAGTTAAAAACACTTGATGCTCTTGCAGAATATCCTGGCGCTATTCTCAGTACCAAATCAGGTGGCTCACAATAGGTTTAAGTCCAGTTCCAAGGGATACTTCATCCTCTTTGGAGCTATAAGAGTAAAACACTCATACACATAAAGTAAATAAATCTTAATAATTGCATTTTATATAAAAATTATTATGCAACTGTTGCATGTTTGGGTGTAGATGGGGTATAAAGATGACTAGGACTCACAATTAAGAAAACAGATAGCCATTTTCTCTTGGGTGAGTTTCTGAGACTGGAGCGGCCAGCCCAGAGGCGCCTTAGGCCAGAGACCCAGGCAGGATTCGCCATTTTCTCTCGGGTGAGTTTCTGAGACTGGAGCCGCCAGCCCAGAGGCGCCTTAGGCCAGAGACCCAGGCGGGATCCACCATTTTCTCTCAGGTGAGTTTCTGAGAACTGAGCAGCCAGCCAGGAGACACAGGCCCCACGACTCCCAGGGGAGCCTCAGGGCAGCAGGGACACGATCCTCTCAACTTC
>NW_022196895.1:48049514-48083486 GCF_008632895.1 Mastomys coucha
GGGGAAACTGGGAATGGAGAAATTCGCATGTAAATAAAGAAAATATCTAAAATAAAATAAAAAAAATTAAATTTAAAAAAAAAGAAAAAAGAAAACAGATAATGTGGCTAGGATCCCTTCTAAATCCGTATTGCTGATAAACATGTCTTATTTAACCATGTTTCTTGTATCAACTCTTTCACTTCCAATTTATCCTAAATTTTACTGCCAGATTGATTTCAGGGGAAAAATGCTATTTATATACTGTGTTCTTTCTAAAAAATTATAATGACTATACTTTCTCTGCAGAATTATATTACATATTTTATTGGGTGCTCAAGATACTTGACAATATGTTCTTCATCTACCTTGAAACCCTCTGTACACTCTCCCAACCCCTCTGTGCCTTCTATACAAGCCCCTATGCTAAGTCTCACATTCACCATATAAACATTGCTATCCTGACTCAGTTCACAGTGTTTTCCTTGCTTGGAAGGATAGTTCATTCCGCTAAAGGTCTTTCAGTAAAATAACACACAACTGAAAAATATACAGTAATTAGAGTATTAGGTGTTCATTAAATAAAGCATGCTGGTTTAGCTTTAAGTATGGAAGCTCTTTAAAGGTACATTCAGTCTAGATAAATAGAATGATTACTTAACAATTAAATAAATAGTTTGTGATTAGCAGCCATCTTCTTCTGTGAAATATTTGTAAAGCTAGAACTTAAATATTTATATGGGGTTTCTTAAATATTTATGTTCTGTACCATGTTACCATAAATGAGATAAACTCTATTGATCATCTTATTCCTCCTTGTATAATTGAAGATGTCACACTTGCCAAAGTTGGTTGAGTTAAATATGAAATACTAACTGCAATTATTAACTGCATTCCTTATTAACATTCCATCATTATTCATAATTGTAGAATTTATGGTTTCAAAGAGTCCTGGCAAATATGCAGATTAAAATGAAAATGGAGATTCAGAAACTTGTTGAAAGGCAATAGATAAGAAGTGATAGCATGACATTTGTCCTGACTACTGAGTGATATTGCCAAACCTAATAGGCACCAACTATACTGATTTATGTATATTTGTATGTATATTGTAGGAAGAGAACTGGAGTAATATTACTCCTTGCCTCTTCCCATCACTAGCCTGAGACACATTTAACTGCCCAGCTCTTTAAATGACGTAAGGGCAAAGGTGCTTGCTCACACATTGGGTGATCTGAATTCAATCCACAGAGCACACAGGGAAGCAGGAAAGAACCTACCTTTGACATTTTTCTCTGACTTCTAATTGCATTTTATGGCATGATTGGACCCTCAAACATACACATACATGCACACACATAAATATATAAAATGTAATTAAAAAACAAGCTCTAAAAATACTTCATAAAGTCCATACAGGGTAGATTCTGTTATCAAATCCAGTATAGAGATGACATGGGCACATCCAAAAGTAATAACTTTCTCAAGGGTGTATATTTCCTTTTAAGCACATTTTTTCTGCCTGAAAAACCTTACTTGTTTTCCTCTCCAAAAGGTGAACATCCATTTCTATGGGAGCTTCAGGTTCTGATTTCGAATATGAAGAACAAAGGAAAACAGTTTGCCCTCATTCCTTGAACAGTCAATCAGTTTCAATGGCCAAAAAATATCTGAATCAGAGTATAAGATCCACACAAGATCTATTTTGAAATAACCACAATCTGAGTAACACAGTCAGGCTCATACTTTGTTGCAAATGCCTGCTTATGAAAAATACCCTACACACTTTATTCCTCCTCTCTTAAACAAACCTCAAGGAAATTAGTATCCTCAAATAATATATATATATATATTATTTAATTCTTATTGAAACAACTACTCATATACCAGTTTAGATTACCTAGTGTCAATATGCAAACATAGCCTATACTTTTGCCTTCTTGTTGATGCAAGATAAAAATTTGAGAGGTTCTCATTCAAGGCATTCATCTGACTACATGTTTCACATAAAGCTGTCCCAGCCTTCATTGTGGAAATACATCCCTGAGATGAGAGATGACAGTTTAATGGAACTGTATATGCAATGAGAAGAACATACAAGAAGCCATTAGAAAGAGTGCATTTTCAATTCCGTTTGCAATTTCAGGGATGACAAAACAGTCCCATGAATTCTTGTTTCCTTAATTAACTTTTTATGCTCTCCCTCCTTCCTTTATCTCTAAGCAACTCCAAATTTAATGAGAATTGATCCCATCACAAGAGTTTTCTAGGTTGAAAACACAGTTTTTAAAGGGCATTTTAGAAAATGTTTAAATCTATTTTTAAAAATCTGATATTTATTTTTAAAGTCAAAACATGTCAATGATGTCATGTGTTTTATGAACCAACAACAATTATATATATGTTCATTTGTTCATGCAACTGACACTGAAGAGAAAATATGTGTCGTATGGTATACATGGAAGAGAAAATTTTAAAAACACAGAAAATAGTTTGTTCTCTATCAGAAGAGTTCAAATCGTGCACACAGTGTGCTCAGAAACCATGAGGGTACTAAGAGAAGTAGCTATAGATCCCTTGGAAAAGCACCAAGAAAACATCTAATCTTTCCTGAGTTGTATGGTTGGCTCCAGAGATACAAAGGTGGGCCTGAAAAGATCGGGAAGAAGGGTGAACTAGTAGTACTTAAATGTGAAATCTCAAATCCCAAAGCAGCCATACTTACAAAGCTTTGGAGAGTTGATAGAGCAAGAAACAAAGCTGTTGGATTAAACATGCGATTGCAAAGGATCTGGTATACGCAGCAGATGAGAAGCTACTGGGTGGATTTTATGCATAAAGATGTTTTAGTATACTGTGCACTGTATTACTATTCCACTGCTTAATCAAAATGCCTGCGACTGAGCAGTGCATAGTTTGTAGGCTCAAAATTCTCATAGCATGGTGCCGAGTACTGTAAATGTCCTATATTTGTACTATGTTGTAAAGGATAGCAACAGTGAATATAAGCTGGGCATATAAAGTAAAAATGTCAACCCAGAAAGCATGAAAAAGATCAAGAGAAAGGAGGGATTAAGCTCACGTGAAAGCCTTCTCATGAGAATCAACCAAGGACCAAAGGAACTACATAAAGTGTTCCTGAGAGCAGTGGCCCCAATTGTATTGCACTGAGATCTGCCTCTTACAGGTCTGTTACTCCCAATATACTGTCACACTAAGAACAAAGCATTCACTACAGAAGCCTGTAAGAGACACTCCTCCCTGCCATAACAGAGCTACCATGCTACAGAGTAATACTAGAAGAAGAAAAAAACCTTATGGGCAACATGACACACGTTAATAATTGGTGGTGGACAGTTAGTGAACATGGTGAAATAATTTTGTAATTTAGCAGGGATTCGAGACAGAATAAAATAAGTGTAGTGACATATATTGATACAGAGAACTATAAAAATATGTGTGATAAAATTTAACATATTCCCTATGCCAGAATTTGTAGTTATTTTCATAATTGAGAAAGTTATCCTTCAGAGAAATTATATGAAGTAACTTCTACAAAAATCCAACTTTTGTTTTGCAGACACACAGAAAGACAGAGGTTAGAACAAGAGTTATAGATGAAAATTTGCACCAACCAGTCCCAAACAGAGTCCTGATGTGCTATTTTTTTTTTATCAGTTTCTGAGATGACCAAATGCCAACTGCAGAGCATGGCTCATCAATTGAGTAGATTGATGATAGAGCTATGCTAGGTCCTTCACATGCTCCCGATCTACCTCACTGCACAGAGTATGCTAGCCAGAAGCCAGAGATTCTTGTAAATGAAGAAGAACAACTTGTATTTTTAGAGGGCAGATGATTATATGAAAGAAAATCTCCCAGAAATAGACGAAGAAGTATTTATGATAAAATATTAAATTTTACTGCACAAAGTTAGTTAATGCTCAATGACAGTAGCAGAAGAATGGCATGTCTCAGCAACTAATGACCTAGGCATCTTCAAATGGTCTGGGCATCTTCAAACTATGCTTCCTTTTAGGCAGAATGATATGCCCAGTTCCATTCAGTATCAGAGATGCACAGCTAATGAATAATGTATTCATTTCACAAATATTTATTTAGCACTATTCCATGCATCACATTGACACAGGGCATGTAAAATGGATCAGTGAGGAAAACTGAAAATTAATGTTTTCTGAACATTGCTGCTCTTGCAGTTTCACTAACATGCATTTTAGCGTAATGTTCTCCTTTGTAATCAAGGGTGGGGACCATGAGTTGTGGAAGAAGAGATACTAAGTAACTTTTCAAATTAAGTGTTATCTCTCTCTCTCTTCTCTCTCTCTCTCTCTCTCTCTCTCTCTCTCTCTCTCTCTCTCTCTCTCTCTCTCTCTCTCTCTCTTACCCTCTCTTACCCTCCCTATTCCCCTTCCCCTTCCTCTCCCTCCCCCTGTCTTCTTCCCCCTCCCTCTCCCCTTCCCTCTCTTCCCTCTTGCACACATTTGTGTACTCTTTCTCCATACTTAGCAGATTGGAACAGAGACATGAATGCAGGACCAGAGACATATACACATTTCTCATTTCTGCATGGTGGATATTCTCATTATTGCTGGTTTTCAGGCGTAGGTTGTTAAGTGAGTAGTTCACAGAATTTTGTTAGTATCAGCTTTTGCACATTATTCCTGTGTCCCTGCTTCCCCTTGTGAAGCTCACACTGTAGCAGAAACAATTAGTTTAATATTTATCAGTCAATCAATATATTAACTTAGAAGAGATAAAAATGGTAGACTAATGAAAACAATATAACAACCTTAATATGCGTAGAAATGTATTTGATTTGACAAAATTCAGTAGGAGTGGAGTAGAAGCTTCTCTAAAATACACAACTAAGAGCTTATTCAAAAATGTCTGCATGCTACCACGTCAAGATTAGAATCCAAAAACATAAAGGGATTCATTTTTATCAGCCACCAATATGGTATTGTGGAGGTTAGAGGAAGAAACAAAAGACATACATTTAGATAAAGAAGAAAATTTGTACCTCCTCACATAGACAGCATGATTATTTATGAGACAATCTCAATCTATCAATTTTGCTGTGTTAATTCCTTTTTTCTTTTATCATTATTACATAGTAGCCATATAAAATACTAAGTTTCATTATATGATAATTTCATAGATGTGCAACATACTGTAATCATATGCATTGCCTCATCATCCTTTCTTGTCCCCTCTCCCCTCTCCTTCTAGTCCATTTGTTCTTCTCAGATTCCTAGAATAACTGGAGCTCAGAGGGTTTGTAGGACACAAAATCCATATACAAATCCAATGGTGGTTCTACAACTTAGAAATAAGTAATTGGAAACTGACCTTCAGGTGTTCAGAAAACATTCTTCATCTGTAAATGTAACAAAGTGTAAGGTACATACAATAAAAACTGTGAAATGCTATGAAAAGGTTTTAAAGAGCTACAGAAGTGACATATAAGGAATTATGTTCATTGATTGAGAGAGTGAATATTGTTTAAGTAATAATTCCCCTGAAATGCTTCCATAGACCTAATAATTCTAATGAAAATGTCAGCAGCATTTTTTGTGTAAATTGTTAAGTTTGAACAGTCTATGGATCTCTGCTCAATCTTTAGCCCTGCACTTAGTGTAGACAGGACAAATTTTGGGTTGAAGGTTTTGTGAGTGGGTTAGTGTCCCCCTCATTCCACTGGAAGTCCTGACGGGCAACATCAGTGACCATTTCCGGCCTCTTATCCCCAGTTGCTAGGAGTCTCAGCTAGACTCAACCACATAGACTCCTGGGAGCTTCCCCCTTCCCATAGATGCCACCAACCAGTCTCCATTCTTTCTCCCAGCCATTTTTCCATTGCCACTCTCCCCACATCTGGTTCTCAGCCACTATCCATCCCTCTACCACCCAGTTTCACTGCTCCACCTACTTCCTATGTCTATTTTATTTTACCTTCTGAGTGAGATTTAATCATCCTCCCTTGGTCACTCTCTGTTACCTATCTTCTTTGGGTCTGTGAATTGTAAGACAGTCATACTGTATTTTATGTTTAATATCCACTTATAAGTGAGTACATACCTTATGTGAGTGTTTATCTAGATCTGGGTTACCTTACTCAGGATAATATTCTCTAGTACAGATTTTCTAGCTCAGATTTTTAGTACAGATTGGGGGAATGTCCAACCAATGGCTGGCCCATTTTGAAATCAACACCATGGGAGAAAGCCAGTGCCTGACACTATTAATAATATTCTGCTCTGCTTGCAGACATGAGCCTAGCACAACTGTCTTCTGAGAACCTTCATCTAGTATCTGATGGAAATGGATGCAGAAACTTACAGCCAAACAATAGGCAGAACTTGGAGAGTCTTGTAGAAGAGTTACCAAGAGCCTGAGGGGTCAAGGACACCACAGGAAGACTTAGAGAATCAACTAACCTGGGCACTTGGGGGCTTGCAGAGACTGAGTAAAAAGAGTATGCATGGGCTGCACTTACGTAGCAGATGTACAGCTTGTTCTTCATGTGGCTCTTCTAACAAGTGGAACAGGGGCTGTCTCTGACTCTGTCACCTCACTTTGGATCCCATTCCCATAACTAAGTTGCCTTGTCTGGCCTCATTAAGAAAGGATATATTTAGTCCTGTTACAACTTGATGTGCTGGGGGTGGGCAGAGGAGGTCCCCTTTCTCCTTAGAAAAGGGGAGGGGAGCTTGAGGGAAGGGTGTGAGGGTAGGACTAGGAAGACAGGAGGGGGACTGTGGTCAGGTTATAAAGTGAATAAATAATTAATGAAAAGTATGTGGAGTGGCAAAACAAGTAGAAGACAAAAAATTCAGAAAAGACAAACAAAAGAGGTGGCTTGTCCTCAGATGATTCCAAGACTTATTAGAAAGTAACAGTAACCAGTAATCTGTGCCATATGGGAAAATGGATAAAAATACGGATATATGAGATGGACACAGGCTCCAGAAACAGACACCTTCACACACTGACAACTAGTTTTTGACCAATGCACAGTTCAAGAAATAATAGGTGCCTCAATAAGTGACATGGTACCTTCAGACATTTACAAGGAAACAATATTGTGCTGATGGGTTGCTCAGCTGCAGAGTGCTTTCCTAACATGTACAAAGAAAACAAAAAAGGAAGTAAAAAGGAGGAGGGAAATGAACTGAAGAAAGGAAGGGATGAAGGGGGAAAGAAAGGGAGGGAACATGAGAAGGTGGGAATTACAAAGGGAGGGAGAGAGGAAATGAGAGAGCAGGGAAGGAGGGAAGGGAAGAGGCAGGAAGGAAAGAAAGAAGGTGGGAGGGAGAGAAGAAAGGCAGTGCCCCTTCACCTTTCCCTGTATCATTTTCTAAAATTAGCTCTAAACTGACATGAGCCACAGAGTTAAGTATAAAACCTAAAGGATGTTAAATGTTACCTAGACCAGACTGATAGATGAAATATGAGGAGAAAATATTTGATGCTTCAGGTTAAGAAAACTACTCTTAAACAACACACCAAAAACAAAGCAACCAAGAATCTGGAAAAATTAAAGCTTCTCTGGTCACTGTTATAAATTCATTCATTAAGTAATAAATAGCAATTTCTTAGCCTTATCTGGATTCCTCTGTCAAAACTAATATGTTTTAGCACACTCACACGTCCACACACACATACACTAAGTCACACACACTCACACAAATACACTCATACAAACACACTAAAACACTCACACACACTCACACACACACACACACACACAACTAAAATAATAAAAATAAATGTTTTAATGTTGAATATAAATATATCATAGATACCTTGCTACTATTTCTATGTTATTAACAATTATCCCCAGAACATCCTCAGAATAAAGTCTCAACACATTAAAATCCATCATTCAAGGATCTTTTGTTTTCTTCTGTTTCATATTCCCTAATTTGGGATTCCGTTCTCTACATATTGGTGCATACCTGATGTTTCTGGAAAAATATCACCTGCAATGGCATTGATCATATCATCTGTCGGGATACCAGGATGCAAACCAAGGTGCTTTGTCTCTAGCACAGTACACTATCATGGGATAGGAAATACTCTCTGACAAGAGTTCAGAGTCTGCTAAAGGAGAATGTTATTTCCGTCCCTAATAAGGAAATAGTTCCAACAAGTACCATGAACATAACCCAGACACACACTTTAGTTGTGCAAGCAGCAACATAGATACATGTCAACAATTTTCTCAAAGAGTAAAATGGACTATACTGTGAAGAAGATAATAGGGATTTGAGACATCCTCAATCTGTTAAAGAAAATGAATGATATATTTATAGGACAAATGGGAGTCTCATGACTTTGCCAAACATGTCTAGAGGAAATAGTTACTACTAGTAATTGTAATGCTAACAGTGGTATTATTATTTTGAAGAGAAGTAATACTCTTAGCCTCATATTAGCTACATGCAGAAACAAGTGAAAAGGGGGGAAAGTAGGAAGATAGAGAGGAGGGAAGAAAGGGAGGGAGGGATGGAGGGAATAAAAGAAGTATATGTTAGTCTTCTTCCTCTACACAGAGAGAAATACTAAACCGGACACATTTAGCAATGTGTAAGAAACACAGTACCTTTTCGATTTTTAGAATACATACCAAGATTGTACATATAATGGCTAAAATTGAAATATTATATAAATTGAGTAAAATATCATTCCCATTGATACATGAAACACTGACAAAATTCAGTACCTTTTCATGAAAAAGAAATAAAAACTCCTGTAAACTACAAACAGAAGAAACTTCCCTGCCCTAACTTAAAAGGGGTTGGGGGTGTTTATGTTAACATCACACTTGATGGTGAAGTACTGTATGTCTATTTAGTACTGTTTTCTGTGTATATGTTTGTGATAATAGGTGTTTATGTTATGTATATATGTAAAAGCTAGAGTCAACCTTGGATATCACACCCCAGGGAACATTGCTTTTGGAAATAGGGCCTCTCATTTGCCTAGGGCTCCCTGCTTTGGCTAGCCTGACTACCAATAAAATTTAAAGGTTTCCCTATCTCTGTCTCCATATCAATGGGATTACAAGTGCACCATGCCTGGATTTCTCATGTGGGTTCTGTGGCTTGAAGTCAGGTCGTCATGATTCTGCAGAAGTCACACTACTGACTGATTTGTCTCCCCAGCCTCCTATTCTCGCTGCATCTATTTAAGTTGAAGTCCTACTCAGTAAAGAATTTACAAAATAATATTCAAAAACATATTCAGGAGAGTTTCAGAAGCAAGTCAAGTTTCATTTATAAAACTCAGTTGGAATGACTTCAGTAGTACAGACAACTGAACAATGAACAAAGCTGCAGGAAAAGATGGCTCAGTGCTGAAGAATTCACACTGCTGGTACAGTGGACAGTTATTCCAAGAATTCGTATCAGGCAGTTAACAAGTGACTATAACAGAAGCTCCAGGGATAGGTTTCCCTCATCTGGCCTCTGAGAGTTCTTTGACTCAGGTACACATAATGTACATGCACACACACACACACACACACACACACACACACACACACTCACACACTTAAACTCAACATATGCACTTAATAAAAAAAGTTCTTAAAATTGCATATAAATATACCATAGAGCATAAAATATATAGAAATAAAATGGATCAGAGATATGATGCTCTCCCAACAGGGGTGAAAGAAGTTTTAATACACACAGTTGAATAGACAGATATATCCAGGTACTCATTATTGCTACAGTGTAAGTCTCACACATTTACCCAGGTATACAACACAATGCCAATCACTAAGTATAAAATTTTTTATACAGTTACCCTAGCTTATCTTAAAAGTTATAGAAAAATGGAAGAATGTATGTAGCTTTTAAAAAACAAGAAGGTTGAAACACATCAAAACTTACAATAGACCAATATAATGTGGTATTTACATAAAGATACAAACTTGTTAATAAACAGCATAGAGAACATAAAATTTAAAATTTTAACTGATTTTTCATAAAGTCAAACTGACAATACAAGGAAGTAAGTGTTTTTAATTAAAAATTCGGGAATAATAAAGTATTCACATGGAAAAGATTAATCTTGTGCTCTGTAACATCCCATATCCCTAAATTAATTAAAGGTATGCTATAAATTTTAATGTAAAGTTACAGCCATAAAGCTTTTAGAACACAATGTGAGAAAATATCCACACAAATTGTAAAAGGTGGTTAGAACTATTTCCTAATCATAAAAGCCTGTAATACGAAAGAACAAAGTAGATTAAACTAATCTTTCCCAACAATAAAAGCCCCTGTTACGAAGTCAGAAGAGACCATTGAGAAACTAAGGGGCCAATCATAGACTGAGAGATAATTGCCCAGAATACATCTCTCAAAATCAAGCATCGAGATTAAATTATTTCTGCTACTCATTATTCAGAAGGATAAAGAAGTTAATAAATAAAAAGTAAAATATCTGAAGAGTTGGGAAGGTTCACAAGCAGCTGAAAAGCACATACAGACTAGTTCAGCATTAGACGGTACTCCACTCTGTGGAGCGAAACACAGAAGCCAAGCAACACTGATTGAGGAGAGAAAAGTTCAGAAATTGGAGCTTCTACACACCGTTGATGGGGCATGCAGAACAACACTGAAGAAATGTGTGATGAATTTCATAACTAAACACACCTACCCTACATTATCTGTGTGAGTGAAGCAGCGTGTGGGAACGTTTCTGTGCGGATAACGATGCCTTACCTTCATGGGGGCCTGCGTGCTGTGAGTCTATGCTTTTGTTAGGATTCAAGTATGCTAGACTTACATCTCACCTTTCACTGGCTATGAGCTTCACTGAAATCACCATGAGCAAACTGACATCTAAATGGAGTCCTTGATCTGTATGATGGGATGTGACAAAGTCAAGTGTTTTGATGCTTGACGTTTCCATGGAAATATGTATTAAGGGATAAATATTCAGGATATAGAATGACTGCCAAATCAGCAAGAACTCACCAAATGAATTTACCCCAAGCCGAATAACTTTCAAGGAAATTGTACCATCTTCGCAAATATGCGATGCACAAAGGGAGCACAAGCTTCAGTAAATACATACAAAATCATCAGTGTCGCTGTGGAGAGTGGTGAAAATTGCATAACAGAGGGCCACCATGAGAAGGAAACAACAGGGAAGGCATGAGTTCAGTCAAAGCTTGAAATGTCAGAGGAAAAAAAAACAGTTCCTACAGGGAGTGCCTGAGGTGGTGAAACCAGTGTGGAAAATAAGCACTAACAGATACAAATACATGCATGCCCTTGCCTTTACGTATGCCTTAGAGAAACTCTTGGCCTTATTCACAAGATGACAACTGTAGGACCTATATTAAAACAATCATGAAACAGGACAATTGATGAACATATACTATACAACAGAGCAATCGAATGAACTAGATCTGAGTCAAAATAAATAAGTTTGAAACATTAATATTGACACAACTAAGTTGTAAAATAAAATGTACTGTGTTTTCCCACTAGTGAAGAATTTCAAAATACCAACTAATATAATATATTTCACACATAGATTGATGTTTTATATGTATTACAGAAATAAGGTGATTGACAGGGTCATGATTTAAGCCTCTTTAAATGGCTTCAATTCTAAAAATATCCAAAAAAGAAAACAAACAAAACAAAACAAAACAAACAGTAGGCTCTGAGATGTTTTTCCTACTTGAAAGACAGCCCTCCCATTCTTATAGTTACAAAGAACACTCTCTTTTGGCAGTAAAAACATCTGAGTGGCTTGAAGATGTCATTAAATACTTAATAAGTCTTATAATGATTCATCAGAAATTTTATAAATGTTTGACTTCTTATAATCTTTCCTAAAAAAAAAATCCAATGATGTCTTTCTGTGGGGCAGTGGGCAGTTCTAACAGCTGGAGTCCAGTAGAGCAACCACCTCAGAGCCCCGGAGACCCACTGAGCAAAGTAATTTGTTCACAAGGGAAGGTAGGCATTCCGTGATTTGTGCCTGAGACCAATGGCTCAGATTTCAGTCCAGACCCCTCACAGTTGCCCCTGCGGGAGATGTGTGCTTTATCAGGCAGACACTGTCTCACACTCGCAGCATTCTAGCTGGACCTTACACACAGTCATCTGACCAGAAGCCAGGCATGCCACGCCCCATACAATAAAAGGGTGGTTTGCTCCCTCCTCACTCTCTTACTCTCTCACCTTCTTGCCCTCTTACTTGTCTCCCTTCTCACTCTTACTTCCTCTTGCTCTCTTGCTCTCTCTCTCCTCTCTGCTCTTTGTTCTCTTCTCTGCCTTTCTCCCTCTCCTTCTTTTCTCTCTCTCTCCTTCCTCTGTGTTCTTTTTCTCTAATCAACCAGCATATTTCTCCTTCCTACAATAAAATAACTCATTCATACATTGTCTCCTTTTTAATTAAGGCATCGTGCAGCAAACAGGTCAACCCTGGGGAAGAAAGAGAGACCTGGACCTCAGCAGTAGGCCCCCTGCCACCAGGGAGAGAGAGCACCTCAGCCAGGCCCCCTGTTTGGAACAACATCTTTCTGCCTAGTTAGCAAAAATAAAGGAAATAGAGCCTGTTAATAGTGAAAGATTACCTTTGGCTTATTGAAAAGCTAATAGCACAAATATATCTCCATACTGGCTTCAAAGTACAGGTTTCTGAAGTACACTTGTGGGCACAGATGTGTAGTAAGAGTGAAAGAATAACAGGATGAAATTTATAAACATCAGCCTCTGGGTAGTGGTTGGGACAAGGAAGGAAATCTTGTGAGCTGTGGACATTCATTCTATGAGGTGTCATTTAATTCCCTTTCAAAATGAGAGGAATATGGAGGTGAGGTAAGGATGCTCCATTAGTCTCTAGATTCCCACGCACAAAAAAAAGCTCAGAGTAACAAGATATAAAACATAAAAGTAACCAAAAGAACATTTATAATGTAAACACGAGACAAGCTACCCTCACACAATCCTCACATTCAAGAGAGGTCAGACGAATCACCAGCATCTCCAGGTACCTTAGGATATCAGAAATAACAGAGAGAAAGACACTATGAGGCAGTGAGACATCTGTCTGTCTCACATGGTTCACAAGCATTGGCGTGGAAGTGCTGTAGCCTTCTTGAGTGCTGCACCCAAATGGTAAGATATGTATGTATCTACCCTTTACTGGACAACTATAAGAGAATTATTTCAAAATTGAAAGGAGCTTCAGCCATGAACACATGGGACACCTCAATATTGACTAGAAGGACTCCTTTCAGAAAGGATCTACCATGGGAAGAGGCCAGAAAAGAGGCAAACAACAACCAGAGTGCCAACACAGGTCCTCATGTAATGGGGTACTTGTGGTTGTATGGCTGAACCTCCACAGAACCAAGAAACAAGGAAGCCAAGAGAATTTATGGATTTTGGTGTCTAAAAAGAACTTCTATGAAGCCAAAAGACGCAATTTTTACATAGTTTAAGTATTGGTTTCTTCAAACACATTCACGAATATTCTCATGAATTTCAGTCAAATGTTGTTTAAAGAAATCTATTTGTTCATTCTTTGTCACTTCTTTTCTCTAAAAGAAAATTATTTTGTAATAGTGTAAGCCACTTATCTGGTGTTAGAATTCTAAAAACTCCTCATCAGAAGCACAAAGAAGTTTTGATGGCATTGAAATCTCCTCTAAATATCTATGCTTGTTCCCGTAGACAAATTCTACTCTCAGCTTTTGTTAGAGAAGCTTGCCCTTGCAATGGCTAGCAGTGAACACATGGCTGCTCAAGCTACTGAAAATAAATGACAGTTGAATGCTCAGAACTAAACTGAACAATTATACCAGATGTTCTAGGGTTAGAGAACATTAAGGACAAGAGGGTAGAAAGAATGTAAGAGCCAGAAGATAGGAAGAAGAGCTTTGAGGTTCTATCCTCAGGGCCTGAAACAACTACTGTAGTTATGATTTCACAGTGGCCTCTGCTGCTCACACTGGGCTTGCGTAAGCCTAGGCCTGTCAGTAATTGATTACCACTAGGGAAAGGGAGCATAGAACCATATTGAACTAATAGATTGTGAGGGAAAGGCTCATATTATCTTTATTTACATACCAATTGCTGACCTCATGAAGCTCTAAAGGACAAAATAGTGGAAGAAAAGCACAAAGAGGTATAAAAGAGGTTTGGGTGTGCAGAGTGTAAGAATGCACTATATATATCAATGAAACTATCAAAGCACAGATATACTAGAAGGTTATTTCTCAATGAATTTGCACCATTGGTCTTTAGAACAATCTGGACTAACAGTCTGAACTCCAGTTTCAGGGGATCGGATGACCTCCTCTGGCTGATATAGGCAATGCATGCATATAGTGCACAGACATACATGCAGGCAAAACACTCATGCACATGTGTTAAAGGAACTGGAGAGATCAGGAATTCAAGGCTCTTAAATAAAATCAATCCCTAAAATCAGAGACAAGACAAAGCTGCCCACTCTCTCCATATCTATTCAGTATAGTACTCAAAGTTCTAGCTAGGGCAATAAGAAAATAGAAGGATATCATGGGGATACAAATTGGAAAAGAAGTCAAGGTATCACTATTTGTGGATAATATAATCATATACATAAGCAACCCCAAAAATTCTACCAGAGAACTTCTCCAGCTGATAAACAACTTTAGCAGAGTGGATAGATATAAAATTAATGCAAACAAATCAGAAGCCATTCTTTATATAAATGATAAATTGTCTGAGAAAGAAATTAGAGAAGCAAAACCCTTCACAACAGTCACAAATAATATAAAATATCTTGGTGTAACTCTAACCAAACAAGTGACAGGTCTGTATGAAAAACTTCAAGTGTCTGGAGAAATGAATCAAAGACCTCAGAAGATGGAAAGATGTCCCTTGTTCATGGACTGGTAAAATTAACATAGTAAAAATGATCATTTTACAAAAAGCAATCTACAGATTCAACTCAATTTCCATCAAAAGTCCAACACAATTCTTCAGACTTGGAAAGAGCAATTCTCAATTTCATATGGAAAAACAAAAAACTCAGGAGCACAAAAACAATTATCAACAATAAAAGAACTTCTGGGGGAATCAGCATACCTGACCTAAAACTGTTTTCAGAGACAGATAGGTTGATCAATGATACAGAACTGAAGACTCAAAAACAAATCCACATACTATGGGACTTGATCTTTGACAAAGAAGCCAAAAACATACAATGCTAAAAAAGAAAGCATCTTCAATAAATGGTGCTGATCTAACTGGCAGTTGTATGTAGAAAAATCAAAATGGATCCATATTTATCACCTCGAACAAAGCTTGAGTCCGAGTGGATCAATGACCTCAACATAAAACAAGATACACTGACTCTAATAGAGGAGAAAGTGGAAAGAACCTTGAACTCATTGGCACTAGAGGTGGGGGGATTTCCTCAAGAGAACACCAGTGGCTCAGGCTCTAAAATCAACAACTGATAAATGTGACCTCATGAAATTGAAAAGCTTCTGTAAGACAAATGATACCATCAATAGGACAAATCAGCAAGTTACACATTGAAATAAAATATTCACTAACCCCACATCCCATAGAGGTGTAATGTCCAAAATATATAAATAACTCAAGAAGTTAACCACCATAAAACCAAAGAACCCAATGTTAAAAATGGGGTACAGAGCTAAACAGAGAGTTCACAACAGAAGAACCTTGAATGGCCTAGAAGCACTTAAAGAAATGTTCAAAGTCCTTAGTCATCATGGAAATGCAAATCAAAATTACTCTGAGATTCCAACTAACACCAATCAGAACAACTAAGATCAAAAGCTCAAGTGACAGCATATGCTATCTAGGATGTAGAGAAAGAGACAGGATTGCAAACTGGTACAACCACCCTGGGAATTAATCTGGCAGTCCCTCAGAAAATTAGAAATAGATCTACCTGAAGACCCAGCTGTACCACTCTTGGGCATATACCCAAAAGATCATACCTTAAGGACATGTGCTCCACTATGTTCCTAGCAGCATTATTTGTAATAGCCAGAAGCTGGAAACAACCGAGATGTCCTACAACAAAAGAATGAATACAGAAAAAAAGGTTCATTTACACAATGGAATGCTATTCAGCTATTAAGAACAAGAACATCATGAATTTTCCAGAAAAAAAATGTATTGAACTAGAAAATATCATCCTGAGTGAGGTAACCTAGACTCAAAAGGATATGCATGGTATGTACTCACTAATAAGTGGACATTAGCCAAAAAGTACATAATACCTAGGATACAACCCACAGACCATAAGAACTTTAATAAGCAGAAAGGTCCAAATGAATATGCTTCAATCCCCTTAGAAGAAAGAAGAAAATAATCATAGGAGGCAAAGGGAGGGACTTAAGTGGGAGAACAGAGGAGGATGGGAAGGGGGAGCAGGATCAGATATGACAGGAGGGACAGAAGAGAATCCCAGAGGGCCAAGAGAATGAATAGAAATATGTAGCCTCGGGGGTTGGGAGTTGGGGGGACTCTCTAGAAATATCAGAGACCTAGGAGGTGAGAGACTCTCAGGACTCAGCAGGGATGACCTTAGCCAAAATGCCCAACATTGGGGAAAGGGAACTCAAAGAGTCCACCTCCAGTAGATAAACAGGGCCTCAATTTGAGGGACGGGGTTACCAACTCACAGTCAAAATTTCTGACCCAGAATTGTTCCTGTATAGAAGAATTGCAACAATAAAAATGGAAAATCAAGGAAAAGGTGGTGCAATGATAGGCCCAACTTGAGGACAGACTCATGGCGGGGGGAGGGGGAACACTAAGGCCTGACACTATTACTGACGCTATGAAGTGTTTACAGACAGGAGCCTGGCATGGCTGTCCACTGAGAGGCTCTACCAGCAGATGACTGAGACAGATGCATATACACTTATACCCAACCATTGGCCTAAAGTCGGGGACCACTATAGTTGAATTAGGGGAAGGACTGAAGAAGCTGAAGGCAAGGACAACCCCATAGGAAGACTAGCAGACTCAACTAACCTGGACCCCTGGAGGCTCTCAGACACCAAACTACCAACCATATGGGAGGTAGTCCGAGGCCCCCAGAACATATATAGTAGAGTACTGCCTGGTCTGACCTCAGTAGGAGAAGATGTGCCTAATCCTGCAGAGACTTGAGGCCCCAGATTGGGAGGGGGAGGTCTGGTGGGAGGCATCCACTTAGGGGCAAGGGGGAGGAGGAATGGGATGAGACACTATGAGAAAAGGATCCAAAAGGGAGGCAACAGCTCGATTGTAAATACGCAAAATATTTTTTAAAAAGAGAGAAAGAAAAAAAGAAAAAATAAGAAATAAGGTCCTGGGTTTGGTCTCAAAAACGAGAAAACATTTTGGTCTCTAAAACAAACAAACAAACAATTCATCAGTAGTTATAGGGTGAGGGACAGAAGGAAAGAGAAGGGGGAGTGGAAGGGGAAAGAGGACGAGAGAACAATAAAGACCCAAAAATGGAAATGGAAATAAACAAAAGAGCAAAATGTCCTTGTCCTTTAAAATACAAAAGAAAGAATGTGATAGTCAAGGGCTTCAAACCACACCCAAAGCAAAAATCATCCAGATGTATGAAAACTATCCACATATGAAAGCATGTGCTAATAACTAACTGTGTTCTGGAATATGCAAGAATCTGGTAAAACTGGAAAACGCTTAAAATTTCTGTGTGAAAGCAACATGGAGTTAATGTTGAGCAAAATCATTATTTTTGTCTAACACCAGGAACAGTCTAGAGGATGCCCAGATAGCTAGTTAAAAAGTGTTAGCACCAAACCACTGAGAGACTGAATAAGATGAAGAGTCAGAGGAAGGGCAAATTCATTTACTCTCATCTCCCACATCCTCAGGCTAAGACATTCATCTTCTCTCCCTGAACTTTGAAGATCCTAGACCTTAGCTCAGATGGACAGAATCATCTCATCCCACTAGCTCCCACTGGCTTTAATCACACAAACAACCCTCTTCATAAAACTCTCACACAGACATTATTTGTAATATAGATTTAGAATGTTCATAACATATATTTAGGATATATATCCTAAAAGCTCCGTTTCACTGGAGAGTTCTCAATAATACATTCAAGAAAAAGAAATAGGACTTTTATTAGTCTATAAATTCAGATTTCTCTATAAGCATTTTCCAGTTTCTTGCTTTTCAGTACCCAAAGTGTATGCTGGGTCACAGTGTTCACAATCAACAAGAACTTCTCTTGTAAAATCTATCTGTTTGATCCTATTAGTCATTAATAAAATCTTCTATCTAGTCACATTGCCACCTGGGTCACTGAAAACCTGAATAGCCAATGCCAGACTAGTAGTTTCAGAAAGTGAAAACTATAGAGAGAGCAGATGAAGTTTTGGTTGAGTGAAATTCTGCATGACAGTTTACTTCGACATGGTCACATCAAGGACAGAAGAGCCCCAGACCCAAAAAGGCATGGTAAAACCCTCATTCTGGGTTAGGTTAAGAGGGAGATGGCAAAGCCTTCCTCTGGAGATCCAGTACAAATATAAGCAGTGTGTACAGAAACTGTCTATCACAGCTTTCTCCCCATGCATATGTATGGACTGAAGACCTCTCACCTACAGAAAATGTTATTGCACAAAGTAACTAAATACAACCCCTTGACCTAGTGGCATACCATAATCCCTGCGTCCATGTTTATCTGTAAGTAATAACCCTGCCTTCTTGCCCAGGTGGAGGCAATAACCCCACCTCTCTATTCAACTGTATAAACACAGAGTTTCTGATTGGTGCCATTCTTACCAAGAGCCCAGTCCACTCAACTTACCATTTGTGTGTCTGTCTGCCTGTCTGTCTTTCTGTCTCTTTTCCTCATTCTATGGCCATCCCAGTCAAGAACAAGTTTCCAGCCAGGGTGTAGCAAAGCTGGAAGTGTAAAGAAAGAGTGCCTGATGATGCTCTCTTAGGAACACATCACTGTCAGGGTCAGGAGGACAAATAGCTCCCCATTTGCTGCTGGGGGTGCGCTCCTTTGAGGGAATGAGGCTACTGATTGGCCCTTTCAAAGTAAAGTAGACATAACTCTCTTTTGGTGTCACTACTGTTTACAGTAGGTACTACATAAGGAAGAAATATAATTTCAGAATAAAGGTTCATATAATAATGTAACACAGAATTCAACACTTATATTGTGTTTCCCCTCTTTGAGTTGTGTAAGAGCATTTTAGGTAAACTGAATTCCATATTCTACTTTAATCCTGGACATACACAGAGAGCGTTAAAGGGCCAGTGACACAGTTGAATGGTGAATGCCTGCCTGGTAGGCATGAAGCCTTCCCAGCACCACAAAAAAAAATGTATACTGAATTCTAGTAAGTCTAATGTTTTCTGTATAAATATTTTATATAGTATTGTTCAATTTTCATTCACACTATTTGGCTGTGTTTTCATTTTTCCTTTTAACATTGCAACATACTTATCTGAAAATTGTCATTTTCATGACTTAACATTTCATTAAGAAAATATAAAATGTAATTAATTATATTTTCTATTATTGCCCTTTAAAGGGAATCTGTGTTTATGATCAGAATATAATCTCAGTTATTTAAAATGCATGTGCTTATCTTTGGCGTCTACTATAAAATACAAAACAGCTAGAACTTAAGGCAAGTGAGCACTGGGTCAGGTTGCTCTGTGCTCACTCAGCAAGCCCTGTTCATCTGTTTTATTTTGGAAAATCTATTTCTCAGATGGAAGCTCAGGAACATTTCTCTCTGCCTTCTTCAAATTGATGTTGGGGAAATGGTAGATTATTCAGTCCAATCTCGGGCTGCTGACTAACCAAACTACACACACACACACACACACACACACACACACACACACACACACACATTGGAGGTTGGAATTGGTTTTATTAGAAATGGTTGTAAACTCAATTGAATCTTTGAATTTACCAAATGTGAACTTTGGGGTTTTTCAGCTTTTATTGCACTTCTTGAAACAATACTTCTAATGATATTTTACTTGTCATGAAATCTGTCTAGTTTATTTTTAAGGGGGAATGTTCCCTATCATTGTAATTCTCTACATGAGATTGCCTGTAGGTATATGGTCAGCTCAGAGGGAAAATAAAAAGCCAGGCTCTATTTGACAGTAAAGACACATTGACTTCAAAAATATTCACATGGTGACATGAGAATAAAATTTTTATAGCTAATGCCTGCTCGAGTTTATCATTGTGGAAGTGCATTATTTATATTTTAGGTTAATCACTGCAAAATTCTCATGAACTATGTAAGCTGTTGCTAATTTCATTTAAGAGAAGAGAAAATAGAGTTTTCAGGCTTATGAATAGCTGAAGTCATATCGTGTGTAAAAGTTAGGGCTGAGAAAAGATTAGTGTTTAATTCCATTGAACTGAGGAATCAACAGTGGAAAGGCAAGAATTAAATACCAGCTTTGCTCAAAGAAGATAAAGAAAATAAGAGCTTCTCATCATATTAAAAACAGATAAAGCAAGGCATTCACCAAATGCATTTCTGTGAAGCACACACTGCTTTCTCAATTCCCACTCATCCAAGAGAGGAAAGCCTGCCAAGATACAGCATTCCTAGAAAATTCTTCAGGGGTTCCCTTCCTGTGTTCAGAACAACCACCACCCAGAACCAACTGAAGCAGACTACAGAGGTGAATTCTATTGCCACGCCACAATCCAGATCCAGGACCACTAACTGGATGCTTAGCTTCAGAGAAAGTATCTGTAGTCAGTAACGTCATCATCAGTATAGTAAAACAAACAAACAAAAAGAACAGTATCATCAATGTCACATAGATAAAGGAAGAAGGAAATACAGGAGGCCAAAGAAACTTCCAAGTAAGACATATGATAACTTAGCCAGACGCTTTCTGATAAACATGGCATTCATCAGTGAGCAAAACAGACAAAAAGTTCATCCAACACCACCTTTGACAACAAGCCTTAAGGTAAACGAAGAGTAGCCTCCTTCTTCGTTTAGTAATTTGCTCATTCTTTCAGTGGAGAGTTCATCTGGAATGATTTGATGGTCCTCTGTGTGCCTGGCACCACTGATACCTGTTTAAAGACTGGGACTAATGCAATGCCTACCTTTGAAGAACGTAAATCCTTCTCATGATAGATAATGGAGCCAGGCAGAACACTGAAGGACAAACAACAGATAGCCTTAACAACTTGAACCCTGACCAAAAATATAAATAGGTGCTGTCTTAATTCTTTTTTAAAAGTCTCAGTGAATATGAGGACTTTTTAAAAAAGGCCAGTGCCACATCCTTTTATTATAATTTTAACTAATATCTGACTTAATCATATGATTGCCTTTTTAAGGTAATAGAAATCATCAAGTCTGCATCATACATAAATATATGCAAAATACATACTAACTCTGAGTGGAAAGTGGATTGATGTCATATGGCTGTCACTTGTCAATCTGCATTCTCAGAAGGAACAAGTAATTCAGAGGTGCCAGAAATGCCTCACAGGTTTAATTTAATTAGTACAGTGCTGACCTTTTATAGTATTAACATATAATCTCCTGTCCCTGCGGACTGGCCTCCTCATTATGTTTCTGCCTGAAGCCTAGAGCACATTGATTTCCAATTACAAGTTTATAAAACTGCCAAGTCATTCCTGTCAAATGACTGCTTCTACCCATGTGGCTTAAAATCATACAAGTCAAGATTTTAAAAAACTGAATAATTATTCTAAAGCTTTAGATATGAAGAGGGACCCAGACGACACAAAATCATTGTGACAAATTGCAAAGTGGGAGGGAGGCCATAAGAATAAAGGTACTGTAGAACCACAACTCTTTCCACACCTGTCACTCACTGGCACATTCTGCTCAGGTTCTGCAGACAGCAACAGCATTTGAGTAAACTTATAATATGTACATGAGTTTATTCAATGAAGAGTATTATTTTACTTAGTATATGAGGCATTATAGAAACTTTAAAGGTCAGATCTAAAAATCCAAATGTTTATACTTTAATATGTATAAGTTGGTATCTATTAGTGAGAATTACAAATACCTAAAAACAATAGAAATCTAAAATAGCATTAGTTAAAGCAAAGTAGAATTTTGTTTCTTAATAGTCCAGGCTAGATAATAGCCCTATTCTGAATGTTAAGCAGCTAAAATCCTTTTCAGTTTTCAGCTTTACTACTTTTAGGGTGTAATTTTCCTCTTTACGCTTCAAATGAGTTAGAGTTCCAGAAAACACATCTGTATTCCATATAGGTGGGCAGAGATGTGGGGGAGATCTGAAAATGAAGCAAGAAGAGTTAGTTGTTCCAAACTGAGATTCCCAGACAAGGGACTGTAGAATATGGCTTATCTAGTAAAGATCTTGTTGAATAGTATGCACCCTAGAATTCCATCCAGCACCCATATAAAAAGACAAGGACCACGGCAGCTCCTGTCTGTCTGTAATCTCCATGCAATTGCTCCATCAGTCTACCTAGACTATGAGCTCAATCAATGAGCTCTGAGTTCAATTGAGGATTCCTGACTATATAGAGGAGAAAATGGTCAAGGAAGATAGTGTCATCCTCTAGACTAAACACATATATGTCCTCCTTCCCCCATATATGTTTATCCCCACAAAAATGCAAGCATGAATACACATGTGATGCGCATCACATATAATATAAACCTCCCCAAAAAATGAAAAGAGAAAACTTCCTCAGAGTTACCACATTAGATTCATTTGATAAGATAAGGTCCCATGGCCACTCCTGTCTCCCTTCTGCTCTGTTAAACCATGGGCATCTCATGGGTGGGCAGCAAGTGTATCAAGAGTGATTCTACAAATCTCTGCCACACAAGGTAATTAAACTAGGGATGTTAAAGTACTTAGTGATGTGAAAGCAAATAACAATGCGTAATTATCAGACAAATATCTGAGACAAATAGTGCAAAATGAAATTAAGAAACAGCAAGCCAGGGAATTAAAATCAATAGTGCTAATATTTGATAGGGATAACACAGCAGTGACAGCTATATAAGAATGTAGGGAGGAGAAGGGAGGAGTGTGCTGGACTTTACGAGCATGGTGAAAAACAATTGAAGCAGACAAGGAAACCAAACCCAATTAGAATTGGAAGCATTAAGCCAAAGAAGGTAGAGGCAAAATTTCTGGTGTTTAAACAAACACGTTTAAAAGATAACTAAGGTACTATTTAATCCTTTAAAGTCAACTTCCTATCTTAAAGTATTATTCATGGGATCTATCAATATTAAATTGAGAATAGTGTCAAGAGATTTTTTTTAATTCTATGAGATTATCAAGTCTAACATACAATAAAATGCATGCATAATTAAAATAAAATTCTCTTCATATAGGACTTTTCAACCTCATGTATAAGAGATATTTTTATTCAGTTATGTTAATTATTCTATATTGAATATGTAAGGAGTGGAGGACATTGAGAAACTTAGTACCTGATACATGAATCAGTACTGAACTTTGTTGAAAAATAGCATTACAGATAACATATTAATGAGATGGGCAGTAAGAAGAAGAATGGGGTGGGACATTGTGCAATATCTGATAGGTACCAGATATAAAAGTTACATCTATGTAAGAAACATTAGGGCATATCATTCTACCTAGTTTTTAAAAATATTATTTGAAAATTTTACACATGAGTACAATGTTTTTATGCTCATCCCCTATTCCTTCCTTTAACTATTTCTAAATTCAAACCTTCCTCTAATCATTTCCTATGCTGTATCTTTAAAAGAAAAGGAAGGAAGGGAGGAAGGAAGGAAGGAGGGAAGGAAAAGAGGAAGGAAGGAAGGAAGGAAGGAAGGAAGGAAGGAAGGAAGGAAGTCACTGAGTTCAATTCCTGCTACCTGTATACTGTGAGCTCTTGATTGTGGGGATTCACTAGAGTCTGATCAACTGAACAGGCATCATGCCTTAAAAACCTGACTCTTCCCACAGTGAAGCCAGCACCTTCCCTGTAAACAGCTCCTCAGTTAGGGATGGAGATGGTGGGATCCCTTCCTGACACATGCTAGCATGTTGAGTGGTTTAACGGTACACAGGCCTTCTGCAGGCAATCACAACAGCTCTGGGTCCATAAGTGTAATAGATATGTCATGTCCAGAAGATAATGTTTTGCCCACCCCACCCTAATCACTGGATCTTAAATGTTTCCTAGCCTCTCTGTGTCATGGTCCCTGAACCACTAGGGGAAGAGGATGACACAGGTGACTCCTTTGTGGCTGAGCTCAATACAAACAGTTCTTTCTGAACTGTGATTGATTGAAAGTTTCTGTGTTAACCAACGTGCACTAAATAAGCAATGAAGTTTCTCTGATGAGATCTGAGAGCTTTACTAACCTATGGGTAAAGGGAAAGAAATCTACAGAGTAATTGTTATATGTCCATGTACCAAAATAAGAGTAGACGCACCTCTGGTCATTGGGAACTCCATAACCATAGAGTCTGAGCTAGATTTGTCATGCCAGCCATTTCTCTCAGCTTGTAAGGAGTCCCCCAACCCCCTCATGGCATGTTAATTTAAGAGTACTTACCTCACCTCAAGAGGGAGCAACTATTCATATGTAGCTTATGGCTGCCATGGAAGAATGTCTAGTATGTACAAAAAGGTTCAGAAATTTAAAATTCATGTGAGCATGTGCTTCGCTTTATGATATTAGGAAAGAAATAAAATGGAACAAATCTTACACAGGTGCTCATAGGAAAACTCTAGTTTGCTGATTTCCTCTGAGAGAGTGACTTACTGAATACCCAGCTAACAGCTTGATAATCAGCTAAGAGACAGGCTCAATTCCTAAGTTAACTGAATGGTTTTCCTCATGGAAAAAATGATAACAAAGTCTATTTGAATAGATGGAGAAGATTAAATAAGAAAGTCCATGCAAGGTGAATTAGCATTGTGCCAAGTTATTAGTAAATGCCTGGTAATCATGTTATGGAAATAACTGATTTTACTGTATGAATGTCCACTTTCTAACACCTGATTTAAGTAATGTATTTTACAGACTTATAAGAAAAATACAACTGTGTTACAGATGAGAAAGCTGAATTGCAGTGGAATTAAGATGTTCACTAGGCCCAGTGCTATTAGGAGGGGGAGCTGGGATTCTACCTTTCTATATTCCCCAAGACTGGAATTAAAACCCCTCATGCCAAGCTATTTCTCTCAGAGACAGATTTGTGTCTGCAGAATTGCATCTGCTGTGCAGGAAAAACATTGACAAGTCTCAGGCTGTGATTTCTCAATTCTACCTAGAAAATAAGGTGAAGTGGTGTATTTTTCTCTGGTGGTTTATGGTCTAAAAACAGAATTAAAGAGTAATCAAAGTCTTTCATAGTTTCAAATTTTTCCATATTCTACTGGGCCTGAAAACTTGATTAGTTCCTGGAGAAAAACTGAAATAAGAACAAGGAACCTTCAAGGAAGTAGACATAATCCCTTAACATAATTATCAGGACTGCCAGATTGATTAGGGTCCCTTTTCTACTCTTTTACTATCAACATCTGAGTTTTTATCAAAGGATGCTATTATATTTCTTTTAACCCTCATTTGAATAATCATATATGCATATATTTATATATAAAAACAAACTCACTTGTATGAGTAGCAGAGAACTGTCACAGAGAATTATGCAACAGGCATAAACTTTAAAGTTATTGAAACAGTTTTAGTTGTTGTTGTTTATAATTTACTTGCTCTTCTTTATGTTGGAAGAAAGTCCAGATCTTTGTTTTACACAAAGAAATGAAAATAAAGCAAGGCTTTCCAAGCAGTGAAATATAAACCCCAAATTCCCAGCACTTGATTTTTGTATATTCTAGGCCAAAGAGTTGGCAGGTTTTGGCATACTGGTTTGCTCTGATCCTCCATCTGCTTTGGTAAATAAAATAGTCTTTGAACACTGTCCTAGATTTCCATTTATGTTGTCTCTGACTACTTTTGCATTAAAATGGTAGGACTGAGTAGCAACTAAACTCATACAGACTGCAAAGCCAAAACCATTTTAGGCCTGGTCCATTATTAGACATGTGTTAATTTGGTGGGTGTACTCTTCTGCATGTTCCAAGGACAGTTCTGGCCTCTGACCCACTTCTCAGACCTACATCTAGTTCTTGCTGGTGAAAGAACATTTGTTCATCTGAACAATGAACCCTACCTAGTCTTTTTTGCTGACAATGTGATTTATGGTGGGGCCTTTGGTCACAGAGTTTGTGTGATCTATAGAGAGCGTGGAGCACAGCCTGGAATAATCTCTCTGAAATGCCATGGCTTGGGTGAGCATCACTGGTTCTCAATACTTCATTTGTGTTGTCAAACACTGGTGCAAGAGTCATGTTCTGGGCATTGCAGCTCTTCTGGAAAAGAACATCCAGAAGGTCATGCTTGGTTCCTCTTGGACTGAGCCACTGATGATTTCAGTGTGTATTCTTTTTCTGTAAATATATATGTATATATCAATATATATAATATACATATATTAATATGTATATATATATACATATAGATTAATATATGCATGCATATATTAATATGAATATACGCACATATATTAATCTAAGCATGAGCATTACAGATTTTCTGCCCAGTAAACTCAAATATATTCTTCCTGACTACTGATCTTAGTATCCTCTCACACAAAAAGTTTCTAAATTTTGCCTGACCCATTTTTTAAATTAAAATCAGTAAGATGATCATAGTCAAGCTACTAAAATATATTTAAAGCATATCAGTCAGTGTTGGTAGATATTTTTTATTTATCAATATAATTTTTTTTAATTTAGGAATTTTTAATCTGTGGAAAATGTCATTTTTATTACATCTGTAGTTACCACCAACTCAAACTATTTCTTTAGTTGCCCCTAGCAGTAGAAGAACTGTTATGAATATCTTTAGCATATAATGTTTGTTTACAACAATCATGAACAATAGTTGTATACTTTCTCTTCAGTGGTGAGCAGTATCTCTCAAAATTGAGTTTATCACAAATAGAATGGAGTGAACTTTCAATTTCCATAGCCTCTACCATATTTTTTTGGCTTATATAAAAGTCAAGAAAGACATAAGAAATTAGAGAATATATCATAATTAGTTTTATATAATGAATGAATTTTGTGTTGTGTTACCTAGTTCAGATACTGAGTTTTCTTGTATTCAAGCAATAAAAACATGAATTTCCCAATATAGACTTGTAAAGAGGAAGAAAATTCAGACTTATTTAAGAAGAGACCTTTATCCAAAATAATTATAGAATGAGGAAGAAAGAACCTGGAGAAGGAAATCTGACCTGTGAGATATATGCACATTTCAAAACCTAAGCACAAAGAGGTTTCCTTTCATAAGAAGGAATTAGAAAGCTACAAAGCAGGCAAGCATTGGAAGAGTGACAAGGGTGATATAGTCTGACAGACCAAAGAATATTTACCTATATCCCAGCTTTTCAGCAGAAGGAGGCCACGAAGGAATGACTTTCAGTCACCTAGGGCTGGAGGTATGCCTGCAGGAGGTTCAGGAACTTAACTAAGACGTTTATTTATTTTTTTATTATTTTATTATTTTATTTTCTCATATATTACATTCAATCAAACTGGAATCAATTGCAGTTTCCCCTCCCTCGTACCATCCCAGTCCCTCCCCTACCCCCCAGGAAACTCAAACTTCCCTATCCCTCCATTTCCCTTCAGAAAAAAGGCAGGCTTCCCAGGGATATAACCAAACATGACATATCAAACTGTAGTAAGGCTCAATGAGGTAACCCAGTAGGAAGACAAATGTTCCTAAAACAGGCAAAAGCATTAGATATAACATCCACGACAATCACCAAGCTATACGGTTATAACATATGCAGAGGACCTAGGTTATAGCCATGTTTGGGGGCTTGATATGGTGCTGCTATATACTCAAATGCTAAATTCTGTACCCCAAGACCTGGTTGCCCTACCACTTAATTGCCCCAAGACAAATGAGTACATCCTCATATAAACCAAGTAATCCAATGTAATCTTGCTCTCCAAGTTAATTGTTCAATAAAAGGCTAAAACCTGTGAATGGGCAGTAGAAAGAGGTAGGAAGTTTTTCAGTTACCTAGCTGGGGGTCACAAATAGAGATCAGAAATGAGAAAGAAGAAAAGACATGGGTGAGAGGAGCAAGCTGTCATAAGAGGAGATAGACTATGAGCACATGGCCAGGAGAAAACTCAAGTAACAAGGGACATATGGCTGAGGTATAAGTTAGAAGAGCTGAAAACCTACCCAATCTAGGCTTACAACTTGTAAATAAAATGCCTGGATTGTGTGTCTTTTAACGGGCTAGCTAGAGTGTAGCTATGCAGTGAACCATGCAGGCTTCCTGAGTGTTTGTTCCATTTCGGTAATTCTCCTATGAGTCCAGGTTACTTGATTCGGTGGGTTTTCTTGTGGTGTCCTTGACCCTTTGAGCTCCTATAGTCTTCAAAAAACGAATGATATTCTACTATAATTAAGGGTATGAGCACTTTATACTTAGCAACCAGCATGGATAAACTGCTACAGACTCTCTAGTCACTTCCTGCTTTTGTCTCCAGATAAACAGGACTACCTTAGTCTTTTCTTTTCTTTTCTTTTTATTAATAATTTTATTCATTTACATTTCAAATGATATCCACCTTCTCAGTTACCACTCCACAACACACCCCTCCCATCCCCATTCTTCCTTCCCTTCGTCTCTATGAGGGTGCTCTTCCACCCACTTACCCACTCTCACCTCACTCCTCTAGCATCTCCCTACCCTGGGGCATCATGCCTCTGTCCCCTCCCATTGATGTTAGATAAGGACATCCTCTGCTACAGATGTATCTGGAGTCTTGTCTCCTCCCATGAATATAATTTCCTGAGCAGAACACCAATGGCTCAGGCTCTAAGATCAACAATTAACAAATGAGATCTCATAAGATAAAAAAATCTTCTGTAAGGCAAAGGACACTGTCAATAAGACAAAACTGCAACCCACAGATTGGGAAAAGATCTTTACCAACCCTACATCCAATAGAAGGCTAATATATACAAAATATATAAAGAACTCAAGAAGTAAGGCTCCAGAGTACCAAAAAACCCTATTATAAATTGGGTACAGAGTTAAACAAAGAATTCTTAACAGAGGAATCTTGAATGGCTGAGAAGTATTTAAAGAAAAGGTTCACCATCTTTAGTCATCAGGGAAATGCAAATCAAAATGACCCTGATACTCTACCTCACACGAATCAGAATGGTTAAGATCAAAAAATAAGGTGACAGCATATGCTGGCAAGGATGTGGAGGAAGAGGAACATTCCTCCATTGCTGGTGGGACTACAAACTAGTTAAAAACACTTTTGAAATCAATCTGGTGGTTCCTCAGAAAATTGAAAATAGTTCTACTTTGAAGACCCCCAGCTATACCACTCCTGGGCATATACCCACAAGATGCTCCAACATATAACTACTCCACTATGTTCATAGCAATCTTATTTATAATAACCAGAAGCTAGAAAGAACCCAGATGCTCCTCGATAGAAAAATGATTGTGATACATTTACTCAATGGAGTCCTACCAGATATTAAAAACAATGACTTCATGAAATTCACAGGCAAATGGCTGGAACTAGAAAATGTCATCCTGAGTGAGGTAACCCAAACACAGAAGGACACATAAGGTATGTACTCACTAATTAGTGGATATTAACCCCAAAGCTCAGAATATCCACCGTACAGCCCACAAACCATATGGAGCTTAAGAAGACCAAAGTATAGATGCCTCAATCCTAATAGAATTCTACAGGACCTAAAGGGAGGGAGGGATAAGGGACGGACAGGGGGTGGGGGAAGGAGATCAGAAACAGGTATTAGAAGGAACAGGAGAGAAGTTCAGGGGGCCAGGAAATTGAATAGGAACATGTAACAGTAGGGAGATGGGGAACTGGGGTAGCCACTAGAAAGTCCCAGACTCCAGGGAAGGAAGAGGTTCCTTGGAGTCAATTGTGATGACTTTAGCTGAAATGCCCAACAAAGGGAATATAGAACCTGGAGAGACCATCTCCAGTAGATAGGCATGGCGCCTAGAAGAGAGATGAGGCCACCCATGCATCTCAAAATTGTAAACCCAGAAATGTTCCTGTCCAAAGGAAAGACAAGGACAAAAAATGGAACAGAGACTGAAGGAAAGGCCATCCAAAGACTGCCTCACCTAGGAATCCATCCAATCTGCAGACACCAAACCCCTACACTATTGATGATACTAAGAAGGGCTTGCTGACAGGAGCCAGATATGGCTGTTCCCTGAGAGGTTCTACCAGCACTTGACCGATACAGATGCAGATACGCTCAGCCAATCCTCAGACTGAGCCTGGGGACCCCAATGGAAGAGCTAAGGGAAGAACTGAAGGAGCTGAAGAGGATTTCAACTCCATACAAAGAACAATATCAACTAACTGCTCCACCCAGGGTTTCCAGGGACTAAATCACCAACCAAAGAGTATACCTTAGTCTTTTCTAAGGCACACAGAGAAGGCTGTTGACTTATACAGAGCTATTTCCAAGAGAATCAGGGCTTCTTCCTTAGTCCAGCTGTGTTCTAAGAACATAACTCTCAGATAAAATTCCACATTTCCAGAGTGTATAACGAACCGTAACGACATAACTTGGGTAATATGGGAATGAACATACGCCATGAATGCAGATGAGGTTACATGTAACTTATCCATTTAGGGAAAGCCTACCTATGATAGATTATGGCTAATAATGCTATCACAGAAAGGGAACTCTTCAAAGATATTTAACATTAATCTGTGATATACGAAAATGTCTTTTTCAAATAAAGAAGACCTCTTATTTTACTGTGGCAAGAAAGGTTGACCTAGCCTTGGAACCCAGGCTAGGGTCACACCGTATTTGAAAGGCATTATGACACAAGAAAGGAAGCTCCGCCCAAGCACCATCCTCTTATTCTAATGAACTTAAGACAATAACTTTTTAAAAAATTTTTAGATCATTTGTTACTTTTTCACGTTTATAAAGCAAAGAATGAGGCAAAAATTTTAGTAAAATCAGCATAAGAAATAGATTTTTAAAATCTATAAAAGATCATGTATTATACTTATATTTAATTGTTTTTTTTTAAAAGATGTATGACTTATTTTCTAACCATGGCATTAGGCTAGGTGATGGTCTGAGTATTTGTGAAGATAAAATCTGGACATCACAGTGAGGAAAGAGGGCAAACTAATAGGGAATGATATTGCAATATTGGATCACTACAAAATTTATGTGCTAAAGTCCTGACCCTCAATGCTGCAAAGTAAAAATATTTTGAAATAGAGTCTTTTAGAGAGAACTGTATTAAAATGAAATCCTTGTGGTAGGATCTAATATGAGTAGGATCCCTATACAAAAAAACAACAGAAGACAGGAAAGTATATAAAAACCCAAGGAATGGTTAACATCCATAGGACCAGGAAAGACATCAGAGAATATAAACTTTGCCAACACCTCCACCATTCACTCTCACCACCCACAATTATAAGAACATAAACTTTGGTCATTTTGGCATCTAATTTGTGGTACTTTATAGCAGCCCTAGCGATAGGTGAGGGTAATATTAATTATTTCAAAAATAATTAATCACTCTGTAGAGATGACATTTCGATCTCCACAAATAATGTGAAAACCCAGGTAGTAGAGAAGGGCAGTGGTGTGTAAAACAAGAGGAGGACACCACCTTAGGCCACTGGGGCTCAGTGAAGCAGCAGGAGGAGAGAGGCCACTAGCACACAGTGAGGCAGTGGTGGCTGAGAGAAGCAGCAAGGGAGAGGGAGTTGATTATGGAGATCTTGCTTAAATCACAATCTTTGAATTTGAAAAACTAAAAGACACAAGAAAAATATGCCTGGATATCATGCTGCCACCTACTTCTTTGGAATCCACACAGACAAAAGTGGGGTGCTATCAAAGTCAGAAATGAGACAAAATTTAACTGAAAGCTGAAGACCTGCACTTACTCGCAGAATGTGAGTATTACTAAAAGCACACTGGGAATCTAACAGACTTTCTTGCCCTAATAGTGTGTCTATTGTCCATTGAAACTTGATTACCTTTCAAGGAAATAGAAAACAGAGTGCCATATGGAAGAAGCTCAGAATAAAAATTGACTCTGGGAAATACAGAACAGTCATACAAACATTAAATTAGGTAATTCCTGCTGAAAGGCATGTATCCAATATTGTGTTTGTGATCTCAAGTATAATAAAGAACTTAATGGATAGAAAAGGGGAAGAAAAGAAACACATGTCATTTAAAAAAAAAGAAAAGAAAAGAAAAAAAAAAGCCAAAGAGCAGCTTGGTGGAAATCTCTCAAGTTCTCACAAAAAGACTGGTGGTATAGCTGAACACTAGGGATGCTTGCTTAGCATGCCCAAGCCCCTGGGTATCTCTACTTTGGGATGGGGCAAGAGAGGAGAGCCTTCCCATCATCTCTGTCATAGGATTACATTTCTGTGCAAACCCAAATCAATGATGCCTGCCTACCTTCAGCTTTAAAAAATTTCTGAGTCCCAATATAGCCAACTCTTTAAGGTTACCAGAAGAGATCAAATTTATGCTAAAAATATCAATAAAGAATTAAAAGAAAGGCAACTATACCTTTTCTGCTCTCCCTGCATCAAAAATCCATGGGTAACACCCACCGCCACTCCTAACCCTCTGGTAGCCTACTGGGTTGTCTTAGTAGGGGTGTCCTAACCACAGTAAGGAAGGCAAGACAAGTCAAATTATCTAAGAATGTCTTTCTCTCTTATACCTATATCCATGTGCTACTCCTTCTAATCAGCCTAAGGCTGAGTAAATGGCAGTCAGAGAGAGGATTAGCAGAACATGGACAGGAAACGAGAGATAATCTAATTCTCTCTGCAGTAGATCATGAGTTTGGATGAGGAGCTTTGTGAAAAGAACACAATACGTGTTCTTAGCTGCCATTTTGGAATCAGGATGCCCTCTAAATGACTGTGACATGGAATTTTATTTTAGGAAGACACTTGTCAAATAAGAAGCTGAAGATGATCAGGTTTCAGTCTAGGCAGACACAAATACTCAAACACATTACTTCATAATCTTTTCTCAAAGGAAAAAAAATCCACCAAGAGGAAGTCTAAACTCTGAGCGTCTATCCCCCAAATGCAAGGGCAAAAACATTCATAACAGAAAGGTTAATAAGCTCAAAACACACATTGAACCTCTGCAATAATAGTGCAAGACTTCAACACCTCTTTCTCACCAATGAACAGGTCATTGAAACAAAAACAAAACTAACAGACGTTATGAACCAACTAGATTTAACAGATCACAGATATCTATAGAACATTTCACCCAAAAACAAGAGAATATATCTTCTACTCAGCACCTCATGGTACCCTCTCCAAAACTGACCATATAATCAGCCATAAAACAACCCCCAACAGATACAAGAAGATTGAAATAATCCCATGCTTTCTATCAGATCACCATGCACTAAATCTAGAATTTAATAACAAGCACAACAGAAAGCCCATGTACTCAAGGAAACTGAACAACTCTGCTCAATAATAATTTGGTCAGGGAAGAAATAAAAAATGAAATCAAAGTCTTTAGAGAATTCAATGAAAATAAAGAAATAGCATACTTAAACTTATGGGACACAGTGAAAGCAGTGTTGAGAGGGAAATTCATAGCACTCAGTGCCTTCATAAATAAATTGGAGAGATCTCATACAAGCAATTTAACAGCACACCTGAAAGCTCTAGAACAGAAAGAAGCAAACACACCCAAGAGGAGTAGATGTCAGGAAATAATCAAACTTGGTGTAGGATGCCGTCCCGCAGCTCCTACCTGCGTGGGGTTCCACGAACCGAGGATTTGGAAACCTG
>NW_022196895.1:48086301-48087873 GCF_008632895.1 Mastomys coucha
CCCCCAGCGAGCTAAGTCTCTGGTTTCGGATTTGAGTTCTTTCAAGAACGCAGCAGGGCCACCACACTTGGGGCTGAAATCAACCAGTTAGAACAAAAAAGGATACAAAGAATCAACAAAACCAAGAGCAGGTACTTCGAGAAAATCAACAAGATAGATAAACCCTTAGCCAAATTAACTAAAGGGCACAGAGACAGTCTCCAAATTGACAAAATCAGAAATGAAAAGGCAGGCATAACAACAAAAACTGAGGAAATTCAAAAAATCATCATAACCTACTACAAAAGCCTACACTCTTCAAAACTGGAAAATCTAGATGAAACAGATAATTTTCTAGACAGACAGCACATACCAAAGTTAAATCAAGATCAGGCAAACTATATAAAAAGTCCCATATCCCCTAAGGAAATAGAAATCGTCATTGCCAACATAAAAAATTCCCAATGCCAGATGATTTTACTGCAGAATTCTATCAGACCTTTAAAGAAGACCTAATACCAATACTCCTCAATTATTCCACAAAATAGAAACTTAGGGAACACTACATAATTCATTCTATGAAACCATGGTGACTCTGATACCTAAACCACAAAAAGAAAAAAAGAAAAAAAATCTCAACAAAGAAAGAGAACTTCAAACCAATCTCTCTTATGAATGTCGATGTAAAAATAGTCAATAAAATTCTCACAAACCAAATCCAAGAACACATCAAAAGGATCATTCACCACAATCAAGTAGACTTCATCCCAGGGATGCAGTGGTGGTTCAACATATGAAAGTCTATCAACATAATACTATATAAACAAATTCAAGGAAAAAAATCCACATGATTATCTCATTAGATGCTTAAAGAGCCTTCCACAAAATGTAGTAAGTACCCCTTCGTATTAAAAGTCTTAGAGAGATAAGGAATTCATGGCACACACCTAAACATAATAAAAGCAATATATAGTAAAACCAACAGCCAACATCAAATTAAATGGAGAAAAACTAGAAACAATCCCACTAAAATCCAGGACAAGACAAGGTTGCCCACTTTCTCCCTATCTATTCAATATAGTATTAAAAGTTCTAGGTAGAGCAACTAGACAACAAAAGAAGGTCGAGGGGATACAAATTGGAAAAGAAGAAGTCAAAATATTATTATTTGCAGATAATAAGGTAGTATATATAGCTGACCCCCAAAATTCCATCAGAGAACTGCTACAGCTGAGAAACAACTTCAACAAAATGACAGGATATAAAATTAACTCTAACAAATGAGTAGCCTTTCTTTATACAAATGATAAACAGGCTGAGAAAGAAATTCAGAAAACAAACACCTTTCAAAATAGCCACAAGTAGTGTAAAATATCTTAGTGTAACTTTTATCAAGCACCTGAAAGATCTATATGACAAGAACTTTAAATCCCTGAAAAATAAACTGAAGAAAACCTCAGAAGATGGATAGATTTCTCATGCTCATGGGTTGGTAGGATTAACACAGAGAAAATGGCCATCACACTAAAAACAATCTGCAGATTCAATGCAAACCCCATCAAAATGCCAACACAATTCTTCACAGGCATATAA
>NW_022196895.1:48087883-48095386 GCF_008632895.1 Mastomys coucha
TATATATATGGTATTGAGTACAGACAGACAGCTTTTATGTATTTGAGAACACTGTAGTTCTCTTCACACACACCAGAAGGCATTGGATCCCATTAGAGACAGTTGTGAGCCACTATGTGGTTGGTGGGAATTGAACCCAATACCTCTAGAAGAGCAGTCAGTGTTCTTAACCACTGAGCCATCTCTTCAGCCAAGGCAGTTTGATCATCTGAATCCCAGAGGGCTAAGAGAATGAACAGAAATATGCAGCCTTGATGACTAAGGAATGTTCAACATCTTTAGTCATCAGGGGAATGCAAATTAAAACAACCCTAAGATTCCACCTCACACCAGTCAGAATGGCTAGGATGAAAAATTCAAATGACAGCAGATGCTGGTAAGGTTGTGGAGAAAGAGGAACACTCTTTCATTTCTGGTGGGATTGCAAGGTGGTACCACTCTGGAAATCAGTTTGGCAGTTCCTTAGGCAATTGGACATAGTACTACCTGAGGACCCAGCTATACCAGTCCTGGGCATATGCCCAGAAGATGATCCAACATGTAATAAGGACACATGATCCACTATGTTCATAGCAGTCTTATTTATAATAGCCAGAAACTGGAAACAATCCAGATGTCCCTCAACAGAGGAATGGATACAGAAAATGTGGTACAACTACACAATGGATCACTACTTGGCTATTAAAAACAATGAATTTATGAATTCCTAGGGAAATGGATGGATCGGGAGAATATCATTCTGAGTGAGGTATCCCAATTACAAAAGAACACACATGGTATGCACTTTCTGATAAGTGGATATTAAACCAGAAGATTGGAATTGGAATACCCAAAATGTAATCCACAAATCACAAGAAACTCAAGAAGAAGGAAGAACAAAATGTGGATACTTCATTCCTTCTTAAAAGGGGGAACAAAATACCCATGGAAAAAGTTGCAGAGACTAACTATGGAGCAGAGACTGAAAGAAGGACAATCCAGAGTCTGCTTCACCTGGGAATCCTTTACATATTCAATTATCAAACCCAGACACTATTGTGGATGCTTTCAAGTGCTGGCTGACAGGAGCCTGATATAGCTGTCTCTTGAGAGGTTCTGCCAGTGCCAGATGAATACAGAAGTAGATGTCACTGCCATCCATTGGACTGAGCACAGGGTCCCCAATGAAGGAGCTAAAGAAAGGACTCAAGGAGCTGAAGGGTTTGCGGCCCCTTAGGACGAACAACAATATGAACTAACTAGTACCCTCAGAGCTCCCAGGGACTAAACCACCAACCAAAGAGTACACATGGTAGAACTCATGGCTCCAACAGCATATGTATAGTAGAGGATGGCCTAGTTGGTCATCAAAGGGAGGAGAGGCCCTTGGCCCTGTGAATGTTCTATGCCCCAGTGTAGGAGAATGCCAGGGTCAGTAAGCGGGAGATGGTGGGTTGGTGGGCAGGGGGAGGGAGGAGGTTATAGGGTTCTTTATTGTATTTTTTTCCAGAGGAGAAACTGGGAAAGGAGATATCAATTGACATGTAAATAAAGAAAATATCTAATAAAAGTAAGTAAGTAAGTAAATAAATAAATAAATAAATAAATACATAAATAAATACATAAATAGAAAAAGAAAAAAGAAATATGCAGCCTTGGGGGATGGAAGGTGGGAGGATCCTCTAGAAATTACCAGAGACTCAGGGAGGTGAGAGACTCAGGACTCAATGGGGGTGATCTGATTCTGAGAACAAAAACAAAAATCCATTCAGATTTCTCACTTTCTAGAAGCTGTTAATGCAAGATTTTCAACTAATGAATCCAGCAATTTCTGTTTGGAGAGTTACATCCACTTGCTCTGTCATGCAATCATTTTTCTAAGTGCATCCATTTTCATATACATCTTAAAAGGATGATAAACTCACTTTCTTCCTAGAATTAAAAAAAAAAAAATTCTTCAGAACACACCAAGTATATTCTTCAATAACTATTAGTTTGTTTATGGTTGGTTTGGAGTGGGAAGAACAGAGCAATTTCTACCAATGTAATCTCATTAATCTCCAAGTTTTCTGTCTGAGAAAGAAACGCGACAGAGCAGAGCCATTTATTTTCTTTTCAATGGATCCTTGTGTCAGTCTCCTCGCAGTTAAATGAACAATTTCAAGAAATCTTCAGAGAAGTTAAAGTGTTTACTTCTCCAACCACTGTTTGCAGAAGCGCACATCATTACAGAAGTCTTACTGGGGAACCACCCTCTGATGCACCCCCTCCTAAGCCACTGTGTAAAAGGGAGGTGACACAAACCGCATTCTTTCTTTGTCCCATGCTGCAGTCCTATGCTGATGAGAAAGTCCTGGAAACTGGAAGCACGTTTACATGCTTTAGAGGTTTTGAAAACAGTGTGTTTATGTTTTTTCCCTCAGTACAGAGCTTCATATTTTGATGATATTGACTGATCTTTATTGGAGTAAAGCCCACAAATCTGTGGATTTTCACATTTGCATATGTTCAGGCTGCCAATGTTTAAGATGCAGAGTATGGCCAATATGCAAGGCGCCCTTACTCCTTTTGCCCCCTTTCTAACTACTATGTCTAAGCTTACCTCAATTCTACCATCAGCAGAGATTAATCTATTATATATGGGGTTTATGGAACAAAATAAATAACAAATACATTTCTCTGCCTGAATTCTTTCATTGAACATATTATTTATCAGATTTTCATACTCTTCCATATTACTAGACATTACTCATTCTCAACTATACAAGAGTGTCCAACTTTACAAGTACATATAGCTCATGTACTCATTATATCATTGACCATTTGGGTAGCTTCAAGCTTTGAGGCTTTAAATATCAGACTTTGACAAACGCTTCTGTATATCTCTCAATGAAAAACAAATATTGTTTCTATAGGACATTACCTACAAGTAATATTCTAGGTCATGGTGCATGTATGTAATTTTATAACATGAGTCTTGCAGAGTAGTCCAACCAGTATTCACTCTTAAAAAAATATGAATTGTTGCTATTTCATGTTTGTCAGTGATGAATTGATGTGTACCTTTAACCATCATCAAGAAAATTTTATCATTTGTCATGAGACCATGTCCATCTGTATAATACCATAAAACATGTGCCTAGGCCATGGAGAGGGGTCCTTGGGTGTTCCTTGCTGGGCTGCTCCACCAAAAAGGTGCATCTTTGGAAATTTTCTCTCCATCTATGCAAATCTGTGCTTTTTTTCTTGGTGTACTCAAGCATCCTTCTTTTAACAGTGAACTTCCAAAGCCTTTGCCTGCACCCTGCCAGTGTATACTAAGCTATCATTTGCCAGGTGTTATATGTTAAACACTGTAAGAATTCCCTCACAAAACAACGTTTCTAATATATACCTAAACAGCTGTCAGAAGAAAATTATTTCTTAGCATTATATATTCAACAATTATTAATATGTCAAAGAAGTCAGGAACTTTTTAAAGAATCTGATAAAAGTTTAGATTTTCCTTCCTTGAAATGTATACATATATAAAAGCACAATTCCATAAGATAGTCATTTATATATAATATTATACATTTTAGGACTTCTGAGGTTGCTAAAAACCACAGGTTTAGAATCTGAGTATTAGAGCCACTTGAAAAAATTGTTCTCTATTCTGAGAATAATTTTTAAGTGTCCTTGATAGTTAAGTATCCCAGTAGGTACAGTGTGCTTCTGATCTGAAGTAAATTACGGCTGATTTATGCTTAGTAAATTATAAATATATACTTAATTGACTATATTAGCCATCCATTTTGATTTTGTGGTTGTTTGTTTGAGACATACTTTCTCTTGTTGGGCAAACTCTCTTCAAACTCACAATCCTCTTCATTGGCCTGCTGGGTACCAGGATTCCAAGTATATGCCACCACATCTGGCTTAACTACCTATTTCTAATTCTATGTGAATTTATTGTTCTTCCCTTTCATACCAAAAAATATCAGTCTTTATAAATAAAGGTCATTGAGAATAGCCATGTCTTCCAACTGTGTGATGAACTCCTGAGCAGCTACTCCACTATCCTATTTCTAGACCATTTGCTAGGGAAACCACAGACTGACCAAGTTGTTTCATGAATAAAAGAACAACATATAATAGTTTTGATTATTAATAAAAGAGCACAGCAGTTAGTCTCTTTATCAAAACACCAAACATTTTTTAATCAGTTTGTGTTACAAAAATGCATCAACATGACAGAAAATCCAGCAGTTCTGAAAGGAAGGAGAGTTTTGTGGTGCTGAATTGAGTACAAATACACAGAGGGAGAGAGAGAGAGAGAGAGAGAGAGAGAGAGAGAGAGAGAGAGAGAGAGAGAGAGAGAGAGAGAGAGAGAGAGAGAGAGAGAGAGAGAGAGAGTCCACATCTGAATGCCAGAGTGAACAAATAGCATACAGACCCAACTGTGTGTTTTATTGTCAGGCCTTCATCCTCAGATACCCTCTCATCCAAAACACATCATCTTTATTTCTTCTCTATAAATGCAGTTCTCCAGCTCCCGAGCTTCACTGCAGCAGGAGCAGCCATTGTTCAGCCAAAGACAAAGATCCAGGTATAACACAGAAGCATTACCTTAGGACTCACAGATCAAAATCTTTGAGCCAGAAGCTTCTTCCACATACTCAGTTTGCCTTCATGAATTGAGATGAAAAGTAATTAAGTTTACTTTTCACTCTGAAAACTTTACATCTAGTTCCTGAAATAGTTATCTGAGGTATTTGTATACACTGGTGTAAAAGGCAATCTGTGTGTTCCAAGTCACCCTGCCACATGCTTAAGAATGTCAAGTCTGTTGGAAACATGCCATTGAACTTACCATTTGACACTGTGTCTTGCTAGTCAGACAAGAAATTACGCCTTTCAGAGGACCTAATACAGAAGGGACGCAGAAGTCACAAAATCTGTAATGCATTGGAGAAACGCAGAATGTACAGAGACAAGATCTATGAGTAGAAAAACAATTAAGAATTCACATACTCAAGTAAACAGAATTGTTAACCCCTAATACAAATGCATTTCCTCTTACTCTTTGATCTCAGTTGCCATCATTTTATTGTGCTCCCACCACCACTTACACTTGAGAGTAGTTAAGTTACATATCTGATTTTTTTTATTAGATGTTTTCTTTATTTACATGTCATATGATTTCTCCTTTTCCATTTTCCCCTCCAAAAAACAAACAAACAAACAAAAACAACAAGAAGAAACCACAAAGGAGTACTACTCAGCTATTAAAAACAATGAATTTATGAAATTCATGGATGGATCTGGGGAATATCATCCTGAGTGAGGTAACCCAATCACAAAAGAACACACATGGTATGCACTCTCTAATATCTGATTTTTATGCTTACTGTTAAACAATAGAATGCCCACTTGACAAGAGAAAATACTGTACTGCAATATTAAAATATTTATCGAAACTATGATTAAAAGTAGAAGCTGCCACAATCAGTACAAAGTAAAAACATAAAAATAGAATCTAATAGTATAATATGTAAGGCTCAAAAAACTATATATGATATATTATATACATTAAAAACTAAATGCAGAGATGGGCAGTGGTGGCGCACTCCTTTAATCCCAGCACTTGGGAGGCAGAGACAGGCGGATTTCTGAGTTCGAGGCCAGCCTAGTCTACAGAGTGAGTTCCAGGACAGTCAGGCTATACAGAGAAACCCTGTCTCAAAAACACAAAAACAAAAACAAAAACAAAACAACTAAATACAGAACTTGTATTAAAAACAACCATAAATGATCTTATAAATGGTTCAATTTCCATTTTTTACTTTAAGTTTTGCATGGTTTTATGTTGACTCGCCAGATACTTGCATGAATGGCTTTTCTTACTTTGTGTCTTTTTGATAAATACATAGTTCTCAGTATATCAGTAATAAACACTAGTAGTTCAAAACACTAATCATTCAAAACACCAACAGTTCAAACACTAGTAGTTTAAAACCCTGAGCTATTCGTCCTGGGATTATTTAGGAAGAAAATAATCTTTTGACTTATTTGACCAACTTATTTTGGGATCTATTTGTCATACCAGCTTGTAATACTAGGAGAAAAAAGAGGGCAAAGAGGAGTGGGAGAGAGGGAGAACACAAGAAAGCAAAAGATTGTGAGAGGCATTTGGCACTCCTTAAGGCATGCATAGTATCTTGGTAATTTGAAAAGGTCGGACAAATGAGAGTACCAGGTAACTGTGAGGAGCTGAGATCTCTTGCTTGAGAGATCTACCCCACTGTCTATCAATCAACATAAATATAAAACAGTCCATACGAGAATTCAGAAACCTTAAGCCTAAAATAGAAAATATGTAAAGGTACTACCCAAGAGTTTCTACAATTCACCTTTCTTTCCCCTCCTTGTTCACTCTTAACTTCCTACCTTGAGATGTCAAACTCTCCTGGAAACTTAAGCTTGACCAGATAGATCGGTTTATCTGAATGCTCTGACTATGTTCCTGTAAAGATAAATATGGTCAGCACAGAAGCATCTGACTCAAGAATCAGATATCTGAAGAAGCTCCTAATGCTGCCCTGCCGCCAGCCTGTACTTCCTCAGTCTCATAGACTCTCTCTAAAAAGGATAATCTGTTACCTTTTCCTATCTCCTAGAGTTACCAAATCTTCCCTTCTCTAACCAAATGCCCTTGGATAATATGTCAGTGAGAGAAAATGGAATCATTTTGAAGTGAACTCATACATCCTTTCAGTTCAACAATCCACAGTCCACCAGAAACTACACTTAATTCTTGGCCTTCAGTCTTACAGAGGCTGAGAAAGAAATAGCTCCATGTTAGCGAAGGTAGCAACCCTTATCTTCTCAGACCCCTCAACTGTGCATTGACCTCACTTCTGGAAATGTTATTCACACCATATGAATTCTGGACTAGCTCATAAATTACATAAACTCTTGAATCTTCGTTCTCTACCAACTCATTCATTTCCCCTCCTTCCCCACAGTGTAATTATCCTAGGGTTAATAGTTTGTATATCTCACCTTTTTGTCTAATGCAGATCTTCATCATCACCATTTCCCTAAAGCCTCTGACTCTTATGTTGTAAAACTGGTCATTTCATACCTGCCCTTCATCTTCCTCCCCCTCTGGCCATGATCGTCTTTCCCTGAGACAGTTTCTTCAAATGGCTTTAGACAGAACATTTGACCAACTCTCCCTCCCTTGGGGTTCCTTATTCCTTTGTGGCAACCTTACCCTACCAAGGATGTGTCTCCTAGCCTTTGCTGCTCCTCTTTTCTCTTTATATACATTTATTCCCTTTGTGATTCCATTTGTCTCTGTTGTTTAAAATCAATACACTGGTAGTTTTGTGTTTGGTAAATCTCTACTCCCAACTTCTCCTATAAGTGCTTTCTTTGTTCAAAATACTAATTCAGTCTTCAGCCTTTGTTGTCTCATGAGCATAGCAAGCTTAACACAGAAAATCGAAGTCTTGATTTACTCTTTTTTTTTTTTTGATA
>NW_022196895.1:48095994-48096648 GCF_008632895.1 Mastomys coucha
TCTTGAGTTCCTTGTGGAATGTGGGTTGTTCTTCCTGTATTCCAAACTTCTGGGCTAATAACCACTTGATTTACTTTCAAATCCTGAATAATGCTCATTTTTTCCATGTCAGAAATGAGCAGTATATTCACTCAGCTATTCAGGTCAAAGTCTGTGGATTCACCATTGACTTCTCTCGTTCTTACCAAAAATCTGATAGTATACCTTGTCATCCTTCTCATCTGGGATTTAATGAAGTCACAACTTCTCTGCTAACATTATCTGACTCAGAGTCCCTGAAAGTTGTTACATCTGCAGCAGATGCTGTCTTTCAATCTATATATCAGACAGCACCAGAAGCATTTAAAAATTCAGACAGACCAAACAATTACTGCATTTAACATATTTCAGCAACTTCCTTTCACACTTAAAATCCACTCTTTGCTTTTAGTTTATACAGTTCTAAGTAAAAGGTTTTATTGTAACATTTTTAAACATGTACTTTTTTACTTGCTCCTTTCTCCCATAATTCTTCTCTGTGAGCCCTGACCCTCTGGATGATTCTCTTTATCACCCTATGTTTTGTTCTAATGTGTATCACATGACCCTCTCTTTTTCCCTCAAGATTACTAAGCCAACAATCCTCTTTATGGTTTTATGACTCTCTCTCTCTCT
>NW_022196895.1:48096658-48098984 GCF_008632895.1 Mastomys coucha
TCTCTCTCTCTCTCTCTCTCTCTCTCTCTCTCTCTTCCCCCATCTCACATACACACACACACACACACACACACACACCATATTCTGTAGAGTGTATTATACATTCTTTATTATCAGTAACTTCCCCCCATAGAATTCTAATTACCGGATACATTGTCACTAGTAGTATATGTAGCCTGAGTTCTTGATTCCTCTGGGAAATGAACAAGAACTGAGCAGATTCCACATGAACATGGAGCTTAACAGATAACTCATTGACAAGGTTTTGGGTGAAGAAAATGCTAGAGTAGCTCCTGTGAATCCCTTCATTTTTAGAATCCATATCATTGCTGTCTGCTTTCAAAAATGCTACTGTCCCATGGAAAAGTAACTTGGAACATATAGAATCTACAATTTAAAGTGTGTTTATGCATCTGAGTGTTAACAATGCACTTTTTGTCCTGGGGAGTTGTGCCCAAGTGACAATTTTCAAGACTATACAATACTTGAAATATATATACTTCTAAATATTTTTCCAGAAGACACCATTTTCTGCCTATAGTGAAGACTCAATAAATTTCCACTCTTATGGCAATAACTTAATTCCAACCCAGAAGCCCCTAAAAATGTAAACTTGAATAGAATTCACTTCCACACCTTGATTATCATTCCATCCCCTTGGTAGAAGCAGAATCTGCCAGGATGATCTTGTAACTCAGCAGGGAATGTACTCATCAGCTCAAAAACTGAAGATGTTCCATTGCAGGCAAAAGAACCTGAAGTTAAGTGGATAAATAATTTCCCACACCTTAAAGGGGTTTGGTTGTTCTTCCAGATCACTTTTTATGCAGGTTAAGAAGCCATTCTATTCAACTAATCACCTAAAGACAATTTAACAAGCACAGCTGCTTCATGTGTAGAAAAAGCTCCATAAAGCCAGATGTACTTCTGTATAGAAAACCTACAAAAAGCATAACCATGTCTCAGTTTCCACATTCTGAAGATGACAGCCACCAGGCACAGGTGCAGCAGAGTTACATAACAAAGGGACTGAGGGGAGCTTAAAGGACCTAAACTCTGTTTGCCTGTCTGTGATAAGAGTGATTGCCCTTTCCATATCGCACAGAGAAAATTGCTTCCAGCAGCATTTGTTTAGGGAAAAGGTAGAGAAATAGAAAATCAGTGGAAAATACAGCAGCAGCTGTTTATATGATCTATGTACTAGAGAGCTTAGAAATAATGGAATACAGGAAGCATAGAGCCTGATACATTAACTAGAAAGGTAAGTTTTAATAGTTAGCATCATTTTGTTAAAACTTTTCTAGGTTAAATTGAAATCTCTCTTTTAAAAAGACAAAAGACCTTTACTTCTTAAGGCTGCCATTTTCATCGTATTTAAATGTTTTATAACTCACAGTGATAGCTCTCTGTTCTTCACTTTCATTTTTCACAAAGTTACTTCAATGATAAATGAAGAAATCCAAACCACTCTGCCAATAGAGATAACATTGGTTAACAATTTAAAATGACACTTCTTTGCTTATAGTACAAGAACTGTCATCTTTACCAGAAGTAATCAATCTCGTTCCACATTTTGTATAGCAGAATACTTCTATTATATATGGAAAATTAATTAAAGGTAACTGTCATAGAAACAGAATCCACAAACACTACAGGGTCAATGTGAACTGTAAAAAAATAATAAAATTGTACATAAATAATTTATTACTCCTCCAACAAAAGTAAAGAATATTGCTTAGGATTTACCATGGGTTACTTTAAGTTCAAATCTTCTTCTCCCATACTTAAAGCAATATTTATGCCAATAAAAATATAGCCTTTAAAAATCTTATAGCAGTAAAATACCTTGGTGTGACTCTAACTAAACAAGTAAAAGTTTTGTATGACAAGAACTTCAAGTCTCTGAAGAAAGAAATCAAAGATGAAAAGATCTCCTATGATCAAGGATTGGCGGGATTAATATAGTAAAAATGGCCATCTTGCCAAAAGCAATCAACAGATTCAATGTAATCCCTACCCAAATTCCAACTCAATCTTTTACAGACTTGGAAAGAGCAATTTGTAAACTCATCTGGAATAACAAAAAACCTTGGATAGCGAAAACTATTCTCAACAATAAAAGAACCTCTGGTGGAATCACCATCCAAGACCTTAAGCTGTACTACAGAGCAACTGTGATAAAAACTGCATGGTATTGGTACAGCGACAGGCAAGTGGATCAATGGAATAGAATTGAAGACCCATAGGGCCACACACCTATGGTCACTTGATCTTTGTCAAAGGAGCTAAAACCATCCAGTGGAAAAAAGACAACATTTTCCTTTCT
>NW_022196895.1:48098994-48120693 GCF_008632895.1 Mastomys coucha
GAGGTTTTTACAGTCATTGCAAAAGGAAGTGAGAAATCTGGAAGCTCAGCAGTTGAGGTACATCTGAGGCCATCTAAAACACACTGGGTCTAAAACAGCAGCCATCTCCTCTGGACAGGTACAGCACCACCAGGCTCCAAGCACGCTCAGGTTGCATGGGCTTGTCCAGAGTCCCGGGGGGGCTGCGGGTGCACCAGCCAGGAGGGTAGAGGCTCAAAGCTTGAATCTCAAATGTAGAAAGCTGACTGCTGCACACTGTCTCTCACACACACACTCAGCTCAAGGTCCCACCCATCCTTAGTAAAATGCCCACTATGCTAATCTTCTGGGCTAGTAGAGACAAGTCTCTTGCTAATTCCTAGGAGTGGTTCAGCTGCAGTACCTGACTGAGGATGAGGATTCTACTTGACCTTGCCCTGGGATAAGTCTCCCATTCTGTAAGTTTCAATGTCCTACCCACAATGCCGAAGGCAATTAGTCTGGATGGGAAACATTCTTTATGAAATTCCAAGCCAGGGTTTGGCTAAGATGTTGGAACATTGCTAAAGGTCAGAGAGCAATGTCCAATTTTGTCTAGCTATTAATAAATCATATCTTGGTGAGCAGCTAGCACACAAGTTCACAAGAACATATCTGTGCTGCCTCTGAGTTAGGGGATGCCACGACTGACTGAATACCCAGGAGGCACAAACTCCCTTTGAAGTCATAACACCTCTTGTCCTTGATCAGGTTTTTACCCCTGATATTGCAGACTTTACTAGAGTAGACAAGTGGGTGTGGCATTTCCCCCTTTTTTTTATTATTTTTCAAATGAAGTTCCAGAAAGTCCCTCCTCATCGTGGCTAGGGATCTAAAATGTCAATTAAAAATAGCAAGCAAGATTATATACTGAACCCAGTCTAAGAGATTCATTGTACTTAGATTATTTTTTAAATATCTGGCCAATTCAATGTTCTAAGTATCCAAATGACTTTTGCTAATATCTGAAGTTTCTACCTTTAATTGTTCCATATTGTGGGAAATATCTGTATCCTTCCACACTCCCTGCAAATGGGCCTTAGTTTTTTCCTAGTCCATAGTTGAGTTATAGGGTAATGGTATGACACAAATATACTGAAATGAGGTATGACACTTAGTAGCTAGCCTAACTTACAAACAACATAGCATATGGATAAGCGACACAAGAAAAAGTCATATTAGCTGCAATAAGCCCAAACAAATTTGGCTGAACAGCAGCAGCTTTAGCGGTTCTGGTTGTTGCAGTCTGTGGTGGATGTCTGCTTCTCTTGTTCTTCTCCCTCCTCTTCTCAGCAAGTCTTTGTGAGCAGGAGAGGCAGGGCCGGTTGGACCAGTCTTTCTGGGATCTAGATTGGGGATTCTGCATTCTGTGGAAAGAACATAAATACACCTTCTTCTTGAGGTGATTAAAACATCTGGGCCTTTTCTGGAAAAGACAGCATTTTCAACAAATGGTGCTGGCTCAACTGGCAGTTAGCATGTAGAAGAATGCAAATCAATCCACTCCTATCTCCTTATATAAAGCTCAAGTCCTAGTGGATCAAGGACCTCCACATAAAATCAGATACACTAAAACTAATAGAAAAGAAAGTGGAGAAGAGCCTGGAGCACATAGGCACAGGGGAAATTTTCCTGAACAGAACATAAATAGCCCATGCTCTAAGATCAAGAATTGACAAATGGGACCTCATAAAATTACAAAGCTTCTGTAAGGCAAAGATACTGTTAATAGAACAAAATGGGAAGCTACAGATTGGGAAAAGATCTTTACCCAATCCTATATCTTATAGAGGGCTAATATCCAATGTATACAAAGAACTCAAGAACTTAGACTCACGAGAGTCAAATGACCCTACTAAAAAATGGACTACAGAGCTAAACAAAGAATTCCCAGCTGAGGAATACTGAATGACTGGAAAACACCTAAAGAAATGTTCAACATCCTTAGTCATCAGAGAAATGCAAATCAAAACAACCCTGAGACTACACCTCACACCAGTCAGAATGGCTAAGATCAAAAACTCAGGTGACACCAGATGCTGGAAAGGTTGTGGAGAAAGGAGAACACTCCTTCATTGCTGGTGGAATTGCAAGCTGGTACAACCACTCTGAAAATCAGTTTGACAGTTCCTTAGGAAAATGAACATAGCACTACCAGAGGACCCAGCTATACCACTCCTGAGCATATACTCAGAAGATGCTTCAACATGTAATAAGGACACATGCTCCACTGTGTTCATAGCAGCCTTATTTATAATAGCCAGAAACTGGAAACAGCCCAGATGTCCCTCAACAGAGGAATGGATATAGAAAATGTGGGACATCTACACAATGGAGTACTACTAAGCTATTAAAAAACAATGAATTTATGAAATTCTTAGGAAAATGGATGGAGCTGGAGAATATCATTCTGAGTGAGGTAACCCAATCACAAAAGAACACACATGGTATGCACTTTCTGATAAGTGGATATTAGCCCAGAAGCTCAGAATACCCAAAATACAATCCATAAACCACAAGAAAATCAAGAAGAAGGAAGACCAAAGTGTGGATGCTTCATTCCTTCTTAAAAGGGGGAACAAAATACCCATGGAAGGAGTTGCAGAGACAAACCATGGAGCAGAGACTGAAGGAAGGACAATCCAGAGACTGTTCCACCTGGGAATTCTTTCCATATTCAATCATCAAACCCAGACACTATTCTGGATATCAACAAGTGCTGGCTGACAGGAGCCTGATATAGCTGTCTCCTGAGAGGCTCTGGCAGTGTCCTACTAATACAGAAGTAGAGACTCATAGCTATCCATTGGACTGAGCATAGGGTCCCCAATGAAGGAGCTAGAAAAAGGACCCAAGGAGCTGAAGGGTTTGCAGCCCCTTAGGATGAACAACAATATGAACTAACTAGCACCCTCATTGCTCCCAGAGACTAAAGCACCAACCAAAGAGTACACATGGTGAGACTCATGGCTCCAGCAGCATATGTATAGCAGAGGATGGCCTAGTTGGGCATCAATGGGAGGAGTGGCCCTTTGTCCTGTGAATGTTTATGCCCCAGTGTAGGGGGATTCCAGAGCCAGAAAGTGGGAATGGATAGGTTGGTGAGCAGGGGAGAGGGGAGGAAATAGGGTTTGTTTTTTGTTTTTGTTTTTGATATTTTTTCAAAGGGGTAACCAGAAGAGGAGATATCATTTGAAATTTAAATAAAGAAAATATAAAATAAAAAATATAAAAAAGGAAATATCTAATAAAAAACTCTTATAACAGTATATCCCTAGGATTATTCTCTAAATTTTTTATGTAGTATGTTAAAAGGTGTCTCAGAGAAGATGTAAAAATTATCTGAAACATGAATAACAGGATTTTTAATTCAAGATTTATAAAAATAGGCTATGTACTCAAGTATTAGTGAATTTAGTAGAAATGGCATGCACAGAGTTTCTATTTTTCATTAGATTTCGAAACTACTGTACTGCGAATGCATCCTATAAGATAGGTGTAGTATAGATCATTCTTTGGCAAATGTTAGTGTAAGTACACAATAGGAAAATATATAGTAATGATGTATGACTTTTCTTTGTAGGGTGTATGTGTTAAGGATTAGGAAACGTGGTGGTGTCTGGATTCTTAAACATCACAGAAAATAAAGAGACCTCTGTCACTACTCATGGGAATGCAATATGCTCTGCAAACTGATGCAAACAAACAGGAGGGAAATTGTTGTATCTGAGACCTACATTTTGTTCAGTTTTCTAAAACATTTCTAAAGGACAATATGAAAAGTAATCTTGTACTTATTAACCTACAGTGGGGGGTCGGGAGAAAATGGGACTAGTAGAAAAGTATGTCAGGTCTTGAGATTATGTTTTGTTCAATATTGCTTACAGTTTGGGAAAGTATAAACCAATACAGTTTACTGATTGTTATAACTAAAATATTAAAAAATGAGGCCCAGATATCAACTAAGTCAAATGTCACATTTGCTAAATAAAAACTGTCAACACAGAGTGGTTCTTCAAAGTTTTTTTTTCTCTAAATTGGAGTCTAAGGCCATATTTCCTTCGACAGTCTTACAAAGAGGCTTGTTGTTCAGCAGAGTACAGTCCATGTTTTATTGGCCCTCTCCCTAAGTCACTCACAAAGGCAAAACACTGATCTTTTCACCATTTGAGTCTACATTAAGTCAAACTAGAAAAATAATTACAACCCTCACATTTATTGAGAAGATAATTGCCTAAAACATTTAATTCAAATTCAGGGCATGAAGTACGCATTCTGTATCCTTTAAGTGCATTGCTTATCTTTTGTGTGCACTATGTACTGTTCTAGTTATTGGAGATTCACACACCAATACACAAGGCAGACTAGCTTTCTGGCCTTAGGAAGCAACTCTTGTGCTGAAAGAGACAAGAAGAAATCTAAAAAAGCAAATATAAGCATAAATGTTAGAGAGTGTTCTGTCGTTGATAAAAAAAAAAATCTTTTACTGTATTTAGAGTGATGGATAAGAAAAGACATTTCAGAAGAAAGAAATGGAAGCTATCCACACGAAGAAAGTAAGAAAGCTCATTCCAGTTAAGAATCATGGTGTTAAAGAGCCTTGAAACAGGAAAGTGCATAGAGCACAGTGATTTCAGCAGAAGTAAGTGAATGGCCACATCACGTCAATTTCCAGAGATTAATGAGAACTCATTGCACATTTCTGAACAGGGAACACTATAAATACAATGATAATGAACTTACTACCACTTGTCAGTCAATAGGATAGCACTGGTCAGTGATTTCCAGAGTTCATTCTTTATATGTTGTGCCTGAGATCAACTTTAAAGGTTTCCATCAACCAATGGTCAGAGTAATCTAGACATGACTCCACAGGAAGAACTTGGGGAAGAAAAAGCCTCCCTCTTGGGTCTCCTGCTAAGGCTGCCTGTCAGTCAACCTAAGTATCTGTAAGAGAGGAAAATGTATGAGGTCCACAGGGGTCTCCTGGGGTAGAAAGCAAGTTAGAGAAGGGAGAAATAAGGAAAGTGAACGCTATCAGGAACTAAGAATTAAAGCACCTGAAAAAAATTCAACATGGTTAGAAAATGGCGATTGAAAAAAAGCAGCACTTTAAAAGGAAAACAACGGTAGTTAGACACATACTGGTTGCTCAGAAGCACGAAGGCACAAATTTTGTCACCAGAGGGGTGAGAATATTAGTACTATGAGAGTTGAGCTGTTAAGCAAGGCGTACAAGTAGAAAAGGAAATGTTAACTGCACGATGGAAGAATAGTAGGCCTTTGGAAGGTGCTCTAGTAATATCTCCTTATCTATGTCCCAGGGAAATGGTGTTTGACACATGACATAAGATGGTGATGTGAGGACGTGTCTGACCTATGAAACAGTCACTCCAAGCAGAAGTCTTCTGCATTCCTTTTCTCAGAATGAAATGGAAGGTTGGCTGTCTCAAAACAGTTGTGTTTGCCAGTCTCTTAGACAGTTTTCTGAAAACAGCATTGGAGTTTGGAGCATCATTTGAACATGCTAATCTGTCCACACTGGATGGACTTCTCCTAATCCATTCTGTAGATTGGCTGCTCGCTTATTCAAACCTCTGTTCAAATGTCCCATTATTCAAAGAGCCGTTCCTTCCATACCCATAAAAACGTCCCTCTTCTCGACACTTAAAACCTTTTTTTTTTTCTTAACAGGTACACTACCCGAAATTAAAGTCTGAGGAGAGAATAACAGCCAGGCTCAACAATGAGGTGAATGACATAAGGACTGTTACTCATCACAGCTTTTTCCATAGTGCCCAGAGAGGTGGGTATTACAGTAAATTTGACTATATTAAAGAATAAGTAAATTAAGAATGTATTTTTCCTTCCCCATGGTAACATGAATACAATCCAATCTAACACTTCCATGTCCCTTACTTTTGTCTTATGTACGTGGAAGAGATGGTCCTTGCCCTTGTTTATATCATACACAAAATAATAATAATAATTCTTTGCATATATTATTTTTCTCCTTCTGTAAAGTTCCCTCCATCACCTACTAAAAGTGAGCACTGGAGAGTAAAAACTTTAACTATTCAAACTCAACACCTTATCCAGTTTTTCTTGAGTATACATATACATATATGTGTATGACAAGCAATGCCTTAGTCACGCGCCTGTTGTGTATGTACATTTATATTATATTACATTATATTATATTTTATGAGACTCTCCATCCTAACATGAGACCTTGTCTGTTGGTGTCTGTTGATGTCTGTTGGTGTCTTGGGGACACCAAGTCAAGATCTCTCAATAACACTATATCCTACATTTCCCTATATTTCTTTTTCCTGTAAACATCTGTTCTTTCCACTTCACTGATAGCTCCTCTCTATAGGTTTTATCACATTAATTCATCCTTTTCTCCCCATTTTTGAATTTTGACTCATAGGAAAACAGACAAGAAAGTGAAAATCTGCCACGGCCATGGCAGTTGGCATAAAGATAATGAAGTTCAGAAAATATGTAGAATACCAAATGTGAATAAGTTTATAGCCAAACCAAGTATAATTTCAGAAGTTCCTGAGAAAGAAGGCAAAGGAAAGAAAAGTTATTTATCTTGGCTGAATAAATTAATGTGTGTGTGTTTAGAAAGCTAAGTGTCTCTGATGTAACTAGAAAGAGAGGTTGAAGAAATAGACTAGAATGTGAGTAAACATTAGAGTTTGGGAGGGGGTCACTAGGACATAGAAGGGACTTCATTTAATCGGGGGCATGGAGTTTGCTCCCAAACAAGATATTTGAATGCAAAGAGCAGGGTTTGAACTGAAGACCTTAAAACTTCTAATATTTAGCAGAGTTTTTATGGTATCCTTGTCATTAAAATTCATTTTTGAATGATATATTACCAGCGATCTCTGGAGAAGATAAGAATTAAACAAAGTTTGTTTGGGATGCTAACCATTGTTATACTTTGTATTTCTGTGTATTTCTGTTCCCTTATTAAAAAATAAATCTCTGAAATAAATGACCCAAGACAAGCTATGTCTTAGTTACATGCCTATTGTATTATGGTATGTCTCTTCTAGCTAACATCTTTATTTTTTTTTCATTCTGAATAGTCTCTAAATTCACCAACCTCCACCCTGAATAAAGGATCTTTAAAATACAGTTTTCAAATCTTGATTAAATCTTTTTAATTAGTGATGCATTAAAGCATTCTTTTGTACTTTCAAGGTTTTTTATTCTAAAATTATAGTATATTTAATCTTGAAATAATTGAAGAGGTGAGTTATTAAATGAAAGAATGAGATTAATCAGTAAAAGAATGCCAAAACAATGACACTTTTTGTTTGTTTGTTTTGTTTTGTTGGTTTTTTTTCAAGACAGGGTTTCTCTGTATACCCCTGGCTGTCCTGGAACTCACTTTGTAGACCAGGCTGGCCTCAAACTCAGAAATTCACCTGCCTCTACCTCCCAAGTGCTGGGATTAAAGGCGTGTGCCACCACTGCCTGGCTAACAATGACACTTTTAAAATAAAATTACTGAAATGCTTTTAAATCATTGTTAGCTTATACTTATGGAACAAAGTTAATAAAAATAAAATTTTTATTAATAATATTATATATTATTAATATACTAATGCTGATTATAATTATTAATTTACTAATTATTAATATACTGATACTAATAATATTATATATTATTATATATAAGTGGTACATTTATGATAAAAAAAATCTCCAAATAGTTCATGGGCATTATTTTTTCACATATATTACTCTCGAGAAATGAATTCACATGTAAATTAATTTGTCTACTATTAAATTGAATATATGAGGTGTGTAATCAAACATGCTATTACTTGCCTAGGGAAGAAAGAGTTCCTAAGCTATAAATAGAGCCTAACTCATTACTAAACTGCCTATGACTGGACAATCTATAATAGGGACCTTTGGGTATGGTTATAGGAAAGTCCTATGAATTTTAACAGCTCACAGAAATCTTTTTGATCGAAATCTATATGCATGTTTCTAATTATCATAAATTTGGCAGTTATATTCATGTAAATACAGCTGACATTGTGCATGTGGAAAGTGTCCATGTACCAATTTACACTGATAAAAGCTGTTCTCCCAGTTAATTAGTTAACTAATTTATTTTCATGATAGTTCTTTGAGGATTTTCCTGAGATTTTTAGTTCAACAACCTTAGAGCTGTCTATTATTAATACATTCATAGCAAAACCTGTGAAGTTGGAATCGAAAAGATAGAAATTCACAAATGATGGAGAAAAGATAACCCAATCTTGGGCAGAAGGAATGCTTGTTAAAACTGCATTTCAGAGTATGTTTCTCAGAGAACACATCTGGGACAGTTCAGAGGGAAAGGGCTTCCTGAAAAATGCATCAAAATGCTTTGCTAAATGTGGGAGATTGATGTCCCATCTGTGGCTAAGCATTCCACACTTACTCTCTCTCCTTTTATCGGTTGTGAGTTTCTGAGTTGTTCAGTGTCCACTGTACAAAGAAACATTTTAAGGTGGTCTGTGAGCAGCAGTAATCTAGATAGATACAAATTTAAAGAGTAGGGTAAGACTATGTCCATTTAACAAAATAACAGCAGCAGGTTCACCCATTGGGCTGACGAACTTCCAAACCATAGGTTCCTGGCCAGATTTACAATGCCAGACATGTATTTTCTGCTGTGGAGTGGGCCTCAAAATCAATCAGAAAGCAGTTGGTTACCGCCAAAATATTCATGCCACTATTGTACCCGTCAGCTCTCCTTGGCATGACACGTCATTACGGCAGCTCGCAGGCTCATAGATGAGTAATACTGATCTTCACTTTTCTCCCTGCCATATTCACAGCACTTGCTGGTACAATGAAATATGCCCAGCCTTGAAGAAGCTTCCTCGCCAATATTATTGTGGTTTCTTCATGTCCTATGAGCAAAGGTCGTGGTGTCTTCAGCAACAGAGTATTCCATCAAGTTCTTGGAGAGTTTGGATGTCAACACAACAGCAAAAACAACAACAAAAAAAGAGGAAATGATATTATATAGTAATCTCAAAAAAGAAATGATTTTCTAAGAACATCTGCTGTGGCTATGGCAAGGTACCCACTGCACAGAGCTCTCACTAGAAAACATCAAAGGAACCACTACAAAGATATATTTACATAAAAGTCCTAAAATTGTTTTTAAAATGTCAATGATCCATTCCCTACGTAGAATACAATGTGAAAATAAGTTTAGATCTGATACAAACTTAATATTGCATGCACTTTCATAAAAATGTTATATTAAGATAAAACTGGGAGAGAGGCAACAAGGACGATGTGTTGCTGCTATCCACCACAGCACAACAGTCCCTGGCCTAAGCAATCGCCCAAATGTAACCCTCTCACCAGCAATAACCTGGAATCATGTGCAAATAACGGAAAGTATGTCGTTGTACAGTGTGTCAAACATCTGGGAAATAAAGGAAAATAGAGCTGCAAGAGCAATGCGACTACCTTCTTATTACCATGGAAACTAGATGCTAACTAAGAAAACATCAACTGAAGGTGAGAGCCTTTGGTCACTAACTGGCAGTTATGTCCGAGGGCCTGGGGGCTGCCTGATAGCTTAGAAGACATCTCTCATAAGGCAAGATGGTCCAGAGAGCCAAATCACAGGGTGTGCAAGACAGATGGTGTAATTCCATGTCCTAAAAACCATGGTATGAGGAAAGAACTTAGTCCTGAAAAGTTTCCATCTGACGTTCCTTCATGCCATAACATACCTATGCCTACACTCACCCATACATGTGAGGTACTACTACTACTACTACTACTACTACTACTACTACTACTACTACTAATAATAATAATAATAATAATAATAATAATAATAAAATAGAATATTAAAAAGGTGTCTTCAATCCATTATGTAGGGAGAAAAATGTCTAAGTCTTGACCCACTACAAAAATAAGTAAGTAAATAAATAAATAAATAAATAAATAAACAAAACTTCAACCAAAACCTTCAATCTGTGAATCAGGAGTACTTATGGTAAAACAATGAAATCTCAGAAATCTGTAAACCTGAGAACGTGAAGGGTCTGACTGAGCCTTTAAGCAGCAGTTCTGCTTGGGGTAGAAAAATCATACAGCAAAGAAACTGCTAAAGGTCTTATATAATGTGGCACCTGTGTTTGAAAGAGGTGGTATAGAAATTGAGTGCAATGCACACGTCCAAAAACATATGAAGACAACTCCAATGAACCAGTACCGCAGGCCAGCCGATCTGGGCCTCCGTCAACCCACAGGAGAAACGGGGGTCCTAGTCAGGTCGACAAGGCATAGGTGAAGAAATGATGGCAGAGATGACCCATGAAGTACAGGATCTGAATGTATTTCTTAAAAATGGCATCAGACTTTTACAGTCATTGCAAAAGAGAGATGGTAAATCTGGCAGCTCAATAGTTGAGGTACATCTGAGGCTATCTAAAACATACCGGGTCTAAAGAAGCAGCTATCTCCTCTAGACTGGTGCTGCATCCCCAGGGACCAAGCGCTCTGGGCCCAGGGGACTGCAGATTGCATTAGTATGAGTCCTAGCCCATATAAGTTCTAGTGCGAGTACTTCTGCAAGTCCATAGTGCTAGTCCTGCATGCGAGTCCAAGTCCTAGTCCTCATACAAAGTGACAAGCAGGCTTAAGTAGCATACAGCAAGCAGGGCAGATGACAAGAGTCACGTAGGCAGGTGACACATCAAGGTCAGTGATCTTACTGACCAAGATCACGTATCCAGTTGTGAAGTGGGTGGAAGAGCAATGTTGCTCCTCCCTGCTGGGGCTAATTTGATATTCCTATGCTAATTCTCTGGTTCTGCTGGAGGCAATGACTAGGGTTCTGACCTAACACTTCTAGCTAATGTCCTTGAGTGGAAACCCTTCATTACTCTCTAGTATACAAAACATTTCTAACTATTGTGAACTATTATTGTCCTAAGGAATGTGCTAGACCTCTGTTGCTAGCTCTGGCGAGGCAGATTCCTTGAGAGAAATTACAAGTTATGGGAACCTTGGTAATAAACCAGGATAGGTTAGAAACATTGTGTTGGCCAGGAAACAATGCCCAATCTTAGCCATCTATGAAACATTTCTTGGGGTACCTTTCTGCCTAATTATGAGGACGTGTTGTCGATTGGAAAGACTGATCTGGAACACGTCTGAGTTAGGAGATACCAGCGACTGTCTGAATATCCAGGAGGCACAGAACTCCTTTTGGATCCTTATTACCTCTTATCCTTAATCAGGATTTTATCCCCGATATTTTGGATGTGACTGGAGTAGATGAGTGTGTATGGCAAACCAGGACAGAATAACATCCCAATTGAGTTGTTGGTCTATGAAGTATGATGGAAATACTCAAACAATCTAGGCTTTTGCCAAGAGAATTGGTTTCTTCCCACAAACTAACAGCAAGGTTCAATTGCTAAAGACCACAACCTCACACTTACTGAACATGAAGAGATTGAGCCAGTACATAGAACCATCTCTCTTGTGTTCTAGTGTCTTTAAAGGTATTCTTCTGGCTACCAAAAGAGAAACATAATCACCAACCCAACCACAAAACTTTTGATCTGCAATATGCCCTGCCTACAAAATATATCATAGCAAGTTTGTGAAAGCAACCAATCAATATCTGATTGGACTTCAAGCTCACTCCATGAGATGAAACCCATACCTGACAATGCTTCGGTGACAAAGAACCAGGAACTAATACTACTGGTCTAAAAGGATATATTAACAATAAGAATAGTTCCTAATGATACTCTCGTATATTCATCATAGACAGAATCTTCCTCCTACAGCAGATGGGGAAAAATACAAAGAGCCACAAACAGACTTTACACATACAGTGAGACCTCAAAACACACAGCTTTAAATGAGATGTCTATCAAATCCCACCCCTCAGAGCACAGGAAGGATGAAAAAGCCAGAGGGTCTTTATTTGGAGGACACCAAAGAAACAAGGGTCTCTGACTCAACTAAGAAAGTTCGTGTTACCTAACAGAGACTGAAGCAGAAATCACAGGGCAATTACAAGTCTGCAACAAGTTCTCTGTGTTTATGTTAAGCTTTCAGTTGAGTACTTTTATGGAACTCTTGAATGTGTGAACAAGTTGGTCTCTGTCAGAACACAGTCCAAGAATGAGTTGAGAATTCTGAGTGCTTGTGAAAGAAGTCCAAGAAAACAAGCTGATAGTCTTGTGGCCTCAGTTTCTTCAAAACACAGAATTATTCTTGGAATATATTTTTATGATCCTTTCAGATGTACCAGATAGTGAAATTGCTTCAGCACTTTGCTCATATGCTTTGATGGCAAAACATAGTTTTGCCACATGTGTGACTGGTCCTTGTAATTGTATACTTTACTTGGGTGGCACTTCTTAACTTTCAAAGCATAAATCATCTCATGCTCTTTGAAGAAACTTGACTTTTGCATGAGACTTTAGTCTGCCTCAGATTTAAGCCCCGCTCTCCCAGGTTCACACCACCAATTAGAGCAGTAAACCGTTTTCTAATTCTTGTGCTTTCTCTTGTCTCCCTTTTCTTTTGGTGATTTGTCTTCTCCAAATTTGATGAGATTTTTTTTTTTTGCTTTAGCTTATCATATTTTGATTTGTTAAGCTTTGTGGCTGTGCCTTAGATGCCTGCTCTTTCCTACTGAGACAGAAAAAGGAAATGGGTCCAAATGGTAGAGTTGGTCAGAAGGAATGAGAGGGGTAGAGGGAGGGAAAACCATAAGCAGGATATATTGTATGAAAAAAGAATCCATTTCAAATAAAAGGAGGAAGTCTTTTAAAGAGATTTGGTGCTAAGACAAAAACATTGTCCATGGTATGGATGATTAGTAATCCTAAAGCCGAATGTGTCCATTATGGTTTGATTGTTTTCAAATCAGCAGTCATGTATTGGCCCATAGATGAGCCAACATGTTTCTACTGAGAGAGTAATGGCAAATCTGGTATCAAGCACAAAGAAGTACACACTATAAGCCAAACAAACATGCAGGAGAGATCTTCATGTCATTATGAATGTACCAGAGCTCTTCCTCAACCAATTACTGTGTCCAGATGACAATTTCTTATGACAAGTTGATCAAGAGGAAAACACTTAAGCTTGGTTTGGAAACAAGTCCCATTAGCATTTAGATGCATTTTCAAAACTGGGCAGATTACATACTATTCTATGGGGGTAACTCCCAGCATTGTAGTGATTGCAAAATTCTCCATTGTAAAAACATATATTTACACATATGAATTTAGCCATCTTTGTGTGGAAACAAAACCAGCCAGGTAAAACATTTCTATCAGGCTTTGCCTCCCAGGAACAGGAAGTTTATACTATGAGAACTCAGTGCTTCATTTGTAACTATTGATTCCCATTGGGTTTTTCACTAAGAGGTACTTCTTAATTCTAGCTTCCTGTTTAGTCTGTACTAAGCAGCGTGCCTTGCTGTGCCTCTCAGAGGGATTTGTTTAATATAAACTGTATGATCACTAGGTGATAGGCTGATACAGAGCTACTTCTGTGTGATTTTAAGCATGCAAACATGGTACTCACTTTGGGCACCATGTTCACTGGGGAACAGCTCCTTGGCATTCTGGACTCAACACAGCCCCTTCCCTCTGTTCCACTGGCTTGCTCTTCATTCGCATTTCCACCTATCTCTAGGCTTTTTGCCATAAAATTATGGGTTTGGCTATTGCTCAGCAAAGATATTGTCAATAATGCCTCAAGGAGTTGGCCTTCCGAGGACCATTTATATTTTAGTAGAAATCCATTCATGTCAAATAGGTTTAGAGCCCAAAGGAATAATTTTCAAATGACTGAATTTAACACATGCAGAGGGATAGTTAGACACCTGATTTTATTTGTGTTATTTTTCTCTATTTGGATCACAAGAATTATGCTACCTATTAATATCTTAGCATTTCTAGGTACAGATAAATTATGGACAGCTTTTGTGTTATTAAGCCTGAGAGACAGAGCAAGATGTACAAGCATTTTATTGCTGCATGACCACACTTTGCTCTGGAGTTTTATGTGCTGCTAAGCAATATTTAGCAAAAAGAAAAAAAATAACTTTTTAAGCCACAATGTAGCAAGAACTTCTTTTACTTATTGCGAATTGCCTTTATGCCTTTTTTATAATACAAAATACATTGCAGGGCTGCTGCCTCGATTGCAAACAAGTCTATAATGTTTCTTAATGTAACTATTAGAGCATAACACACTGGGTTTCTATATGGTTTTCACAGCTATTCACTTCAGTACATGAATATTCCCTCCTTAATTTGATGTAGCATAATTTACCCTATCATTCTTTTTGTCATTGTAATGAAGGCTTTTCTGTAGCTTTTTTTCTAGTTGTCATTTTATATTCTGCAATGAGCATTTGGTGCTGCTTTATTCTGTTGTGGAATTATTTCTGGAGAGTTAAACACTGGTAATAGAATGTTTAAGTCAAACATATGAACATTTCTGTTTCTTTATTATAGTTATTATCTCTCTATATTTGCTCTCTGGAATTCTTGTAAACTATGCCACTTAATATGACATCAGATCATTAAGAAGTCACTTTCCGAAAACATAGAGCTTAGTGGGTCGCAGAACAGATGTGTTGCTGACAGTAATTCACTGAACAGAGCTAAGCATGCAAGTGACAGGAAATCAGGAATTCAGTTTTGCATAGGGAAAGCACTCTCTCACTCTCCATCCCAAGGATAATACAGGCATCACTCCAAACTTTTTCCTATGCATAAAACCTTTTTCCTAATGTTGTTACTTAGAAATTTTTATTTTTCAGAGCACTCAAAGTTTATTTATTTAGAAACACACACACACACACACACACACACACACACACACACACACACACACTGGTTCTATTAGATCTCTCCCGTTTCTGAATTTGGTTTAGCTTTGTGGTTTGTTTTTTGTTTGTTTGTTTGTGGCTTTCGGTTTTGTTTGTTCTGGTTTTGGGAGTATCTTTTGTTTTTGTTTTTTGGTTGGTGGGTTGGTTTGGGTTTTTCATTTTGTCAGAGTAGGGCAAGAAGACATTGGTTTAGTTTGGTTTGGTTTGGTTTGGTTTGGTATGGTTTGGTTTGGTATGGTTTGGTTTGATATGGTATGGTTTGGTTTGGTATGGTTTGGTTTGGTTTGGTTTGGTTTGGTTTGGTTTGGTTTGGTTTGATTTGGTTTGGTTTGGTTTTGCTATGTATCCCAGGTTATTCTCAAACTTGAGATCTTGCTGCCAAAGGCTCTGTATCATTGTAATTTTTCTCTTTTATCCCACTCCAATTTCAATTCTTTATGTATAAAAAAAGAAGCCCCTCACTATTTATTGAAAGAATTACCAGGGAGTAGGTAATAGATGACTAAATTGATATATTACATAACCAGGACCAAGACATTCCGCCTAAAAGTATTATCTTATTCATTAAAAACATATAAAGATTTAGAGTTTCAGGTGGAGATTTAAGGTATCTTTCAATGGGAGGAGAGGCCCTTGGTCCTGTGAAGGTTCCATATACCAATGTAGGGGAATGCCGAGGGCAGAAAGGAGTGAGTGGGTGGTTGGGGGAGCACCTTCATAGAATCAGGGGGAGGGAAGATGGGATAGGGGATCTCTGGAGGGGAAACCTGGAAAGGGGATAACATTTGAAATGTAAATAAATAAACCATCCTATAGAAAAAGAAAAGAATTCACTTCCACCATGAAAAAAATAGGGATATAATAAAAAGGTAAAATTCAAATATAAGATGTAACAACGTTGAAAAACTACCAAATATTATGTCCTGGAGGGCAGCATGGATGTAAAAAGGCAAAAGCAGACTTGGAGAAAACTTTACAACAGAAAGCAACAGGGAAAAGCTGAATCTGAGGTGGGAGGTGTTTAGTTTGCAATGACCTAAACTGTCTTAAGCTCAGAACTGGCAGGAAAGAACACAGGAATGGGCTGTTGGAAAGCCATTATAGACAAACTGTACAAACTACAGAGCTATTGACAGAATATCTGGATATGGCCCCAGCCAGTCCATGACAGTACTTTATAAAAAGATTATACTAGAAAGTGTTTGCCATTTGGACTGAAAATAATGTCATTGAAAAACAAACACCTTATTTTTATAATCACAAAATAGTAAACTTAAGAATAATAGCACACATCTTTAAATATATACAAATTGAAAATAACATTTATGACTATTATGTTAATGTTGAAAACAGAATAGTTCTAAAATGCAATTAAGAAAGTGTTATTATAAAATTCCTAGCCAATGTCTTACCTTTACTACTAAACCATAATCATTTGAATTATAATTCCCCAGAGATAAAAACACAAGCAACCATTTGTATTAGTTGGCTGACTGCAGTAACCACTCATGTATCTCATTAGTTTACAAGACCACATGTTTATTTGTCACTGATGTTTTTCATGTTGGTCCCTCTTGTTCTCTGATCTATGAGCTCCATCCTTCCACTGAAGGATCCAGAACACAGAGGAAGCACCCATCAGGCTCACAACAGTGTGTAAAACAACAAAAGGAAGTTCATTAAAATATACACAATGGCTATTAAAGACTTCTGCTTTGACTTTTCTATCTCTCTATGATAAAGTTCAGAGTTGATGGAGCAGAAACATCTACCCTACAGAGTAACCACAGCAAATGATTATGAGTCCTTTCAGAAGGACTCATAGAAATTTAGGATGGCTGTATACAATCTTTCATAATTTCTTCCCTTTTATTTTATATCAAACACCATCAAAGTACTGATCATATGCAAATTGATAAAGAATTCTACAGAGAAATAAGATTGTATCACTGTCAATCAATCTCATTAAATAATGATATAGTTTGTGTCATTTTAAATTACCAGCTTAAATTTGATGACAAAATAAAAGGCCTATAAATATCACTTTGATATAGAACCATTTAAATAGAAATAAAATGAATGTTGAGATGAATTTATTAATTATAAGATTAAAGTGGGAGTTAAATTTAATACTAGATGGATTCTGAATATGGATTTCTCATAGTTTTTTTTACATTAATTTGTATTTTGCCTGCCCATGTATGTCCATATTTTCATTCAAGGATTCAAGACACAAAGAAATCATTCACCAGGATATTTCACAATAGTGTGTAAAAACAGCAAAAGGAAGTTCATTGAAATAGCCACATGCACCATGTGGTGCCCACAAAGGCAGGAAGAGGATACTAGATCTCCAAGGACAGGAGATACAGACTGTTGTCAATCACTATGCAGATGCTGGACCTCAAACTCAGGTCTTCTGAAAAAGAAGCCAGTGCTAAACTATTCATCCAGCCACAAATTGATTCCTCAAAATACTAGTGAATTCAAGATCTACTGAACCTTTTGTATCTGTTGATATTAGTAGTATGAAACTACAAGCCACTACGTTAGATTCATACAGTTCTCACACATACTCATACGATTGTTCTTAGTGATTTTCTCTTTGTTAATATGTAGTTGTCTTCGTTAATGTCTTTTAACTAATATTGCTTTAAATTCAGCATTATTGGATCACAGAATATCTTTAAGAGTTTGGATTTGGCTTCTGTTTGCCTGGTAGGTTTCTTTCTGTTCTTGAGTCTCAGTCTCTGTATGTCTTTGCCACTGTAGTATACTGGAGACAACAGCTGAATCTTGTTTTTCCAACCAATCAGATAGTCTCCATCTCCTTCTCAATATATCTCTCAATATGGAGGATGTTAAGAGATGTTGACTCATATCTGTAATTTTGTTGTTCATTTTCCTACCTACATGGTAGTTAGGGTTTGCTCTCTTATTGTCTTAGCCATGGTGGACTTTCCTGCAGCTCTCCTGTTCTCCTTGATTCCTGTCCTGGAATATGTTCTTGTGTTCTTCTGACTGAGACTTCCCTCCTTCTCTCTGATAGTATCCCTTTTAGAGTCCTCTGCAGTTCTGGTTTGATAGTTATGAGATGCCTGATTAATTGTCGCTTAATGTCCTATTTAAATCATCAATTTTAAAAGATAACCTTGTTGTTCTTAGCACATTGATTCACATGTATTTACTTCCAGGTCTTGAAATGGATCATTCCATGCTTTGATCTTATTTGTCCATAAGAAGTCTGACAGTTTCCTTCCCAACATTTCTTTTGGATTGCTTTGTTAGCTTCAGGTCAGTGTCTCCTGGGCTGCAGAGTTTTCCCTCATTGTTCCTGATTTTCTTCTCTATGTTGATGACTTCTCCTTACATGGTACTGACACTCTGCCCCAGTTTGAGGCCTGCTTCATCTACATTTTTGTTTCCTCTTTCACATCATTGATGACTTTTATTAATAAACATCTGATTTTTTTTTGTTGTTATTTTTACCCATTTAAATGTCTTGAAATTCAGCACTTGAGGAGCACTCAGGCTCTTTTTGAAGGGGTTATGTTGCCTTGTTCCTTATGTCATGTTTCATGTATTCTGATGACCTCACTTGAATTTGGCGTCTGTGGCTTACGCAGGTCCTTTCCTCTCACCCAGAGCTTCCTAATTCTTATTCTTAGAATGTTCGGTTCTGGTTCAATGTTTCATTCATGCTCTGGCTCAAAGGTGTCTCTAAAGTATGTTTGGAGGAAGGGAAATAACCTAGCACTGAGAAGCACATAGTTGGAAAGCCTGACTTCCTACAATCCAACCCTTATCACCACTTTATATTGGTCACCGTTCTGCAGCAGAGAAGTCTCCCTGGAGCTCACATATCTGGTTTTGCTTCAGAGTTCTTGGACTCGGTAGCAGTGACCTGCAAGCAGGGAGCCAGCTCCAGAGCTAGCTACTGACTTCAGTTTCAGATACACCTGATTTCTGAATTCCTCTCAGTTGGTGAGGTCTGCTCCAGAACACCAAGGGTGGTGCTACCTTTTGAACTTCGCTGCCTACCTAAGTTCATTTCTGCTTTGTGTATGGTTTGGATTGGTCAACACCCACTCCTCACACTGTCCACAGATCTCCCTAGAGCTGTTCCTCACCATGAGGCTGCTATAGTTTAAATTCAACCTCCCTAACTGGTTGTTATTCAATTCTCTGGTCTCCAGATCACGGATTTAACAGTAGGTCCATCTCAGTGTGGAATCTCGACACTGACTCATATAGAATTGCACAATGGGATTCCTCTCCACTGGTGACCATCAGCTTGAAGAATCACTGTCTCACCACAGTCTGCAACTTTTTTTAGATTATCCTTATTTAAAAATATTTCATGCAATCATTTTTATAACTTTTGATCATGTTTCCTCCCCCGCCCCCATGAACTTCTCTTCCCCAGATCCTCCTGATGTTCCTACCCACTCAAACTCATATTATAGTTTTGAAGCTTTGGAGGTTTATAAGAGATAACAATAATTTATGACCAAATAAAATATAATGAGATGAAGCAAAAACTATCGTATCAAAATTCAACATAGCAACCCAACAGGAAGAGAAGATTCCCAAGAGCAGGAACAAAAATTAGAGACCCACTTATTCTCGTAGTCATGAGTCCCATAAAGATACTAATCCAGTAGCTATAACATATATGCAGATGACCCAGGAGAGACTCTTTGTAGGCCCTCGCTTCAGAAACTTGCTGCTTCAGTCACTGTGACGTCATGTGTGCTCTGCTTAGTTGATTCAGAGGCTTGTGTTTCTGGTGTCCTCCACTTTCCTTCTGGTTCTTAGAATCCACCTGCTTCAGCTTCTGCTGGATTCCCTGAGCTCTGAGGAAAGGTATTTGATGGAGATGCCCTATTTAGACTAATCCTCCTTCTTACCAGAAGACCCTGGCTTAAAGCTATTGATTGATCCCTTTGCCTCCGTGTTCCCCCAGCTCTGACCACAAAATAAAACATTTTCCACACTCATTTGAGATGTTGAACCATAAGTAATCACAATACAAATCCGGTTCACATTAGCACTGTAGGTAGATATGCTTACCGTATGTTTATTTTGTAGTAAGAACAAATGTTATTTTGTGGGGGGGTCTGGCCAGCGGAGCCCACACATTCGTGGGTTGTCTTGGACTGGAGATTATTGAGGACCTGTGGAAATAAGCGGGTGGGAGAGACAAAGAGACGCACACCAAGTAAGCTTTATCAAGGTGTATCTTTACTTGGGAAAACTGGGTATATATAGCAAAAGGTAGAATCGAAACCAAAACAATCTAGTTTTTTAACATAGACGTGATAGCAGGCATAGAAGCACAACATTCTGTACTTACAACAAAACTTCTATCGGAGTTCTGGCAGAAGCAGGTTGAGTTTCAGTTCTTCTGTTCTTCCAAGCTGCATTGTCAGTGTTCCGCACTGCAGGTGGCCAGCTTCAGCTCCCAGTCTGTCAGGAATGCTTTCATTTCTGAATGGCTTCCAAGCAGAGGGGAAGGAACCCACAGTATTTATGATTTCCAATAGGAGAATAACATAATACTTCAAATGAAGTGAGAATATCACTAGGAAATGTGACAGTTAAGCAGAGTAGGATACTATTGCTAACATTTTAAAGCCTCCTTTGCTTGAAACTGCCAGAGAATTTATGTAAAGGCAAGAGTTAACCACCAAGAAATGTGCCTGAATAATCTCCTTCATGGAAACTGATTGCGTGATATGACTTTCTCTATGCTTCTGTTCCTATCTCCTGCTTCTTTGCTTTCCTCTCTCCCCTTCCTGACTTCAGTTGTCCATTTACAGACATCCACCCCCACATAAATTATTGTGGTTGCTTACCTAGTGCATCAAAACAAAAGTCCTCTTTCAAAATTCAGTGGTATAATTGAGATTGGAAAACCTGAATATGTAACTAATCATTAGCACAATAAAACAGATTTATAGGAAACATAATCATTCTCAGAGAAGCTGCCTATTAAAAAGGAAGAGTGTATAAACCACATCTAATAATATGCAACAATAGAAAAGTACATTTAATTTATACTTAAAAGTAAGGAAACAGATGAAGAGCAAAGATTTTTTTCTTCCTTTTGGAAATCGAAATTGCACACAGAAATAGATCATTCATAGACAATCTAAAGAAAAAGTCATATACAGCAAGAATTAATAAGAGGTGTGAATTTTATCTGTTACAATAAAGTGCTTTTCTGTTTCTACCAAAAAAGAAAAAAAAATCCCAACTGAGACATTGTGTTTCAGTGTTTCCTCTAAAGGTCTTCGTGTACCTGTCTCTCCATTTAAAAGGATATTAAAAACTCTAGTCATTATTCCCTTAATTATTGTTTAACCTCAAAAGATACCTGATTTGGGAGCTATACGTAGCTTTCTCCGGGCTCAGAACAAGATAAAGCTGAATTATGTATTTTCAGTTCTATTGCAAGGAAAGTTGAGGTGATGATGTGTATCTCCCATGATGGTAGTAATAACTGCAGTGGAGACTGGAAATATCAGGAGCAGGAAGAAGAGTGATTCCTAAGAACTGGATTCTCAATCTCTGTTATGGAAGTAGTAGTGATTAGAAGCACTCAGAACATGGCCCTATCCCACCAGGTCAGAGGGCTCTGATTCTTCAATTCACAGAAACAGGATGTAAGCATTTCATTTAAGAAGTGCATGACCAAATCAAAACAACCCTGAGATTCCACCTCACACCAGTCAGAATGGCTAGGATAAAAAGCTCAGGTG
>NW_022196895.1:48121701-48177298 GCF_008632895.1 Mastomys coucha
AAAAAAAAAAAAAAAGTGCATGACCCACTCCAGACAGAATGTTATACTTATTTATTCTCCCTGATATCATCAGCCTTTCCTTCACTTAAAAAAGCAAATATTTTGCTGGGCGTTAGTGGCGCACACCTTTAATCCCAGCACTTGGGAGGCAGAGGCAGGCGGATTTCTGAGTTCGAGGCCAGCCTGGTCTACAGAGTGAGTTTCAGGACAGCCAGGGCTACACAGAGAAACCCTGTCTCAAAAAACAAAAACAAAACAAAAAAAAACCAAATATTTTAATATTTTTAATATTTTAAGACATGATTTCAGAATATCTTTCTGAAGAAAATACAATGTTGCAACTTTTATATTGAAGATATAGTTGTCTCCAAAATGTATATACTGGAAATATAGTTGTCTCTAATATATACAATTAACTCCAGAATCAATTCACATGCCTCAAAAAGGTAAGTAATAAACCAGTTCTGTTCCATTTGGAAACACCCTAAGAGAAATGAAGATCGTTTAAAAAACAAGACGAACAAACAAAGAAACAAACAACAAACACCACCTGTGACTCTCATCTGGCCATCAGATGATCTTGGTACTGAAATTTGCCCCACCCCCAACACACACAGGCACATTGGAACTCTCGAGCTGGCAGAAGAAAAAGAAAAAAGTCTGGTGCTAACCAGAAAAAGAGCTTGTTTCCCAGGAAGAGACTTAACAAGGTGTTGACAACTCCACAGACCACCATTCAGCAAAACAGAAGCTGAAAAAATGAGTTGGTAATGTGGAGACCATACCTTGACTACACAGCTTACATGTGCATGTCCCAGGGATTTTCTTCATTCTCAAGTCCCTGAAGCTGTGCAGCGCCTCAGCAAACCTTTCTATTTGCTTCTCTTCCTAGTGCAGCCACAATGAACAACTTGTTCTCTGCTTTTTCACTGCCTCTTGTCTCTTTTGCTGGTTAAAAATGGATGGCTGAGCCTAGCTAGTTAGGGCTGCCAGGATCCATATTCTGACCGTGACAACTCCAGTAACAAAAGCATAAATATTACAAATGATTCAGTGTGTCCTTGAAGGTAGGCTTCTGATAGACAGAATATCATTAAAAATAGTTTAAAGATGGTGGAAGATGATAAAGAAATCAAATTGCCTATTACTAAGTCATAAGCCGTGAATAAACCAATGAGTATATGGTATGGTAAAAGAGAAAAAAAGATATTGATTCATGCAGGGTCGTGGTGGCACACGCCTTTAATCCCAGCACTTGGGAGGCAGAGGCGGGCAGATTTCTGAGTTTGAGGCCAGCCTGGTCTACAGAGTGAGTTCCAAGACAGCCAGGGCTACACAGAGAATCCCTGTCTCAAAAACAAAACAAAACAAAAACACACACACAAAAAAAAATATTGATTCATGCATCCCCCAAAATTAATAGCTAATGATTAGTATTATACTGTGCAATTTTTACAATGTAAAATAAAAGTCCAGATACCATTATTGGTTATAACATTTTAAATTAAGAAATGCAGCAGTAAAGCTAACATACTTCACTAAGTTTTCTTTGTGGATTTATACATCAAAAAATTTGTACCTAAATATTTCTCTGTAGCAAATGAACAAGTAATACATATCAAATAAAGTTTTTTTTTTATAAAAATTAAATGAAATAGTACACATAAAGCAGTGACATAGACATCAAATAAATATTCAAATAAGATTGCATGTCATTATCACAATAGTAAAAATACCAACCTCATATTCTGGGTATATTCAACTATTTATTTTTTAAGGTCTAACTGTGTAGATCTTGGCTGGCCTAGAACTCACCATGTACATAAGGCAAGCCTCAAATCCCCTATGAGTACTGGGGTTCTTTTGAAATAGCCACTGCCTCTGCCTCCTGAGCTCTAAATTAAAGGTATACAATCATCATGCACAGTTCAAGTGTTAGCACAATTTTATACATTGTCAGGAGTGTTCCAGTTAAGCTAAGTGTTTGTAGTATTATCATTCCTATGCATAGATAACAACTGCGGCACAATACCACTAGTTTGCAGAACTACCAAATAAAAAATCAGGATTATTATGAACATTGGAGTGACCCCATGCCAAATCTCCCTTTACCTACGACCTGCAACAGTGGCTCTCACACCTCAGCATGGCAAGCCTTCTTTGAGAAATTGTTAAAATAGTCTCTGGTACCTAGTGCCAGAGATTTTGATTAAGGTTGGGGTGATCGTCATGAAGTAGAGTTTGAAGCAAACACAGAGATGACAGTAATACTTCTAGAAGGATCAAATGTTCAACCAAATCCTTGGGACTTTAGGAAATGGAGCAAATTAGTAGCAATTGCTCTGCTGATGGAGAAGGTTTATGAGCTCTACTAGTCGAATTATAAAATTAATAGGTGTACTGGCTGGTTTTGTGCGTCAACTTGACACAGGCTGGAGTTATCACAGAGAAAAGAGCTTCAGCCTCCATGAGATCCAGCTGGGGGCACATTTTCTCTGTTGGTGATCAAGGGGGGAGAGTCGATTGTGGGCAGTGCCATCCCTGGGCTGGTAGTTTTGGGTTCTATAAGAGAGCAAGCTGAGCAAGCCAGGGGAAGCAAGCCAGTAAGTAACATCCCTCCATGGCCTCTGCATCAGTTCCTGCTTCCTGACCTGCTTGAGTTCCAGTCCTGACTTCCTTTGATGATAAACAGCACTGTGGAAGTGTAAGCTGCATAAACCCTTTCCTCCCCAACTTGCTTCTTGGTCATGGTGTTTGTGAAGGAAAAGAAACCCTGACTAAAACAGTAGGTAATTCAAATATATTCAATTTTAGATCCAGAAAAAGTGTTGACTTCATTTAACATCAAGAGACATTCTGGCTCTTCATGACTTTTTGATTTTGAATTTGAATTTACTTGTCTCCTACTACACACACACACACACACACACACACACACACACACACACACACACACAAACACATCATTCATCATCCTTAGGTCAATCTAAATTCTAAATTCCCTCAATTGTCTAGTGAACCAAACAAAAGATTCATAAAAAAATCACAACAGAAATTTTATGAATTCCATATTTTAAATTAAATAATCATAAAACATAATATGCATTGGCACTGTGGCATTCTCCACACTGAGAAGGGATAAGCATGAGCAAAATACATTATACAAAAATTTTACTTAATAAAAATATATCTACTACCCATAAGGATTCAAACATATATTGGGGAGCTTCTCACTTGGTCTTGATTCAGGTCTGTGCAAGTAGCTTTACCTAGAGCATTTATCCTAATCTTAGATTTTTCAGGGAAAAGATTCAAAATCTCATGATCCTCATTAGCAATTACATTTTCTGATATATTTGAATACAATCTTAGGTGAAAATGCAATAAACTGAGGCAGTTCATGGGAAAGAAGCTAAATAATTGATAAGAAACAAATTACTCTATTTTGTAAAATCAAATGCAGTTAACCTTGTAATCACAAAAGTCTTCTGGAGCTCCCTCTGTGACAGAGGACTGATAAACCTGTCTGTTTCATTATTCTGCAGTTCCTTTTGATTAGAAAGTGTTCTCTTCTGCACTAATGATCTTCAATCATGGAAATGTTCCCCTATCCCCCAAAAGGAACCAGTGCATATGTGAGTTGGAGATCTTAAGCAGATACAAAACAACTCAAACAATAGTTCAAGTACATTTCTTCATCAGCCTGGTGGCTCAAAACAATGCAAGATTTACCTGAGAGAGCAGCTATCCTATACGTAATTATTTCTTCTACTGTCATTGAGAATTCATAATCTAAAATCAGATGTTTCTCTATAAGCCTTTCTATTAACTTTAATGCTCTAATCCTGAGATCTCAAACTGACCTTTACTTTTCCATAGACTTAAAATATTTAGTCATCCCTCTCTTTCCTGCTTGTTGTGCTCTCTCCGAATACTACAGACCAAAATATTGATATCAGTAAAGTTCAAGAGGGTGAACCAATTAACTTATTGGGGTTACTTACAAGAGTATGGACCAAAGGATACTTACAGAAGGAGGAACAACTCAAATACAGTGATATCAGTGCAAGCCAGTCCATCCTGAGTCCTGAAACTGGAATCTTATAGCTTATTGCATGACTCACAGGCCTCCCAACAGGTTGGAGGGTTATCTTCCTGACAACTCAGCTGGTCGCTATCTCTTCAGAAGTCTCCACTCTGTATATAACCTTAAGGATGGAGGAGTCTTGTGCATCTGGTCAGTTTCAGGGACTTCCTGGGACTATCAAGTTCTTTAACTTTCTGAGTTTTAAACAGCACTTCATCTGAGGATCCTCCTTTAAAAACTTCTGAGTACCCCAGTACTTTAGAGAAAATTGTTCCTTAAAAAAATACAAGTACCAGACATAAAAGAAGCTGTGGCATTTTGGTATTATTTAAAGACATTAAAAAGTGTATTTACAATGAAACAAGAAATAAATAGAAAAATTAAAACAAAATTTTTCTGATGCCTAAATCTTATTGAGGCTTAAATACCTAAAAATATAAAAAAATGTCAATGGAGTTTTTTTGATAACCTAATCATTTATTCACATATATTTTTCACAGATTTATCATCTTAGACACACACAAAAAAAAATACAATTCAATTTTAATGAGAGATTAATGAAGAGTAGCATACAAATAACTGATGATTAGTTAAGCTGAATATTTTGGCCAACATTTAGTACTTTTGGCTTTTAGACAATATATAATGATACAAAAATGATTTTTCTTATAAAGTTCAATGTGTTCACTGCATTCTTACTCTACAGCAGGTGCTGTTTAATTCATCAGGTGCACATCACTAATTCCTCACAGCCACCCTTGAGCCAGGGGTTGCCAAATTGCACTTGAGGACCAAATTTAATCAGCCATTTGTCTTTTTTTTTTTTAAATTTAAGTGGAATTCTTTTTTTAATTAGATATTTTCTTTATTTACATGTCATATGATATCTCCTTTCCCAGTTTCTCCTCCAAAAAAAAAAATAAATAAATAAAAATTTAAAAACATGAGAACAACAACAACAAAAAACTCTGTTCCCTACCCCATCTCCCTGCTCAACAACCCACCCTCTCCTGCTTCCTGGCCCTGGCATTCCGTTACAATGGAGCATAAAACTTTCACAGGGCCAAGGGGCTCTCTTACCATTGATGACTGACTTGGCCATCCTCTGCTACATATTGCTGGAGCCAATAGTCCCACTATGTGTACTCTTTGGTTGGTGGTTTAGTCCCTGGGAGCAATGAGGGTACGAGGTAGTTCATATTGTTGTTTGTCCTAAGGGGTTACAAATTCTTCAGCTCCTTTGGTCCTTTCTCTAGCTACGTCATTTGGAACCTGTGCTCAGTCCAAGAGATGGCTGTCAGCCTCTACTTCTGTATTAGTCGGGTACTGTCAGAGCCTCTCAGGAGACAGCTATATCAGAATCCTGTCAGCCAGCACTTGCTGACATCACCATAGTGTCTGGATTTGATGATTGAACACAGGAAGGCTTCCCAGGTGGAACAGTCTCTGGATTGTCCTTCCTTCAGTCTCTGCTCCATAGTTAGTCTCTGCAACTCCTTCCATGATTATTTTGTTCCCCCTTTTAAGAAGGAATAGTGTCCACACTTTGGTCTTCCTTCTTCTTGAGTTTCTTGTGGTTTGTGGTTTGTACTTTGTGTATTCCGATCTTCTGGGCTAGTATCCACTTATCAAAGTGTACATACCATGTGTGTTCTTTTGTGATTGGGTTACCTCACTCAGGATGATAGTCTCCAGATCCATCCATTTCACTAAGAATTTCATAAATTCATTGTTTTTAATAGCTTAGTAGTACTCTGTTGGGTAGATGTACCACATTTTCTGTATCCATTCCTCTGTTGTGGGACATCTGGGTTGTTTCCATTTTCTGGCTATTATAAATAAGTCTACTATGAACATAGTGGAATATGTGTCCTTATTACATGTTGAAGCATTTTCTGGGTATATGCCCAGGAGTGGTATAGCTGGATCCTCTGGTAGAACTATGCCCAATTTCCTAAGGAACCACCAAACTGATTTCCAGAGTGGTTGTACCAGCTTGCAATTCCACCAGCAATGAAGGAGTGTTCCTCTTTCTCCATAACCTCTCCAGCATCTACTATCACCTGAGTTTTTTTTATCCTAGCCATTCTGACTGGTGTGAGGTGGAATCTCAGGGTTGTTTTAATTTGCATTTCCCTGATGACTAAGGATGTTGAACATTTCTTTAGATGCTTCTCAGCCATTCAGTATTCCTCAGCTGAAAATTCTTTGTTTAGCTCTGTACCCCACTTTTTAATAGGGTTATTTGGTTCTCTCGAGTCTAACTTCTTGAGTTCTTTGTATATATTAGATATTAGCCCTCTATCGGATATAGGCTTGGTAAAGATCTTTTCCCAATCTGTTGGTTGCCATTTTTTTCTATTAACAGTGTCCTTTGCCTTACAGAAGCTTTGTAATTTTATGAGGTCCCATTTGTCAATTCTTAATCTTAGAGCATGAGCTATTGGTATTCTGTTCAAGAAATTTCCCCCTGTACCTATTTGACAAAATCTAGCACCCATTCATGATAAAAGTCTTGGAAAGATCAGGAATTCAAGACCCATACTTAAACAAAGTAAATACATATACTGAAAAGCAGTAGCCAACATCAAACTAAATGGAGAGAAACTTGAAGCAATCCCACTAAAATTAGAGACTAGACGAGGCTGCCCACTCTCTCCCTACCTATTCAGTATTGTACTTGAAGTCCTAGCCAGAGTAATTAGACAAGAAAAGGAGATCAAAGGAATACAAATTGGAAAGGAAGAAGTCAAATTATCACTATTTGCTAATGATATGATAGTATTCTTAAGTGACTCCAAAAATTCCACCAGAGAGCTCCTAAACCTGATAAACAACTTCAGCAAACTAGATGGATATAAAATTAACTTAAGCAAATCAGTGACCTTCCTCTACACAAAGGATAAAGAGGCTGAGAAAGAAATTAGTGAAACAACACCCTTCACAATTGTCACAAATACTATAAAATACCTTGGTGTGACTCTAACTAAGCAAGTAAAAGATGTTTGACAAGAACTTCAAGTCTCTGAAGAAGGAAATTGAAGAAGATCTCAGAAGATGGGAAGATCTCCCATGCTCGTGGATTGGCAGGATTAATATAGTAAAAATGGCCATCTTGCTGAAAGCAATCTACAGATTCAATGCAATCCCCATCAAAATTCCAACTCAATTCTTCACAGACGTAGAAAGAGCAATTTTCAAATTCTTCTCGAATAACAGAAAATCCAGGATAGTGAAAACTATTCTCAACAATAAAAGAGCCTCTGGTGGAATCACCATCCCAGACCTTAAGCTGTACTACAGAGCAATTGTGATAAAAACTGCATGGTATTGGCACAGTGACAGGCAGGTAGATCAATGGAACAGAATTGAAGACCCAGAGATGAATCCACACACCTATGGTCACTTGACCTTTGACAAAATTGCTAAAACCATCCAGTGGAAAAAAGACAGCATTTTCAACGAATGGTGCTGGGCTCGACTGGCTGTTAGCATATAGAAGAATGCAAATCGATCCATTCTTATCTCATTGTACAAAGCTCAAGTCCAAGTGGATCATGGGCCTTCACATAAAACCAGATACACTGAAACTAATAGGAAAGAAAGTGGGGAAGAGCCTCGGGCACATGGGCACAAGGGAAATTTTCTTGAACAGAACACCAATAGCTTATGCTCTAAGATCAAGAATTGACAAATGAGACTTCATAAAATTACAAAGCTTCTGTAAGGCAAAAGGCACTGTCAATAGGAAAAAACACCAACCATAAATTGGGAAAAGATCTTTACCAACCCTATATCTGATAGAGGGCTAATATTCAATGTATACAAAGAACTCAAGAAGTTAGATTCCAGAGAGCCAAATAACCCTATTAAAAATGGGGTACAGAGCTAAACAAAGAATTCTCAACTGATGAATACTGAATGGCTGAGAAGCACCTAAAGAAATGTTCAACATCCTTAGTCATCAAAGAAATGTAAATCAAAACAACCCTGAGATTCCACCTCACACCAATCAAAATGCCTAGGATAAAAATGCAGGTGACAGCAGATGCTGGAGAGGTTGTGGAGAATGAGGAACCATCTGTCTTTTTAAATAAAGCATTATTAGAATATACAGTAATCATGCATAGCAAATTGTCTACAGATAGTTTGAACAGCAGAGCTTAACAGTAATAATGGACCATACATCATACAAAATCTAAAGTATTAATTATCCAAAGAAAGAAAAAAAATCTAAAAACTCATGAGAAATAAATTTTTTTCACTTGAGAAGACAGCTGCATTTTACTGTAGAAGATGACACCCTACAGTTATCCTTCAATGGAAAAATCTCATGAGATTATAAAGCACATGAATGGGAGGCATTCTCAACAAGAAAGAAACTGTTAGTCCTTTGTGCTCAGACTCACATATGGTTGCAATATGAATTTTGGAAACATGAAATGCATTATATTTGAAACTTGCATTTTGAAATATATTATGAGACTGATAACAAAATAATGGGCTAGAAATAAAAGTCAGAAGACAGGATGTTTGTCTAGCTCACACAACACAACAAGGTCAGTTTCCAGCACTACATAATTTGAGTGTGGCAAAGCACACCTGTAATATCAACAAGGTAAAAGTGGGTCAAATGCCACATAGGGAGTTTTAGGTCAACCTAGTCTATATGAAACTTTGCCTCAACGTTGGGGGAGGTAGTTTAATAATCTTATTTGTACATAGTCCTAGGGAAAAAATTCACTCATGAAAACCATTTACTCATTCAATAAATGGCCACAAAACAACTATAGCATTCAAGAAAAATATTTCATCTAATTATACAGATAAAATGAAATAAAAGCCACTGAATCCTACAAATGAACATATTACAGTAAATAATAGGTAAAATAATTAAGAAATAACTGAATTCTGAAAGCATAATTATTAAAGTTGAATCTGCATATAAATTATGTCTATAAAGAGAATTAAATATACAAAATAAACATGTGAAATTATATATTCAATATAATTTTTAATGTTTAACAAAATTTGTTATTTTAGTTAAGATTTGCTTAATAATTAGTACTTTATTGACATCCAACAAATAAACCTGTATATTGGCCTAAATAAACAAATAAAACAGAATATCTAAGAAACAATAAATATAGGCTCATTATCTTGAAACTATGTGTTTGTGGTATGTGCTGTATGTACATGGGTGTGTGCACACACACACCTTAGTGTGCACTTGTACAGACTAGATCAGGACAATCTTTCTCTATAACTTTGTAACTTATTGCCATAGGACAGGGCCTCTCACTGTACCAGAATCTCACTGCCTGCACAAATTCTAAACAGAAGACCACCTTTCACAGTAGGAGAAAACAGAATACAGTTCAATGGCCATCTTAAGCTTATAATTTCAGACCTTTGAGTGCCTAGAAAGAATAAACTTTAATTAAAGGCAGCCAAAATTGAAGCACTGAGAAAGAATAAAATGATTATTATATAATTTTGATATTTTAGATTAAATTATTATAATTTTTAGAAATAATAACAAAATTTTAGAAGACAAAGAAAACGCTATCTATAGTTGTCTGTGTATCTAAAAGGTGCTATTTCTTTTTCAGAAGCTATCTAATTATCTCTGGGTATAATGGAAAGACACACAAGTAAATTTGATCTGGAGAAGTAATAATAAATTGTATTTTCAGATAATATTTCCTGCATTTTTTTATACTATTAAAAGAGTGGTAAGATCAGAGTCCACCCACTCAACAACTAAGTTGACAACAGTTTCTGAGCGTCTCTTGTGCACCTTACGGGGGTATAAGAGATACTCTTTTCTTTCAGAGATCCTCAGCCCCTTGAGAAATCGGAACTAAAAAGGCTGTCTCTTTCTCTAATGGTGAGAACCAAATTAGATTCATATGAATGCTAAGAAAGGAATCTGTTGCTAAACACATGGGAATAAATGAAGCTGACCCACACAGTAGCAAGCAGTTTATTCGGCAGAGATTCCTACAGAAAATAAGGTGACCAGTATAGTCAATGCTTAAAGCAGAGCCTTAAAGGCAGGAATAACAGTGCCAAAGCTTTGATGGGGTTACCAACAGTCTTACCAGTCTTCTGGTTGGTAGCATGAGAAAGGCATGGGCAATCAACCAGAAAATGGAGCACCCCATGGGACTGCTTCCATTTTCTCAAGTGATCCTAACTTGGAAATGGGGTTTAAACAGCCAGGGAGCTGTTGGCGATTAGTCAAGTCCTCGGTGCCTTGGACTGAATGCCTCCGGGGTAACTTGACTCCTTGACCTGGTAACTGTAGACAATGGGAAAAGATCAAATTTTTCTGTATGATCTGCCCACTGTTCATTTATGTGCACAGCTTCTTGGATATCTGTGGATAATGACTAAGAATTTTAAAAATTAAGTTCTGACTTAATTTTCATTTTTCTCTTTACACTTGTCTTTCTTTTGAAAAGTAAATCTGACTTACATTTCCAAAAAAGAAAAAAAATCTCATTTGCTAATGAGACTGGGTTAAGGTAAGATCTGTGCTGTGCTGTATAAAAAATATTATGTGAAGATTAGGTAACCCAAGAACTTATGACCAATATATATATATATATATATATATATATATATATATATATATATATATATATATGTACATATCAGTTAATGAGGAAAATAAACAGCAGATTACAGTAACCACATTGCTATTTTAGAGCTTTATGTATACAATTAAAATAATTAAATGCCTTCAGCTTATAAACAAGAGACTCTCTTTCCACCTAGCTGTCTTAAAGCTCTTATTTTTATTTCAAGTCTGAAGTAAACCTAGTTTTTTTAATTTCATATTTCTTTGCTCTTTTGCTTTTGTTTTTAACCTCTGTTTTCATTCTCAAAACAACACACTAAAAATACAAAAAAAAAATATTGTAGCAGAATAAAAATCTATCCGATTGCTGAGAACTTCTTGAATCCAGATGGAGACCATGTAGGGTAAGAGAAAAAACAGGCATAGCAACCACGCACCTTGTCCCTTGCCTCTGGATTACTTAAAACCAGCATGCTCATCTTTGTCACTGAAGACATGCTGCCAAATGACATGATTTATAAATGACAAAAGGAATATTCACAATGCATTCATCTTACTGCATTTATTTGCTTTCTACTGCTCACAATTTTAAAATGCAAAAGATAATTTGATATAAACTCAGTGGCTCAGATTCAATACAGTTTTTCAATATTATGCGAATTGTGCCAGCTTTCACTAATGTGCCTTAAATATACTCTAGGAAATGTATGGCTTATAGCTCAAGAACTCAAATAAAAGTAAATTATCTTTTTCTGATTCAAGTCGCACACTTTTCAAGTTATTATAAACTTTGAAGAAAATGATCCAGTCTGAAATCTAGCAAGCACCTATGTATCTGTTTTTGATAACAAGGTCTTTATATATGCTGATAAGAAATTCAGATTCTTTATTAAGGGATTCCCAGAAAAATTCTACCAAGTACCCAACTGTTTAGTGAATCAGGTGCCTTTTGAGGATCACCTTGAAGCCAACTATAGCAGCTCTGGCATGATGACTCTTATCTGTAATGTCATCACACAGCAGTCCAGTCTGAGAGACTGCCTAGAATCTGGGTTACTTTGGCTAGAGAAAAGCAGTGTCCCTCAAAACACAAGATAAATCAAACACGAAATAAAATAAAAAACAAAAAATCGCTATGGCAATGGAAATATTTAGCAGGAATATTCAGTAACCACAAACCTTGTGATGTCTAGTAGTCCCATTTGCCTTTGGTTCTCTAAAACAAAGCTTGTGAGCTTCAGGATCACATACGCACACACCCTTCTAGAAGTTTATAAGCTGAAATTTGATTCAGGGACATTTATCTGCAAATAGCATCACTGCTGACAGATTCAAAACAAGTCAGTGACTCAAAATTAGTTGACTGTCAAAACCAGCAGTCTAGATCCAAAACTGATCACTGAGGCATAGACTTCAGCTATTTATGGTAGCAGTCTATTGAAAAATAGCCCTAATTTTTTAACGTTAATGACTAAACAGTTTTCTCAGGCATCTGGTAATAATTTTATCCTTCAGTCCATGTACATTTCTTTAAGGATTTATTCTCACACATTTGAAACGTCCACACATCTGCTACAGAAACCTTTGTCTCTAGCACTGAGGTATCATCTAAGCTAGGGAGAATATACGAATATTAGCTCACTACAGAAATTCTAACTCAGCAAAAAGATCAACCTTAAAAACTCAGGAAAAGCTTAAGCCCCTCAGGACTGAAGGACTCTTCTAGTCAGACTTCTAATGTGGCTTCTCTCTGACAGCTATCACACAAAGCACCAAACGTTTGACAGCTACTAACAACCAGAATTAGATATCGGCCATTTGCCCTTCCAGATGTATCCTATCATTTCCTCTCTGGTCTCTAGCTCACAATGTTTATCATTCCAATTGCACTAGTACATTATTGGCACAAATGGCTTCTCTTCTGTTGGCCCAGTGTGTGTGTTCACTCAATTCCACTAGTATGCTCCTGGTATGGATGGCTTCTCCATGGTTGGATCAGTGCATGTGTATACAGAAGACTGAAGAGTAGAGAGACTGTGGAGCTTATCCACTTAGATCTTTCCAAGTTGCTTGGGTTGGTTGTATCTTTCCAAGACCATTTGTCTTGTACCACTCTCTACCTCATTTCCACTAACTTAACTCTCACTCCTTTGAGATAAGGTTGGTGGACATCTATATTGATAAAAGGCTAAGACTCTCACTGACAGTGACACCGCATGAATATACCCAGATGTTGAAAGTGAGTCCTGCCTTAAGAAAATGTTAAGACTTAGATGGATCAAAACTGTACTATAGCCATTCTAGAAAACCAAAGACCTGAGTTTGCTCTCAGCTACACATACTGTAACTTACTTCTAATCTCAATATTAAGTCTCTATGGTTGAGTTCAGATAGCAAGTAGAACATAAATTGTAAGAAGTTTTTAGAACTTAGTTTGATTCTTCAACCTCAATAATTCAAGAAAGTACAGTGAAAGGAGATGAGAATAAAAACTGCCAATGTCACAGCATTATAAAATAATGAAAATTACAAGTAAACACTTAGGAAAAGTCAACCCACTAGAAAGTAATACTATTTTCTACACATACTCTATATATGCTTCAAAGGTGAGTTGAGTTTTTTGCTGATATTTTGAATAATAATCAAAGAGAGCTCACAGATTACATGTTGATTATCAAGAGCACAATAAAATATTTTATGGTAATTTTGCCTTAATAATATGTTTCAAGTCTCCAAATTTCCATTGAATGTCTACTTATTTTTGTAGACAAAATATATCAGCAATATACAGGATCAAAATTTCCTCTAGCAAATAATCATTTTAAAATATATCAGAGAAGAGATTCCATTTTTTTTTTTTTTTTGCTATGGACATTGAACTGTAACAAGGAAGTATAGATCCTAGATCTGGGAAATAGTTGAGTGATGATTATTGGCTACTGTTCTGTTATTTGACATAAGCCACAGTCATTTGGAATGGAGAACTACAGTTGAGAAAATATCTCCACCAAATTGGCCTGTTTGTAAGCCTTTAGATCATTTTCTTGATTAACAATTGATGTTAGAAGGCCCAACTCACTGTGGGCAGTGCCATGCCTAGATAGATAGTCCTTAGTCCTATAAGGAAGGCTGAGCAAGATATGAAGAGTAAGCCAGGAAGCAGCACTCTTCCATAGCCTCTGCATCAGTGCCTGTCTTAAGTTCCTCCTCTGACTTCCCTGGATGGTGGTGTACCTGCTGTAAAGTGAAATAAACCCTCTTCTCTCCACCTTATTTTAGGTCATGGTGTTTTATCACAGCTAAAGAAGCCCTAATGAGGACAATCTCAATCTCTCCTATTCAAAGGTAGAATTTATTTCCAATCCTTAAATATAGATGGCTTATTGGAGTATGTTTGATCAATATAAGACAGTAGAAAATGATAATCCAGAGCATCAAATTTTTAAAAAGTTTCTTCATTGAGACTTGCACATATTTGGCTCTTAGGGTCCCAAGTGACCTTCCCAATAGGAAAGAGCCTGAGATAATCTGACAGATTAGTAGCTACACGTTGCTGTAAATTCAGCTTTCTACATAACAGTTACTTAACCACAATGCAAGATTGTAAGGCAATCCTACAGCAAGCATCCCCTTAGCAACCTTGCAACACACAGCACACATATCTGCCAATTCACCAGAAATGAGACAAGCCAAGTCAGGCCAAAAGTGTCACCCCTGAGCTTAGTTTCTCCATCTAAAAGAGAAAATTGTCAGGATCAAATAGTTCTAGAGTATATTAAACATTAATAAGTTAATTAGTAAATTAATAACTAGAAGTGATGTGCTGTTATGGATCCAAAAATATATCATTAAATATGAATTAGTCTGTAAATCTAAACTAAAAATGGAGTGGAGAAACTGGTTGACCAGGTATGCTGTGTCATCAAGCCAGTGTGCAAAACTGTCACTGGTTAGCAATGTGGAAGATAAGATAAAATGCATCTGATAAGCTTGTGAACACTGACGAGGTGGCTTTGAAACAAGGGTTAAAAGTGCAGTTGGCTTCTTTGATCTGCTATGATGAAAATATGTGAGAAGAGAGAGAAACTAAGAAAAGGAACTGCTATGTTTGCAGGCAGAAGTTAAAGGGAAAATTAAGGCACTAGGACTCATTAAGCTGGAAAACAAACAGTTTCACATCACAGGGATCTTCAACTAGTCAATTAATTCAAAGCAACATGAAGAACTGAAAAAAAAAAAAGATCAGTGAGAACAAAGATCAAATAAAAGATGAGACCCTCAAACCATAGGCTTAAAATCTCAGCAATTCAAGTGGTGAATGAATGATATCTCTAAATTATGTACAAAGCTTATAAAAATCTTAAGAGTGTGTTCACACAAGAAGGCACTTATCAAGTCAAGGGAGAGTGCAAGACTCCAAAGAAATTGGGAGTCTGTACTTTATTGAAAGCAGAAAATTGGAATCTAATTAATTGGAAGCCCATAGAGTTGTTAAGGAATTTCTATCAGTGAGGGGCTACATTAAATTAAGTGAGAGGAGACTATTAAAATTCAAAGAACTCTTCTGGATCTATGTTCTGCCCTGGAATGGCAGAGCTCATGAAGCAAACAAACAGAAGGGACCTTGTGAGCAAGTAATTATATTTCAGAAGATGAGTGCCAAGATTGGAGAGCACAGGGTGAAAACCCCATGAAGAAAAGACAACTTTTAGGGTGGCATTCACATGGAGCAGCCCTGCACAATCATTAAGAAGTCTTCCGTGTCCCAACCAAAACTCATGATGACCTTCACCCTTTATTATCTCAGAACTATGATAGATCAATCAGTGGTCACAGTATAGACTTCCTCCTATGAACTGAATTTGATAATAATAGCCCTATCCTGTCTCCACTGTGTGTGGAGGTCAGATGCCTTATATTGACATTTCATATGGTTGTTCAGTTTGTGAGCTCAAGAAGAACTCATCTGCAGACCAGTATTCAAGTCTCACTTAAATCATGATATTCTTGAGATCTGACCTAGGGCCAGAATTAAATGAGACTTTGCAAGGGGGAGGGATCTTGAGAGAAGATGTTTATAATTTTGAAGCAGTTTGAAAGTGAAGTAATTATGGTCAGAGGACAGGTTATAGTAAATTATATTACTAAAGTGCTCATAATTGTCTCTCCTCCTATAAGGAACAGAATCCATTTTCCCTTGTCTTCTTTCTGGGATGGCCATAAACTCAAGGTATAAATGGACATCAGAAAGCATGACACTAACAGGAAGGGCAAAGGCTCTTTCACATCAGTGCTTATATAATTTGTGTTCCTGGGACATCTGCCACTGCCTCCAAGAAAATAACTCTAGAGTCACTTATTGAGAGGCATACAGCCCTGCCTTAGTCACACTTGCCCCAAATGTGATCAAACACTTTACATGTAAACAAAACCATCGAAGATCAACTGAACTCTAAAATGGCCTGCCCAGTCAAAGTAGGGGAGAACCCTCCCTAAAGGTTTGAAAACTCTGTAATTCTTACTCTAACTCTCTGAGCATCAAAAGAAGCCAATACACAGGACTAATATACTTCCACACAAACACCAAGATGTAATACACAAACAATGATATGAAAGTATTCTATATCTGCTAGTACACATCTTGGAAACCTGTTTTAAATATTTTCTTTGCTAAAAGTTCCATCTTCAAGACAACTCAAACTTAAGAAAGTAGCACCATTTCCTTTAAGATTGTGTGTGTGTATGTGTGTGTGTATTGTGTACATGCATTTGGGTGCCAACAAAGGTACAAAGAGGTCATCAGATGCCCATGAACTGGAGATACAGGTGGTTGTGAGCAACCAGATGTGAATGTTGGAATCTGAACTTAGATCCTCTGCAAGGTATAAATGAACATCAGACAGCATGACACTAACAGAAAGGTTCTAACCACTAAGACATCTCTTCCAGTACTTCTCAGTGGAGCAGAGGGAACACTGGAGTCAGATTCTGGTACCAATCCTGGCTTGATACTTAACCAATAGTGCAATTTGGAAAAGACAGAATCTCCGATCTTCTCTCCTAATCTATGAAATAAATATACTAATAGTAACTACCCCATAGATTTATAAAGGGAATTAAGGGCTGGAGAGATGGCTCAGCCGTTAAAGGCTAGGCTCACAACCAAAAATATAAAGGGAATTAATATGGACAGTGTTTCCATGTTAACATATTTGAAGTGCTAAGCACATAGTACTTGTATGAGTGCAGTGTCTATATATAGATAGTAAGTGACTAGGAAGCATTAGCTCTTCTACATAAACTGCTCATGGAAAAGACAGAACCCAGCCACCTCTACAAATAAAAATTAACAACTGCAAAGGCTTTCCATCTGTTCATGAGTTTTCAAAATCATGTGAAGACTTTCAATGACTTGCCAAAAACCTCAAAAACTGGATGACTTTTTTATGTCCTTGAATCTTTAGTTGCATATGATGATGGTCTAAAAGCCATACGGTCTCTGTAGGTGGTACTGTTTAGGGGAAGCTGTGGATACTTTAGGAAAGAGGACCTTGCTATAGGAAGTCAGTCACCAGAAAAAGGCTTTGAGGGATTTTAGCCTCCTGTAACTTTTTGATCACCCCTTCTGCTTCATAAGTGTGAGTGAGTGAGAAATGTGAACAGCCAGCCTCCTCTTCCAGCCACCCTGCCATGGCCTTGCAGGACATGATGTTTTTTCTGGAAGCATAAGTAAAGATAAACCCTTCCTTCTTTAAGTTGTTTTTGCTCCTGGTGATTCATCACAGCAACAAAAAGTAACAAATGGATGCTATGTCGAGGTATTTTATATTATAGACAAATTCTAACTAAATTATATGCAAAAGGAACATTTTAATCGTAACTCCCATGATCTCCTTGAAATGAAGAGCTGTATCAGAAGTGGCATCATGGAAATACATGTGCAAATGTCACTTATATGCTCTACTCTGTGTCTGAAAATCAACAGTAGGCATTTAGATACTATTCTTGGAATAGATGAATATGCTAAATGTAATTTTAGGAGCTGTGTGCTAACAGCAGGATTTTTAAAAATACAAACTAATGAATATTGTTCAACAACAGTTTCAGTTCTTTTGGTTTTGGTTTTGGTTTTTGGTTTTGTTTTCTTCTTTTTAACTAATCATTTTATTTTTCTACATTCCAGATGTTGTTTTCATTTTTTAATTGTGTTCAAAAGTAAAATTGGTGGAGTAAGGGGGAGAACAGCTCACCTCAAAACATTTTCAAAGATTACAATCATTTATTAAAATCCAGGTTCTCCACATGTTAAAGCCACTTAGGAACAGCAGTCAGCAAAAGGTAACGATGACAGGTCCTAAACTGTGGTCTTCTGAAGGTGGACTCAGCATCACTTTGGCATTTATTAAAGAGGCTAATGCTCAGATAATGGGAAATATCAATCTGCATTTTCATTAGCCCTGTGGATAGATAAGTCCACCCTGCAGATAAGTCAGAAACACAAAATGTCAAAAGACAGGAAGCTCTGACTAACAAAACCTTTGTGTTTCTTGGTGACTTTGATTACAGATTTCTCTAAGAATGGAATGCTTTTGCTGCAAAAGAAATTGGCTGCTCTTGAGTTCCTTGAGAAATTCATTACAACAGTCAGTACAAAAACAAAGGCAAAGGCTCACTCTTGTTTTCTGAATGCAACAGAAGAAAACTCTTTTCCTGGGGAATTGTTTCCTACCTGTGGGAAGGACTATTTAAATATAATAAATAGACTTTTTTTGGTTAAGGAACTAGTTGTTGACAACCTGAATATAAGAATGAGACCTATGTGAACATTTGCCAATTTCTTAAGTTTAGCCATTGTACAATGTATACATACATTTCAAAATATTTTTACATGGTAAACATATCATCTGTTTGTCAATGAAGTCAATTTTGTGAAATAAAAATACCACATAGCTCAATGTGATCACCATATTTAATCCCCATTAAAAAATCAACTCAGTGTTAAATAAAAATTTGGCTGATTTTTATTTCAATTAAATAATCATTTATAAAATAGTGGCTCTATCTAAAGAACTTGTACATGGAATAAACATGATATATATGGAAACCTTGTGTATGTATGGAAAAATGACTTTTCCAGTTTAATCTCTATCCAGAAAATTTTGATAATTATAATATGGGTAGGGATGATGGAGAAAGACAATATTTAAAAGCTACAGTATGAACTACTGCGAAGTGACCGTTCACACTGTGCCATCACAGTTTGTGAAATGTGCCCTGCAGTCTCCTGTTTGTGACAGTTTGTTTCCAGCTTGTGGCATCATTGTCAATGTTATGGAGCCTTTAAGAGGTGGGTCCCGGCTTGAGTGGTCACTGAGAGTGGATCTTTGAAGGCTATACCTGACCTTGGATCTGGCCCACTTACTCTACTTCCTGGCATGCAGCTATCTGCACTTGATACAAAAAGCTCCATCCCAAGCTTTCATGGATCTTCATCCATTCCGGTGTAGGCTTTCACTAATGCGGCTGATTTTTAGCTACCTAGGCTCCTGTGTGAAACCTCTCACCCATGCTCCTGAACATAATCCCCACCAACTCCCAGTGGTATCCTAATTTGGTCTGCTATTGGTTCAGAATCTGGGATAAGATGTTTGGTCATATGTTCCTCAAATCAGTGTCACACAACAGGAGCACACAATAAAACTTACTATTAATCAATCATCCTAAGAATTTTAAGCCCCATCAATATTTAAGACTCTAGAATTGTTTTGAAAATGATTATGTGTGGGGAAAAGCAAACAACTTATAAAACTAGGATTTCATCTGGTCATGCAAGGAGCTGTCACATGTAGAGGATATGTGTTTAAAATGATTAAATGCCACTTTTAAGACCAGGTAGTGTTGATATTTATAAATTTGCTTGGAATTCCTTATTTTACTAGATTTTACAAATGACATCACTATCTTGCTTTTGTTTTTCCTTTGGTCTCCCACATGCCCCATACCTAAAATACCAATGAGTTTGAGTTGATGATGGTCAAGTGGAAGTCACTTGCTCTCTGTTTAACCAATAAAATAATATATTCACCATCCTAGTGAACAATTTTATAAATTAGATCCATATGATTAAACCTTCTGGAGCCCCTATTTATTATTTATTTTTACTATCTGACATTTCATAGTAAGAGGGAAAGAAGTCATCTATGCATATGGTTTTTTCTCTTACAGACTGCAGAAGTGGCAATAAAGAACAAAGTGCTTATGCCTTAGCAGTTCATATTGTAAATTTGATATATTGTCACCTCTCCTGACAGGTAAAAGTGGTTCTGAATTGTGTTCATTCCATCACACTTGTCTTTTCTCCCAGAAATCTACCTGAAATTCTCTCAATTCCTAACATCTAACTTCTTCATTCCTAGAGCAGATCATCAGACATTACTGTATTAAACTCAAAGGCAGATGGCTTTTAAGTTACTTTTTAATTATGGTATATTAATTGCACAGAGAATGGAGTTTAATTTTGGAAATTCCACATATGTAATGTACTTTGATGACATTTGTTCTCCCTCTGAGTTCTTTTTATGGGCTCATTAGCCTCTAGCAAAGAAATCAAGGGGTTGGTATCTCTTCACTGTAAGTATCTTACAAGATCCTTTGACTAGTTAGGGCCTTCTAATATCATGACTTTCAAAGAAGATGTGTTTAATGGCATATAGAGGGAGATGGCTCTGTCTGTAACTTGTCACAAAAAGGACCTGAGTTGGATCCTTATGGTGGATGAGGAGCTTAGTTCATAAAACAAGACTTGGAGTCAAAAATATGGTTTTCTCCAGGGAGATGGGCATCCAGGGAGACTATGAGAAGTTTCAGGAACCTAGTACTCCTCTTACATTTAAATTTTATAGGGGCAACTTCATATAAGACACTACACGGTCATTCCATTAAACCTATGTTTTCAAGGAATAGATTTTTCTTAAATAGATCACAAGGGAGAACAAAGATAAGAAAGTATAGATAAATGCATGGGAACATAAGCCCATACATCTCCAGAAAAGTACATTCCAGACCTTTGAACAAATCATTTTCTTCCATCTTTGGTCAAGGGTCAGCTTGCTTTTAAATGCAGAATGTGTTTCTTTTTCCGATGATGCTGTTGCCAACAGATCCCCAACACTGCCATTGGAAGGAGGGAAGGTGGTGACATGCCTGTGTGCTAGCGCTGGGAATGTAGACATATGAGAATCCCTGGCATGCAATGACCAGCCAGACTTGCTCATTCAGTGAGCTCCAAGTAGGAAAGCAATCAAATATCACAGCCCCATCAACCTCAGGCCTCCACATGTGCATGTTTACATACCACATTAAACACACCAATTTTCACATACAAACAACATACACAACACTTCAATGAAAATAATTTTGAAAGAATAACTTACAGCAAAGATTTGATAAACCTTTAGACCCCATATGAATTGGACTTGGAAACCTGACTTGGCTACAAGCAAATGAAAGGAATGAGGGTAAACCCCCACACATGGAAAAGCTGGGAGCCAGTGGGCTATGTACTCTTTGAAGGAGATGCACCAGCTACACATTGGCTGAAAACTCGGTGCTTTTGTCATGTTTCCCTTAGAGAGAGGGAGTTAATGTGTCTCTGTGGTGGAACAGTCTCAAGATGTATGCTTTCTGTATATTCTGTCAACATTTGCTCACAGGCCAGAGGAAACCTTTTCCAATTCTCTGAGCTTTAGGAAGGGAAGGCGTTACCAACTGCCATAACTCTGCTCTACCAGGGTTGTCAAGAGGACACATTCAGTCAGGGACAGTTTCATTCATTCCTTACATCACTCCAGGCTTCCTCTATGCTACGTATGAACCTGATCTATAGTTGACATTTTCTTTCCTAATTTATTTCATTTTTGTTTTTAATGGTAGAAAACCTCAGTAGAATAATCTCTTGTATCACTAATGGGTCATATTTTCCTTAAGAATATGCATTACCAAGAAGAATCCAACAGTGGTACAAACTCTACATGCTTAAATATTTTCTAATCTTACCCTTCAAAATATTATATCAATATATTTTCTTAAACCTTTTCAACTATCCTGAAAGATACTTATTTGCAGAATTGATGAAGCCCAAGAAGTTAACTGATTTTTTTTCCAGTGTTACAGCTGGTAAATGACATTCACAGGTTCACTTGACTTCTAAATATGATGCTTTACTTATAATCGAAGCAATAAAGAGGGTAGAACAGTGAGGGTATTTGTTGGGAGAAAAAGGGCTATCAGAGTGCAGAGACTGAATAATTGTCAAGTCTTTGATGACATGGTTTTTGACAGTTCAATGTGTAGTTTCTTTTTGAGCCCACTTTGCCATGCAAATATCTGTAATGTATCTCCTGGTCCCGTACAGTCCAAAAGTCTGAGCTGAACTTAATTGTGTGTGAAACATAAACAGACAGAAAGGATAAGACATTTCAAGAGAGCAAAGGACAAAGGAGACTAGTGGTAGGACTGACATACAACAGAACCCAGGTCAGAATATAGTCCAGAACAAAGTACTGCCTGCATCCTGGAAGTCATATGCAAGTCTTAAGAGTAGACTTGCAAAAGGGAAGTAAAAAACCATTCACAGAGTGGAAGGGCTTCTCCTTAAACACATGTATAAAAATATGTTTTCCCCAAGAGCACTCATTTCCTACATCTTCATAGCATCAACTCTTTTGGAGAAGTAAAAAGGCAGATCATCTGGCAAAGATAATTGCTACTGTGTTCTATAGGGACATTCAAGTATATGTCATAGAAAAAAAATGAGGAAAACTAGATGTTTCAAGTTTACTGATAAAGAATAGTGCTAAATTCCTGAATGTATCCATGCATTAGCATCTTACAAATAAGTTATCACACTCCAGAGGAACAAATTCTACCGAGCCTTAGCCCAATATGAACTTCTAGGAAATGGACTGAAGGGCTTTTTAAAAGCCATCAATATCAAAACAGTATTTCATCACTTGTTGCAGGATGACATTCTCGGAAGTGTATTTCCTGACAGTGTGAAATGAAATCTCCTAATATAGGAGCAATGCTTTTAGTTGCCAGAGAACTCTGTTGCTAGAGTGATTTATTCAAAGTGCCTGGGAAGATTTGAGAGACTAAAATCTTAACGTTTGACTAATTTGTATTAGTTGGGGTTCTCTAGAGGAACAGAACTGATAGAATGAAATTGTATATGCATATTTATGTGTGTGTACATACATTTATATACTTGGAGAGAGAGATAAAGGGAGAGAGGGAAGAATTTGTTAGAGTGGCTTATAGGCAGATAGAGTCCTGCTCCAATGACTGTCTACTAAGGGAGAGCCCATGGATCCAGTAGTTATTCAATCCGTGAGGCTGGATATCTCAGCTGGTATTCGGTATACAGAAGAATCTTGAACAAGCAGGCTTAAATGCCAGTGAAGGAATGGACTTGTCAGCAAGAATGAGGACACGTAGACAAAGAAATAACTTCTTTCATCAACATGCTTTATTTAGGTTGCTAGCAGAAGTTGTGGCCCAGATTAAAGGTGGATCTTCCCATCTAAAAAGATTTGGATTAAAAATGGGTCTTCCCACTTCAAACGGCTTTATTAAGGAAAACAAAAAAGAGATGTCATAGGTGTACTCAACCACTTTGATTTTAGCTAATTCACATGTAGACAGATTGATAAACAGGAATAATTATCAACCTGGAAAAATAATTCTATGTGAGTGAAATGTCCTATGGAAAAAATATGAGAACACTGACAAGGAAGCATAAGATCACTAAAAGCATATAAGATAAAATGAAGAGCTGTTTTCAGTAATGATATCCATGTGCTATACTGAATGCATTATACAAGAAATGTAGAAATAAGCCACTTTGACTATTACCAGGAACAATTTTTTAAGAGGGAAGACATATAGAGGTGTTATTTTAATAGTACTTTGTAGGAACACAGTCTAAGAATGGAGTCCTGTGAGAATTCTGTTTGTGAGAAACCTCCAAGAGAACAGGAGTCTTGGAACCTTAGTGTCTTCAAAAACATGGAATTGTTCTTGAGAAAGTGTTCTGTGCTCTTCTTAAACGCAGCCAGTAGGAGTTTGTTTACTGCAGCTGTTGCTACTCATATGCATTTATAGGAAAATACGTTTGTCCTAGTGGTTGTGTACAGCTTGAATTCATGAGGATTTTACTCGGGAGACTCTTCTTTGCCCTCAGTGTATAAACTGCCTGATGCTCTGAATAAAATTGGCTATTTCAAGAGACGTTACTCTGTATCAGACTCATACCAACTAGAGCAGTAAACAGTACTTGACTTTCCTAAAACTACAGGTGAATTTTTGGCATAGCACTTAAGCTTTAAAAATCTACTCCAAATGATGCCCAGTATTCCAATGTTTCTGCTTAAACTGTGTCAAAGATTCATGGTCAATCTCAGATGTTCAGACATTTTAAAATCCAACTTTTGTCAAACTGATTTATGATCTTGAATCAGTTATGTCAATTTGATTTATGTTCCTCTCTGGGTCTGTGGTATGTGTACTTAACATGACCACATTGTTACTAACAAAAGAGGAATTACAGAGATAGGCATGGTATATACTTCCCAATGGACTATAAACAGTAAATGACAGGAAAGTTTAGAAACTGTATTCTGCTCTCTTGAGGCTCAGGAGCTCCACAAAATGTACATCTTGTAGTACCGAGCACAGGCTAGGAGTTAGAGTCAAGGTGATTGATTCTCTTTGACCGACTTGGATGGAGTAGGCAGTGTGATTTGAGAGAGGGCTCAACAGTTAAGAGTACTTGCTGCTCATTCAGAGGATGTAGGTTCAGTTCCCAGTATCCACATAGTGGCTCACAATCATCGGTAACTCCACTTCCAGGGGAGTCTGTATCCTGTTCTGGCCTACAAAGGCACCAGGCACATATGTGTTATACATATAGGCAAAACACCTCTGTGTGTGTATGTGTGTAATTAATTTTTAAAAAAATAAGGACTGACTAGATAAGGAAACCACTCAAAACATCATCAGAGGAAAGCACAATTCTATCTACCTTGGCATTCCATTTGTACAGAGAGATTACCTTTTTTGGGGGGGTGGGGGGAGGAGACTGTGATGGTCAGGTTTTTTTTTTTTATTTTAGTTGTTTTTTTATTTGTTTGTTTGTTTTGGGTTTGTTTTTTTTTTCTTTTTTTTTTTTTTTTTTTGGTTTTTCGCGACAGGGTTTCTCTGTATAGCCCTGGCTGTCCTGGAACTCACTCTGTAGACCAGGCAGGCCTCGAACTCAGAAATCTGCCTTCTTCTGCCTCCCAAATGCTGGGATTAAAGGCATGCGCCACCACCGCCCGGCTTATTTTAGTTTCTATTAGCTATTTTATTTACATTTCAAATTATATCACCTTTCCCGGTTTCCCCTCCAGAAAAAAACAAAAACAAAAAACAAAAAAACAAAAAACAATCCTGTTCCCTCCCCCCTCCCCTTGCTCACCAACCTACCCTCTCCTGCTTCCTGGCCCTCGCATTCCCCTACACTGGAGCATAGAACCTTCACAAGGCCAAGGGCCTCTCCACCCATTGATGACCAACTTGGCCATCCTCTGCTACATATGCAGCTGGAGCCATGAGTCCCACCATGTATACTCTTTGGTTGGTGTTTTAGTCCCTGGGAGCTCTGAGGGCACTAGTTACAGTATGAACTAACTAGGACCCTCCGAGATTACTCTTATCTCGGAAGTTAACACTGTGGCTGGAGTGACAACGATTCAGAAGCTAAGACTTTTTGCTGCTTATGCAGAGGACCAGAAAGAACTTGACTCCCAACACCCACATCGGGCAACTCACAGCTGCCCGTAACTCCCAGCTCCACAGAGATCCATGCTTCTGCCTACCACAATGGCATTCACATACCCATACACCTAAACATAATTAGAGGTAAAAATAGATCTTTAGCAAAAGAAGAAACTAAGCAGGCCCTGCCCCTCACTGGCTGCAGCCCTCAGCAGAGCAGGCCCTGCCTCTGTCTGATCAGCACAGTAGAGCTGATCCTGGTGGTGGATGCAAGGGTGAGACAGCCCAAGGGCATGAGCGCAGAAGAGCTGATCCTGACCCAGAGAGCTCACCCTAGTGGCACAGGCTCTGGAGAGCTGGCGGGCTGACTGACCAACTCAGCTACCATCCAAGCCCAGATCCAGGACTTTGTGTAGCCAGGATTTTGGTTTCTTAAAAAACCCAGTTATGGGTCCAGCGGTGGTGGTGCACGCCTTTAATCCCAGCACTTGGGAGGCAGAGACAGGCGGATTTCTGAGTTTGAGGCCAGCCTAGTCTACAGAGTGAGTTCCAGGACAGCCAGGGCTACACAGAGAAACCCTGTTCTCGAAAAACCAAAATAAAATAATAATAATAATAATAATAATAATAATAATAATAATAATAATAATAATAATAATAATAGTTATGTTATGTGAATATGTTTCTGTATCCCAGGTGTGGGATAGGCTGCTTCAGACTGTCCACAGCCTCTAGCTCTGACTGCCTTCCGCTCTAGGATAGGTGTGATTTTTTTTTAGCCAGCTGCAGATAGCTTAATTCAGGGGAGTCAGGAGAGGGTGAATGGGAACGTCCCTAGAGGGTCTGTGGCAGCTGCTGCTCCCCCGGCTTCTGCCCCTGCTGCTGCAGAATCCTGCTGCTGTGTTTCCTAGGGCCGGACTGCTGGATTGATGCAGTGCTGGGTTGCCAGATAGTCTGATAACAAAGATTGGACTTGCCCAAGGGAATTCACAGCGGCTGATGAGCAGGAAGTAGTCTGAGTGTCTGCTCCCTCTCACCTCTAATCTTCTTTCTCTCCTACCTAGTTCTGGGGGATTAGAAGAGATTAAAGTGGAATAAAGGTTAGACCTGTGGTAATTATAAGAACCCAATAAAATAGACCAAAAAAAAAAAAAAACCAAAAAACAAAAAAAAAAACAAAACAAAAACCAAAAAAAAAGAAAAAAAGAAAAAAAAACGTACACTTACAGCTTTGAGTTGGCCCACCCCCAAATCTACCCTGTCTGTGAACTGCTTGAGTGCATGAAAGGGTCAGTCCAACAGTTCCAAAGCTATAGGATCTCCATGACACAGAGCAACAGCAGAATATCTGAGAGGAGTCCCCATGAGGATCCAGCGCTGATAGTGTAGCAGGCTTCAAAGGCTTCAAACCAGACCAGTGAGTCATTGCAATGAACATTTGCAATTAAAACTGTGTGGACAAAAGAGTATCCTGTGTGACACACTGTAACACTATCTCGCACTGCAGTTCCTAGGACAAGGCAGTTTGCTTGTCTGTTCCTTGGTTTATTCTATCTTATTTTATTTTATTTTGGGGGAGGTCCCAAGAGCAGAGAGTGAATACACAGGGACTGGGGGATGAGTGGAAATGAGGCACATGATTTGAAATTCACAAAGAATCAATAAGAAGTTTTTTAAAAAAAGAAATGCAACTGTAATCAAGTTTTGGAAAAGAAGAAACATAGGAATCAAGTACTGAATGACCAATATTCAGAGGAAAAAGTTATTAGTCCACAGACTAAAATAATAAATACTTTATTTCCAAGCTTTTACATTCTTTTTTTTTCTATTATTAAGCAGCATGGCCTTTAAGGAGCAAATTCATGACTTTAACATTACCAACCGTCATCTAAGATGAAGAGAGCTATTTTCCCTAGTTATAATGGTCCATTTTCAAGCATGTTAAAAAAAAATCTTATTGTTGCTAAATGCGATTTTTAAATTATTTCTCTTCTCTTGTTAGGTCTTTAATGTATTTGGTTTCCATAACTCTAATATGAAAAGTAAGGCACAGAACAGATGATAGACATCTCTAGAGGGTGTCAGTAGCTTCTTGGGTCATCATTATACAATAATAACTAGATTGCTGTGCTGGGACCTTGCTTGTTTTCTTTCCAAGGTCTACGCAGACACATCCCCTTCCTCTCTAAATGTTATTGTGAGGTTTCTGTAAATTGCCGCTATTAAGATCTTCCAGGAAACCACCAAAAGTTACTTTAAAGGATACAGTTACAAAAATTTTAACAGAAGAAAACTCTTTCCACTATCTACAGAAAACAATATACAACCAGCCCTCTGCATCCAAGCAAGGGTAGTATATCTGCAGACTCAACCAAATATGGATTAAATTTTTCAAGGCAAAACAAAACAATGATCCTCAATGGATGTATCAGCTCTAGGGAAAATGCCATCTAGGCAGAACCTGAAGAACAAAATAAGACCATACATTTGCTTTAATTTCTTTAGCCATTAGCTCCTCTAATCACATTCTTCCCTCTGGTTAGAAATACTCAAATAATAAGGCATCCAGTGAGCTTTGAAGGCTTACTCTCTAATGGTCTTCAGTCAAGAAAATAGCCTTATCTTACCCAAGTTTCTGTGCTCTCCACTAAAGAGAGTCCCTGGGGAACAACAAAGACCTAGTCTTTCCTTTGTATCTTACAGACCTCAGAAGCCCGATCATGAAAGATGGTTTCGTTGCTCTCAAGTGTTTCTGGAAGCTTGGACTCTTGGACTTTGAAGAACTCTATGCTTCCCTCACAATTTTCTACTTCAGAAGCAACACTGTGTTGCATAAGAACCTTTAACTGAGGATATTAAAGCTGTTGAAACTCACTCAACACCCAGGTGACTCATCTCTCACCTCTAGTACCCCATGCACACAAGCAAATTATGTCTTAGTAAAAATGACAAAATATGACAGACTATATGTACTATTTTGGAAACAGTGCCTAAGTTCTGCCTCTCCACATCTTCCCTAGAGGTGGCTTTGACACCTCACTGTCTCAACACTAAGTTTTAGTAAAAATGTACACCATCTACTTCCCTAGGGTATCTACGGAAAAAGGCAGCTAATAGCTCTGAAACATAAAGTCAGGTCACTGCAACTATTATATATAATTTCATGTTATACAAAGAAATGTAGTGATTTACTTAGTTTGTTTTTAGCAAGGCCATTTCCTGTGACCTTTTCCAGATCGTTCGGTGTGCTAGGAGAGAGGATGATTAAGAATGTATTTCAGAGCAATCTTCCATCATCCTCCCGAAAGCCTGGTGAGGAAAAGCTGCACCAAGGAGTACAAGACTCATGCTCTGCATGACGCTTCCCCTTGCTCATAAAGCCTGACATTCCAATGCATTGTTGCAAACTAAAAATTATAATAGCACTGAACTGATGGTAAGAAATTTTACCTGATGTACAGGACATGCTGTGAAAATAATGAAAGGAAAGAAAAGAAAAGGAAATGATAGACCTGTTGGTGTATGAACTGTAACAAATGCCCCTATATAAGAGTCACAAGGCAGCAGTAATACCTGGGACGGTTTACAAAGAATCTCAGGAAGTTGTTAATACTAGCTACTAAAGTACCATGCATTATAAAACTCCATAGTGGCCTTTATACATAAATCCAAGCACACTAGTTGGCTCTGCCTTTTATTCCAATGTCCCTCATCTTTCACAGCCAAAGCTACTTAAATTTCTACATTTCTGAAATTAAATTGGACACCATCTTTAGTTACATACATAGTGGCAGGCACTGAGGGAAAAATAAAAGAGCTGTGGTATGGGCGAGCTGCTTTGTCCAGCTAAATCGTTAAACCCACCACTACTAAAGATACAAGTCTTACATTAATCTATATCTGGAAATTAGGGAAAGGTGGCAAGCATATCTATGTCACTATTTCTCCAGTATTAAGAAAAACTTCTTGGTAATGCTGACAGATGTTTAACATAGGGTCTGTTTTGTTCATAAAGATAGCAGATGTTGCTCAGATATTGACAGTGTTACAATAGGGATTTTACTGTGAAATATGCTGTAAGAACCCCCATGGAGATGATGATAATTGGTTTTCATGACTGCATAGAGACAAACACTTATAAGCGTTAGGAATGCTTGATTTCCTCTACTGTTTTGTTTAGGGAGAGAGTGAACATGTGTAAAAATGCTTATTTATTTTAAATGAAACCTAAGTAGAACATACTTAGAAATATATCCCTATCTGATGTATTTACCTTTAGAAATAATAGGCATGGATCTCCTGAAGCAAGTTAAGGTGGAAACAGTTCTCATTTGGTATTTATATACCACAGGTACATTGATATGCTAAGATACATGTAATTTTATGCTCTATATTGCTACACAAAATTTATTTTAATTAAGGAGAAATCTACAGATGATGATATAGGGCAAAGAATATAGAATATTCTTCTAAGAGGATTTAATTCATTATTTATAATTTTTTACCTCAAAATCATTTAGTTTTCTTATCTTGAATATAAATATTGCCTGAAATTTTAGGATTCAGCTGTGTTATGAAATATAACGTTTCCATCATTTTCAAACATATTACATAGTTTCTTTCCAAGATGATAATCGCATCCATTATAAATTCAAATGATACAAAGTGGTGGCTCAAGTTCATGTTGTCTTTACTAAGAAAATATTTGAAAAATATAATCATAGAAATATATTGATATAAGCATATTCAAAATATATCATTATGGACTTAAGTTAGCAGAAAAAAATTCTCGCCAAGCTTCTATGGATGAGGACTGAAGACATTGCCTGGCTTGCCAGTTGTGGTTCAGTCAGCTTTGGAAGTGCTGTCAAACTGTCACCTGGGGCTGTGTTCTCATTAGCCTGGAAGAGAGGGGAGGTACTGTCAAGGAGGTGGGTAGGAGTTGGCAGGCCTTTGAAGACCTAAATCCAAGCTCACTCACCTGGTCCTCTCCACAGGTCAGGCTCACAACACAGCAGCTGGGTTTTTGCTTCATAGTAAATGATTCAGGAAGGAGCTAGACTCAGAATGAAAGCCAGAGTTCCTTCACCTCTTTTCTTCTAAGTGACATTCCTCAACCTTTCCCAGCTTCTGTCTATGAGCAGTCAGAAAGTCCAGTTCACCTTCCAGGCAGGAGATAACACAAGGATTTGGTTGCTAGGTGACCAGGATGGAGTGATTTCACACCTATGTATTAAGAGTGCTTTAGAAATACAATTTTATATAGCCATTGTGTTTATTCAATCACTTTAGTATACTTTATATACAATTCAAATAGTGTCAGTGTGACATCTGGCTAATTTGTCTCTATATGCTGAACTGAAACTCACAGATTTCTATAGGCAAATAAGTGTATATTTTGTCTTATCTCTCTGTGATAGTTAATTTTGTTAATTTGACACAATCTAAAAATCACCTGAGAGGAGAGTCTCAGTGACGAGCCCCTAGGCTCGTCTATAGGCAAAGTGGTTTAATTATGTTAGTTGATGTGAGAAAAGTCAGCCAATGTGGGCAGCATCATTCCATAGGCTTGTTTCTTAGACTATTCTTACTTACTAAAAGGAAGAATGTGAACCAAGTCCCAAGAAGCTTGCATTTCTTCTTCCTCTGCTCTAGATCGTGAACCTGAAGAGTTGTTTCAAGTTCTAGGACGTTCCGTAACCTGGAATTGTGCCCTTTCCCCCAACACTGCTTTTATGACAGTTTTGTTTTTTTTTTTTTAATCAAAGCAACAAAACATGAAACTACAATAGCCACCACGGTGTTTCAGGACAGGATGACATATGTGAATTTCTCAGACTTACAGCAGGAGGGGAATTTGAATAAGGATGCCCCTGTGTTGAGTCTCACCCATTCTAGTTTAGATGAGACTCGGGGCTTTTGAGTTTATGCTAAAATGAATTAAACGATTGTGATCTATTAGGACATGAATGGGACATGAAGACAAGACCTAGGAGCACAGTAAAATGATTTTAACATTTGTTCCCGCCTAAATTATTGCTGAAGGGTCATTGTCATTTTGCTCACATTGGCTTACAGGCCCTTAAAGAAGCTTTTAGTTATTGAATCCCAATTCTTACAAATGAGCTAATACCATCAGTACGAGATGAATTCTCCTCCCCTTGCTAGCTGTATTGGCTACTTATCTTGTTGATAGATAAAATTCTCCAATTAAAAATACCTAAAGGAAACTGGGTTATTTGTTCTCACCCTGAGTAGGGAAATCAAGGAGATGGGTTTGAGGCAGCTGGTCACATTACTCTATGGTCAGGAAGCAGAGTGTGACGAAGGCTCACACTCTGCCTACTTTCTCTTTACTGTACAATCCTACATAACATGACAGCCCTACTCCAGAGTACATCTCCCAGCTGACTCTAGACCTCTTCGAGTTGACAACTGAAGTTCACCATCTCAAGAGCTCTCGTTCTGCCTCTTCTCTTCTGGGGCTGGAAGAAGGTTGGTGCCAGATGCTATCTCCAGTCTGTCTTCCAGTCTCCAGAAGAGATTTTTCTCCTGATCACTTCTGTGATAATCTTCATAGTAACACAAAAGAAGCTGGAGAAACAGAATTAGCTGAAATAGCCAACATTAGAAAGTTAAGATCTAGTATATCTCAAGGATAAATCTGAAAATTAGGGATTACTGTCTAGAAAATCTCAGAGCCATGAACTTGATTATGAATTATTAATTTTAGATTTTTAGATTGTGACAAATTGACAAAAATAAACCACTGCAGAGGGCTAAAGCAGAGCATACACATGACTGCTTATGGAAACCTTCAGTTCAGCCCATGGAAAAGCCAGATGTCAGATATTAAAACTATGAGTAACATTTTTAAACTTATTTTTACATCAAAATGACATCAATACCTGTGGGCATACACTAGTGTTATATTCTAATTAGTTCTAAATAATGAACTTTCAGTGATCTTTGTGTTTGGTTTTATCTCAGGTAAATACTTTATCTATTACAGAAAGCAAGGGAAACAGAAAACACTCTAACATTCTTTATAGCACACTCATTCTAGCTTCTATTTTCTGCATTGTGCTACAAATAAGATAAAGCCTCTCTGGATAGAAGCCTTGAGCTGTGAGTAACGTGTGCCTTATTGGCACTTACCAAAGGCAGATGAGTAAAATTCCATTCTGTGCAGAGAAGAAAAGGGAAGAAAGTTTGCATTTTTAAAATCACCTATGCAAAAGAGGAATTTATGACTTTGTAGTAAAATATGTAATGGCAAATAGGAACAGCTTCAACACACCCTTCATATACTATCTCAAAATGTCTCCATATTTCATTTATTGTAGTGCTCTTCCCAGGAGGCATGCTTGAGTGAATATCATCAGTTTGGTGAGTGAAAGTTTGATAAAACCATTTCCTCTATCACCAAGATACATCCACAGTTTTGCTTTGGGCTTATAATTAAATGAACCACAAAACTCTCATTTATTAAAATTCATTGCATAGTTTTCAACAAAAATATATGCAGGCTCAAGGGCAGCAAGGAGCCATTATAAATGTTATTGAACTGAAATTTGTATTATTTTTACTCCAGAAAATAGTAGGTGTAAGTAAAAAATCTATATTTTCCTCACCCTGTTACAAGTCATGTCTAAGGGGACTAAGTTAATAATAAAGTTAATAGAAAGTATTTTTGCTAGTGTGTGGTGATAAAATATGAATAACATTTTTAAACATAGTTTTACATCAAAATGACTGAAATACCTGTGAGCACACACTAGCCTTAGATACTAATTATTACAACCATCATCCTTTCCAATAGGCCTGCCTGTTTGAATTGGTTTATTTACTCTACTTCATTATTGCCAATATTTCCTACTACACATTGCCATCTCAATTCATTTCTCAATCTTTAGAACTTCTCGTACTGTGCCACCACCTCAGCTGCTGTCTATAAACATGATTAAAGCCACTAGAGTCTGCTTGGAGACTGCATCCTATCCAACCTGTGAGTATGGGTTCCTGAGAGTGACTTTTTATAACTTCAATATTAAAAGATACCAATAAAGGAAGTTATTAAAATCATTCTTGATCGTGCTGTATTCTTAGATAGAATATAAAAAGTAAAATTGCATGCTCCTCTCCCAACCCATCCAGTTTTTATAGTCAGACACGACTGTGGTCTGTAACAGTCTCCTTAGATGCTATTCTCCATTTATTGGGTTGTTTTTTTCTCTGCCTTTTGTGTGTTTATATATCCACCTCTTGGTTCTCTCCAGAAATGGGAACACACTTTTACCCCCACTGAGACTATTTTTGTGTATTTCTTCTTATTAACACAAATATGTTATACTAATAATTAGCCTAAGGTGCAAGAGTAAAAGTATTTACCAGAAAAGAATTGACTTAAAAGTATTAATAAGGAATATATGCTATAAAAGAGGAGCTAGACATATGTTCCAGCAGTTTCTACTCCTGCAGAGGCCCTGGGTTCAATTCCCAGAACACACATGACAGCTTACAACCTCTGTAACTCTACTGTCAGGGGATCTGATGCCTCTTTGGACCTCCAAGGGCAACAGATACATTCATGGCACAGATAAACTTATGCAGGCAAAGCCATACACATAAAATAAAAATATTTTTTTAAAAAAAATGTGCTTTTGAAGAGACAGAAATATGGTAAGAAAAATACCTTAGAGACCCCTCTGAGGAAGAACAGGGTCCTTTTACATCAGTTAAAAGAAATTTTCAGCTATATCAGGCTCCTGTCAGTAAGCCCTAGTTCACATCCACAATAGTGTCTACCAATTGGGTAACTGTATATGGGATAGATCCCTATGTGGGACAGTCACTGGATGGCTTTTCCTTCAGTTTCTGCCCCAAACTTTGCCTCTGTATCTCGTACCAAGTAGGTATTTTGATTCCCCCTTCTAAGAAAGACCAAAGTATCCACACTGTGGTCTTCCTTCTTCTTGAGCTTCATGTGGTCTGTGAATTATATCTTGGGTATTCCGAACTTTCTGGGTTATTCACTTATCAGTTTGTTCATGCCATGTGTGTTCTTTTGTGATTGGGTTACCTCATTCAGGATATTTTCTAGTAGCTGACTCCTGAGAGTCTCAGCCGGTGCCTGACTAATACAGAAGTGGATGCCCACAGCCATCCATTGGACTGAGCACAAAGTCCCCAAAGGACCAGCTAGACAAAGAATCCAAGTAGCTGAAGGGATTTGCAGCTCCATAGGAGGAACAACAATATGAACCAACCAGTGCCCCCCAGAGCTCCCAGGGACTAAACTACCAACCAAAGAGTACACATGGAAGGACCCATGGCTCCAGCTGCATATGTAGCAGAGGATGGCCTTGTGAAGGCTTGATGCCCCAGTATAGGGGAATGCCAGGACAGGAAAGTGGGAGCAGGTGGATTAGTGAGCAGGGAGGGGGAGACAGGATAGGAGGATTTTCAGGGGGGATAAAATTTACAGTGTAAATAAAGAAAACATCTAATAAAACAACAGTAAAAAAAGAAAGATAAAAAAGAAACTGTCTGGCTTTGTCTCCTAGATTTTCACAGAGTCATATTGATGAGAATGGGAGATATACTCCTATTAGGGCAAAAACCCCATTTAGAGAATGCTCTTGCTTGGTGCCAGAGACAAGAGAAGAGAGTTCCCCTTCTCTTCTTACCTCTTGCCTTCTTATGTCTTACCCTTAATTTGTAAGTGAGAATGTGATTGAAACTAAGAAGAAGTACCTGGGCATCTCCTGGTTGGGCAACTTGGATGGACTTGCTCATCTCTCCCATAACATTGCAAGCACTTTCTGCCATAAGTTATTTCAAAAGCCCCCAGACTACCATCCCTATGGCATCTTATTCCTGGGGACCCATCCCCACGATATGGCAGCTCTGTCATCCCTCTCTCTAAAACTTCCACTCATGAAGCTGTAATATCTTCTCCCTAAAACTCAACTTTTGTAAGTATTTTGAGGCTCTAGAAGCTTTGGTGGCTGTTGAATTTTGCAGGTCCCTTGTCTGAGAGCTAAGCTCACAAGAACCAAGGGGTAAGGCCCTCTTACAAGTTCAATGATATCTCAATATCTGAGTAGATAGAGGTGGACATCTTACTGTCATGTCAGGTAATATTCTACATAACACCATGTCTGTCCTGACCTTTTGCAGCCATTAGGAATTAATTAGGAATTAGCTTGTATGAAGTATCACAGGTACTGGCTCAGACTCCCAGGAGTCATGGTCTGATTGTTAAAGAGTAAGAGATACTGTTTTTTGTTTTTGTCTCTTTATTTAGTGGATTTTAATTTCTATAGAAGACAAAAATTTATTCTTGTCCTTATACTTTATTCTTTTAAAGGGCTGTGTGTCGGTTGTAAAACTTTCCTGCAATCTATCACTGTCCCACTTTGCTTCATTTTTAATTTTTACATATTACCCAGGTGTACTGGCTGGTTTGGGTGCCAACTTGACACAGGCTGGAGTTATCACAGAGAAGCAAGCCAGTAAGAAATATCCCTCCATGGCCTCTGCATCAGCTCCTGGTTCCTGACCTGCTTGAGTTCCTGTCCTGACTTCCTTTGGTGATAAACAGTAATGTGGAAGTAAGCTGAATAAACCCATTCCTCCCCAGCTTGCTTCTTGGTCATGATGTTTTGTGCGCAAGTAGTAATCCTAAGACAAATTGGTACTGGGAGTAGGGTATTCCTGTGACAACCTGACCATGTTTTGGGGAGGACTGTGGAAGGACTTTGGAAGTTTGAGCTAGAAGAGCCATTGGTTGTTAAGAACTCTGTGGGATGTTCTGTGGGAGCTTGGAAGATCGTGTTGAGAACAGTGCAGAAGATAAATGCCTGGCTTGTGAAATTTCAGAGGGAAGATTAAAGACTCTTATCAGGGCCATGTTGTTTTGATTGTGAAGATTCTATGATTTTGGTTAGCTAGGCCTGAAGTATCAGCTGAGATTAACAAGATACCAAAACTACTAAAGTGAAAACTTTTCATTACTGAGACTATTGATGGGGTTAGCTGGAGCTAAGAAATTAGCAGTGATTAAGAAGAGACCAACATCACTGAGGTGACATCTTCTGGGAAGTATTTTCTGAGAGCACAAAGAAACTGTGTTCAAGAGGTAGCCAAAGGTTGTACCTTGTGCTGCAGCAAGTCTTGGTAATGTGTAAGGGTCACCCAGGTGGTACTGGTTTTGAAGGTATGAAGGGGTCATGAAGAGCATCTGAGGCTCGGCACAGTTAGAGGCCATGGAAGGCCATTGGTGAAGGAGCATTTTGCAATTTATGGCCCAGGACTGAAGGGGTCATGCAAAGGAATTGAGGCTTGGCACCATGAAAACAGTCTATGAGAGGCTATTGGTGAAGCCTAGTTATAGTGGAAAACAACAGTGTTTTGAAAATGTCAGTACCATGCAGTGACCACCAAGGACAGCGGCAGCAGTGGAGTACAGGCATCTGGAGCCTAGAAGATAAGACGTATGCTTCAAACAGCAGAGCTGGAGAAGTGACCAGAGCCCTTAGAGGAGCCCAGAAGAACATGATCTTCTGGGTCCCAGACATTGGTTTTGCTTTTGATTGTGCCCTGATATTTTTCCCTCTTGAAGGAAGAAAGTATTTTAGAGGAGTCCACAGTTAAGAGACTTTGAATTTTAAAATATATTGGACATTTTAAATTGATTGAACTTTTAATGTGTAAACACTGTGGAACTTTAGTTCTTGGAGATGAATAAGAAAGTAAGGGTTGAGGCTTAATAATGATGTGTTTGTGTGTTAAGTTGACAAGGGATTAATTGTACTGGCTTGTTTTGTGTGCCAACTTGACACAGGCTGGAGTTATCACAGAGAAGCAAGCCAGTAAGGAACACCCTCCATGGCCTCTGCATCAGCTCCTGGTTCCTGACCTGCTTGAGTTCCAATCCTGACTTCCTTTGGTGATAAACAGCAATGTGGAAGTAAGCTCAATAAACCCTTTCCTCCCCAGCTTGCTTCTTGGTCATGATGTTTTGTTCAGGAATAGTAAGTAACCATGACTAAGACACCAGGAATAAAGATAATGTACATTTTTATGAAATCTGTGATTCCTTTTCTAGGTAACTAAGTTTTCAAGAAGAGAATACTAAAGAATGAATCTTGCTAGTAATCTAGCTAAATAGTGGAAGACTTAATGGTCATTGAGAATCCTGCCTCATAATCAATAGCCCATAAAACCAGGAAATGAAAGTGCATGACTCGAGTTATTATATGAATCTTGAGATTCTATTGCTTGGTACCTCTTCCAAATGAACTGAAGGCTGGGATTAAAAGAGAAGATAGTTTTATTCAAGTCCAAGCTCAAAACAATAGGTTAAATACATCTCAAAAATAAATTAATCAAAAGGAAGGAAGGGATAAAGAAGGGAAAGAGGGAGAAAAGGAGGATGTAGAAAAAGAAGGGCAAAAAGAGGAAGGGGAATGAAAGGTAGTCATCATATGTCCCTGTCACTTTTTCAAAAGGGGAAGAGCTCAGAGATTTTATAAGACTGTGGGTAGAAGACTCCCATGGTTACCAATAGTTCATTGGCCCTGGATATGTTCTTTCACCAGCAAACCTTTAAGTAAGAGTATGCTCTATCTTTTCCTGGAAAAATACCTTCAAAACTTGAGAGATGATGCAGCAGTTAAGAGTGCTTTCTGTTCTTCCAGAGGGCCTACAGCAACTTGATTTCCAGAGCCTATGTCAGGTAGTTTACAAGCACTGGTAACTCTAGCTCTAGGGAATCTGGTGTTTTTCTTCAGCTTCTGGAGGTACCCAGACCCAATCCACCCTGTCTGTCTAGAGACACGTAAAGATATCTCATTTCCTGGTTTTACAGAAATCCTTATCCAACTAGAGGTACATAAAAATAAAATAAAGCTTTAAAAAGGAAAATCAGCTTTAATTCTGTCTTAGTTGTTATTTGACTGATATGAAGAGACTACATGACCACTGCAACTGTTATAATAGAAAGGATTTAACTGGGTCTGGCTTAGAATTTTTTAAGTTTAGTCTACTATTGTCATTATTATCATTATTGTCCAGTGAAAAGCATGTCAACATGAGCACAAACACAATGCTATCTTCCTGCTGCCTACACACTAAACCTGGTCTGAGCTTTTGAAATCCCAAAGCCCACCCCTAGTGGTAGACTTTCTCCAATGAGGCCACATTTGCTCAGTAAGGTCACACCTCCTAATCCTTTTCAAGTAGCACTTCTCCCTAATGACCCTGCTTTTAAATATATGAGCCTATGGAGGCCATTCCTATTCAAATCATCACAAGGCACAACATCATTGCTCCTGTTAACAGAATAAATGAAAATATGACAGGGATATATGGCAGCTACCTTTCTTCAGACTTGAATAGCCTAAAAGGAGGAGAGCATCATCATTGCCTCTCCTTTAAATTGAAGATATTATGAGTAAGAACAGCAGCAGACTAGACAAAAGGGAAGAAGATGAACACTGTGTCTTTGTTGGTATTCTTCAAAGAAAAGTTATTTCCTCCTTGTAAAACCTGGCTATTTTTATGAATTCATTTTTATTCTATCATCTATCTTCTTTTTAAAGTTCCATGTTACATGAATAATGGTCAAAAAAATGGAACCTGAATTGTGTCTCTGACCCTGAATAGAAACATGACATTCTGAACTTCTGAAATGCCCACAAGGTCACAAGATTACTCTCTAGATGGATGCTTTAATAGCATTCTCCTCCCGTAAAAGATCAACCTAAATGGGCCTCAGCAGGAAAGTGCCTCTCAGGAAAGCTATGTGTTCCAGAGACATTAGGAATAGTTTAAAATCTACCTTAAAACATACTTAATCATAGTGCTGGTCTCTTTAGTTGTAGTCTACTCCAACTCCTTGACAGGGATTTTCTCTGCCATGGTCCCTCTGCCTAGCACCAACTCTCACCCTTGAGGGTGGTCCACATTACCTTTTAACAAACTCCTGCCTTCTACATTACATGATTGCACTGTGTGAGAAACACAATGTCAGAAAAATGATTAATACTAAATTTATGAACTCAGTGGTTTCAGTGGCACCGAGTTGATAGATAGTTCACTTCCCTTGATAGCCCTTCTCTAGAAAAGCTCCTTTATTCCTGTCTTAATTACCAAGATTGGTTTTGAAATCACACATCACAGAGTAAATCACAAATCACAGAGTATTTATATGTATACTTGTATAAAGTAGAGTGACTACAAAGAGTAAAGAGGTTTTGGAACCTCAAGATTTTGCAGAAGCCAGAAAAATAGGGAAACTCGGAGAAATCCAAAGATGTTTGTGAGAAGTGTGATAACCAATGAACCAGAGTCTTTGGGAGAGGCAGCTGTTGTAGGCTATTTTGGCATCAGGACCTCTGAAACTCGTGACATCACATAGATGGGCCTCACAGACTGGTTGCCAAGGCAACAGCCACCATATTCCCAGAATCCATTGGGCTCACGTCCCACCTTTACCTGTGACCATGTCACCACCCCTATATATACAGGAAACACCTCTCTCTCTCTCCCTCTCCCTCTCTCTCCCTCTCTCTCTCTCTCTCTCTCTCTCTCTCTCTCTCTCTCTCTCTCTTTCCCTCTCTCTCTCTCTCTCTCTCTTCTTTCTTCCCCCTTCTATTTCTACCACCACCTCCTCTCTCTCTCCCAATAAAACCTATTACACATGGACCTGTTTGGCCCTAGTGTGTTATGTCCAGATGTGAGCTGCTATTCTAACATATCAGGCTACAAGGTCAGAGTTGAGTGCAGCTACAGAAGAGAAAGGGCAAGACATGGTCTAGACAAATGAATGATGGAAAGATGGATAATAGGTCCATATAGGTGAACAGAGAACGACCAGATGGTAATCCAAGTAGCCTATTTTAACAGGAAAGACTGAGCTAGACAATATTCCTTAGACAGGTTAGAGTTATTTGCCCTAGGTTCACTTAGATACACTCACCCTCAGTGTTACGCATCCACTCTTTATTGGGTCCACATAAAAGAGTTATAGGTTTTGCTTAGTCTTGAATGCCACTGGCAAGGTCTCAGTTCTGATTTTTCTGATACATGCTTAAAACCCTCATGTGCCCCTGCAGTCCCAACTGACTTTGATAATTTATAAGGCGTCACCTTTGTGACCTCAGAAATAATTTATCAGTCTGTATAGTGTGAGTGATAACCAAACAGAGTCACTCAGTCTCTACTCAGATGCAGAATCATGCTCCATATTTAAAATGGAATCAAAAGCTGCTTATAAAACTGAGCTTCTCTGAACTAGTCACATTCTGAAGACATGCACAGTATAGAGTTACTTAGATAAGAACACACCCAGATCTCAACACTGTGGTCCACAATGGTCTATTCTGAATTCTTTCAACAGAGATCAGACGACCAGAGAGCAGTGGAAAGGCCAGGATGAGGTCCCAGTAATAAGCCTTCTGGAGCCAGTGGTTTCCTGAGTTTGCTTCCTACCCTCAAGAAAAGAAAAGAGATACATGGACAGAATGAGCAGATAACATGAAGGTTTATTAAGGAAAAGTGAATCAGAACCCTCAAGCCCAGGAGTGATTCAAAGACAAGAATGCCACCATGGTGTCTTACTCAGTGCCCTTTTATGATTCTGATGGTGAAAACTGGATAGACCCTGGTGGAAGCTTTACTGGTCATCCTGTTAGTGCCTCACAATCTGAACTAGTAAGAGATCTTATCTATCCTCCGCTTGTCTTCTGTTTACAAATGGAGAAGTGATAGTGTATAACTTTTACAGTCAGAGAAGTGGTCACCATTTCTATCCCAACTCATTTTACTTGATTGCTGGGTATCAGTGAATCGCTTCCCTTCCCTGGCCTCAGGCTATGTGTAGTTTATAACCTATCATAGGTCCATATCCCTTCTGCCTATGGAGACACTACTCTTATCTCAAAGTATTTCTACTTCCTCTTTCCTTTGTAGATCCCTACCGCATCCACATAATAGTCTAAGACACAAGGAACATTAAATTGTGTTAATTTGCTCCAGTTAATTGAGTAGTTGACTATTCTAAGTACAGAGCTTATGTGTGTGTGTGTGTGTGTGTGTGTGTGTGTGTGTGTTGGGCATATGCACATTTATGTTATAGGCATGTACATTTGTGAATATGACTGTACATGTGCACACCTGCATGTATAGGTCACAGATTGTGTGGTATATCTCCCTTTATTGTTCTCCATTTTATATTTTGATATAAGTGTTTCACTGAATCTGGAGCTCACCAATTTGGCATAACTAGATATCCTTTGAGCTCCAAGGACCTATCTGTTAATGCTACTGTATTAGTCAAGGTTCTCTAGAGTCACAGAACGTATGGTAGTCTCTATGTAGTAAAGGAATTTATTAATGACTTACAGGCTATAGTCCAACTCCCAACAAAGGTCAGCAGCAGCTGTGAATGGAAGTCCAAGGATCTAGCAGTTGCTCAGTCCCACAAGGTAAGCAGGCAAGGCAGAGAGAGCCTTGCTTCTTCCAATGTCCTTATATAGGTCTCCAGCAAAAGATGTGGCCCAGATTAAAGGTGTGTGCCACTACACCTTTAATCCCAGATGACCTTGAACTCATAGATCCTCCTATCTTAATCTTCTGGGATTCATAGCCACTATGCCTCAAGATCTCCATGCCAAGATTCAGGTCGGAAACTTGTATCTCTCAGCCTCCAGATTAGGGCCACAGGTGAGCCTTCTAATTCTGAATTGTAGTTCATTTCAGATATAGTCAAGTTGACAACCAGGAATAGCCACTACAGCTACCTTCCTCTCTTCTAGGATTGAAGATGTATACCACTATACTTGGGCTGTTTATGTGAGTTCTCGGCATCTGAACTCGGGTCCTGAGTACACCTGCAGTAAAGGGTGTACTGCACACCCTTTACACTGGGTCATCCCACCCAGTTCTGTAGAACTGACTTTGTAGATAGCATCATTTATTAAAAAAAATATAGCTCACAACTCCAAAGGGATAAGAGTTTATTCTAGAATTAATTTGAATGATCCTGGACTAAGAACAAGGATTCAGATTAGTTTAAATACAATATTACAATTTGGTAGCATAAAAATTTTGCAGTAACTATTCAAAAGGCATAAACCAAGAGATATTTCAAGTATGTTGGGGAACATCAAGAGAGTAGGTAACAACAAAGTAGAGAAATATCTGTTATAGGTCCCAAATTATATTCTGGATTGGTGAAGTCTAGTGGTCTGTTATCACATTTGAAGCTATACCTCATAGTCCCAAGGCGAGATGTGTGTATTAGAACATGTACATATGTGGGCAATGAATGGCTGGCTGTTAACGTGCTTAATTAGTCCAAGAAAACTTGACCCAAGATCTGCAATATCAACAGTCTACAACATTAAAAGCTTTCATTGGTCAATTAGCTTTGCAGAATCCTTAGCATGGGAACATCTATTTATTTTACTTTAGCTTCAGGTCATAACATCAACAAAATAAATTGACTGAGTTGCTTTATTTTTTTCTATAACAATAGGTTTCACCTGGTCATCTCAGGGATCCAAAAGAGTAACTTTATCATCCAGGCATAACATGGCCCCATTGCCCTTATGGAGCAGAGATGAACTTAGCAAATAGGGATGGCAATGGAATAAGAACAATATAGCTAAGATCAATGGTAATGGCAATGAGGTTATTAGTACTCCCTACTAGAGGGAAAGGGGAAGGCCATAGAACCTTCACTTGGGATCCCAGCCATTCCTCTCTTCTGTCCCCTAGGCTATTGTGACTTTGAGAGGTGCTTGAGTAATACACAAGGTAGAAGTGATACTAGAGGGGAACTCCATGATGCAGTCTTCAGGAAGTTCTTCCAATAATGAAGTGAGCTTTGTTAATGATACAACTGTCACTGATCTCCTCCACTCCTCTAAGGAATTCCTCCACCAAGTTCCTCTAAGTAAGTGCATTTGATCACCAAGTTGGGCTTCAGTATTTCACCAGTGTGCTATATGGGGTAAATAGATATTTGTCCACATATTCCTAGGAACAGTTATGCACAAACCCATTATTGGTTTTCTGTATTCAAGTGTACGGGTTGTTGATGAGGAAAATATATCATATAGTAAGTGCACTAAAAGAATAGTGACTTGAGGCAACTATACTACAAACAAAACATGTAACCCTGCCACAGCTATCTCCATTTGTAAAACAAGAGACATGAAATAGGCAAGCTCAAGGGTCCTTTGTAGTTCTAGAATTCTCATCAATTACGAAAGCACTGCCATATCATTTAACATTTAAAATACTCCTCTTACATTTTTCTAGTTCCATTCAGATTCTACAAAAGAGTAGATAATTTTGGATACATTCTCTCCAGTTTCTAAAGGGTAAATATCAGCACATTAATTCTACTGAGCTGTCTTTCATAACTCCGAGAGGATGGTCCTAGGCAGTATAATATGGTACTTAGCATATACAGCATCTGGGCATTATCACTTTCCTTCTTTATGGCCACTGGGGGGAAAATGGTGCTTATGTTTAAATGAATCACTATATCTTATTTCAAAGTGTTATAGTTTTGTACAAATAATAGTATCAAACACTAAGTCATTGTCAAAATATTTTAAGGATGTAAAATCTATTTTGGTCCCTGAAACAAATTAAAAAGACTTTCATATTTACTTATGAGCCATTATTGAAAGAGCTAAGAAACAGCTAGAAAAAAATTCCAGAAAATATGCCTATATTTAAAAAGTGTTCTGTCTGTTTAGTTCTAATCCACAAGGTGATTGACTTTTTGTTGTCACATGGTCAATGATAACAAAATCACGCATTCTGTGAAAGCATCCACCACATTCTTGGCACTGAGATATCTATCCCTAGCTGGTGTTAAGGTAGGCAGGCAGACAGATGTTTACGAATGTCCTTATAGCATAAAATCTGATGATACCACATATTACAACAAGCAAGAACATGTATGTGATTGGCTAGAATATCTCCGCATCCCTGCACAAGCTGGGAGATACCATCAGCTCTTCTTTCCTCAACCTTGCTGTCCTAGAGAAGACTCCTCAGTGACTCAGAGAAAACTAACAAGTCATCCCTCGTCTGTGATTCTGGTAACCCACCCAAAAGTGCCAACCCAGGCGCTCAGTTTAGGACCATGTGTGAGCACAATCCAAGCTCCTAGCTGACTACTTGCCTAAGCTCTATAAAACCCCCTTTCTTTGGCTCAGATATGAGACTCCACTGATCTTCTCCTGTGAGAGGTGCCACTGAATAAACCTGCCCTAATCTACTTTTAATCTGGTCTAATCTGGCCTATATCTACATCTCTGAGCAAGAGAAAAGGTCTACCAATATGCACTATAGAGAGAGAGGACTTCAACTATTCTACGAAATCCGTTCTTCTCTGAGGTATGATTTGTGTGTTGTCCATAATGGGCCCTTGTGGGTCTGTGGTTCACCTCGATGCTGGGGTGTGTGAATGCATCTCTGGCAGACAAAATAGGTGGGTGTTAGGCTACATTCCACCCTCTCTGACTCCGCAGAAGCAGGAGCAGCAGCGACTCCACAGAAGAGCAGCGGCGCCAATTCCACAGAAGCAAGAAGAGCTGCAGCACCTAGAAGCAAGAAGCACCATTCCACGGAGGCAAGAGGAACTGTGGCGCCTGGGAGGCGGTAGGAGGCGGTAACATCTAGAAAAGCCGTAACACCTAGGAACCTAGGAGAGCTGTAACACTTAGGAACCTGAAAGAGCTGTAACACAAAAGAAAATTCCTGAGTAAACCGTCGAGAGAAGAAGTCTCGGTGTTCTGTCCTTATTGCTGCCGTCCGGCAAGTAAGGCGCCGTACACAATGTCATAGCTCAGGTGGTGAGTGTCCGAGTCCAGAGTGAAAAGGAGCCTTCTCTGGTAGACTTAGCAGCATGACTCTGTATTTCAAAGGTTTTCCCCCACAGAGATTCTTGATGAGAGAGACCATCTTTGCTTGTCCAAGCCATTTATTCATTGTTCACCATGGAAAACGTGTGCATACAATTTACTCTGGTGGACCAGAGATTAAATACTTTTTGCAGGATGGAATGTCCAGAAAGCGAATTCTGTTGACTAACCCTCAGGTTGGCCCATCTAGATGCCTCATTATCATGGAGAACACTATGTTCTGCTCTGTGTGTCTAGGGATCACAATCCTCATGTGGGGTGTTGTGGTCATGGACAGGACCCAGGCTGAGAGTGGGTGAAACACCTATCATTTTCAGACATGAAAATTTACCAGGATTTCTAAATCCTCTCAACCTTCCCAGATTTTGTCTGGTGACATGGTTCTATTGCTCTACAGACCCAAAGCCCTGTTGTAAAACAAGACTTTTCCTGGGGAGATGCAACACGCAACACACATGTCTATTCACCCTAGGTAGTGAGCCCCATGACGGATCAAAATACAGATACCACCAAATTCCAACTTGGTGAACCAATGTGTTTTATTGACATTATTCAGAGGAGTATGGGTGAAGGGTTAATTACAGGAACAGAAATACCTCAAAGACAGCTGCACCACAGCATCACTAAAACCCACCCTAGCATGAGTGACAGCCCACAAAAAGTCGGGGTCATTGGAGGGGAGAGGACTGAGTTACAAGGTAACTCTGGTCAACTTTAGGAACATCCTGAAGATATTTTGGGTTTAATAAGCTGTCCCCAACAACCCCACCACCACCACTCCCTGCCCCCCCAACCAAATGTTTCAACCTTGGTGGACACTGCTACATAACATTCAACAAGTCCACAGAAATTTTTGTATTTATGCTTCTTTTTTACTCCAGATGAACGTTTCTAGTGCTGTCTTTATTTCTGCATATAATTCTCACATGCCAAGCTTTTAAGGCCAGAGCCAAACCCTACTGTCTCTACAAGGCAGCCTCCCATCCTTCTCCTGAATCTATTCTTAAGTATTAAGGCAGTACTGCAGTGGGTTCACATCTTGAATGCAAAGCCAGAGTAAGACCAGTCAAGACAGAAGGATGAAAAATGACATGTGACTTCCGTCAGCAAAGCAGTACACTGGAGCCATTTCCAAAGCATTTGTTCTGTGAACAAAGGAAAGCAGGGACTTTACCTTGGAAGTTGATACACATTCCTTTTGGGGTCACCCATTCCATGGTCAGCTAGGGAGTACATTCCTGACCATACCCAGTGGAAGGTCACAATGCAATATCAACTACAATCACAGACACTGTAGCCCTTGGATTTCTATTAGCCTCGACCTAAGTGTACCGTAGCAAATGATCCAAGAAAAGATCTAAAATGGAGATAAGAAGAAAGGAACAGAAAGAATATCTCTCTAGAGCAGTGGTTCTTAAACCCTGCTATCCTTTAGTATATATAGTTTCTCATGTTGTGGTGACCCAAAACCATAAAATTCTTTCATTGCTTCTTCATAACTCTAATTTTAATTATGTATAAAATATATAAATAATATGTTATGAATCACAATGTAAAGATCTGATATGGAGTATATCTGATATGTAACCTCTCTGAAAGGGTCATTGGATACCCTACACATACAAGGGGTCACAACTCACAGGTGAAGAACCACTGTTCTACTGTTTTCAGCATTTCCTGAGGTTTGATCTATCCAGTGTCTCTGATTCTCTGAATAACTCCTCCCTCAACGATTTTTTCCTACCGAAAATAGCTCAAATGCACTGAATTAACACTTCTGGGAACAGTGGCACACATTTGTACGATACCATTTTATTCAGCCTTTTCAGATTTCTTCTAATTTGTTTGTGTCACCTCTTTTCTATTAGTTCCTACCATAATGGCAATATAACAACAGGAAGAAGGTTAGTGTCAGTATTCCTCAGAAGGTCTCCATGCAAACCTTGTACTGTTCAAGTAAGGGTACCTCCCTCCTCTTAAGGGCTGTATCTAAGAAGAGAGGCTATAATTCAAGCACAGAGTAGGGCTGCACAGAGTAGGGCTTCCAATATCTCTCTGGTGTCTGCTTTGTCACTTCCTGTTTTGCATTGGTGTGAAAGTCCAGACTTATGACTTTAGTTCAGGACTCCTTCTAAGGCAGGTCTGTGAAATCAACTGAAGTTACCCTACAGAAGACCCAATACCAAAGGACAATTGGTGGCCACTTTAGAAGGCAGGGAGAATGACTATTGAAGGCACTAAGGGTAATAAGATATCTGCTGTTATTCCTTGGGTCTTTCTTAACTTATTGTGATTTTATTCGTTAGTTGATGAGATTGCAAGTGCAAAGGGGTTAAAATCTTAAATTATAAACAACAGTTTTACCTGTTGATTTCTGGATTATTCAATTCAAACAAACTGAAATTACATATAATTCATACTATGCAACTTACACGTGACAAATATTTCAGTATTAATGGAACAGTGAAAACACTACATGCAAAAATGCTAAAATATTTCATTTCACTTTTCAGTAAATACATATGCTACCAGTGCTCTGCCAGGGACTTATTTCTGGGTGAGTAAGTGCTAAGGGAAAATGAACTGTGTCACTGTCACAGAGCAGGAGTGATTGTCCTCACTCTGTCAACATTTAGTTTACGTACTTACTGTCTACAAATCCACAAAAAGTCATAATTCAACTGAGGAGGTCAGCTCAGGGACTTTAGGAAGTTTCACCAAAGCCCTCCCCTCCTGGAAGGGAAAGGTCATAAAGAACACAGGCACCCCTCCCCTCTGGAAGGGAGGGGCTGATTTCATTCCTAAGCCACAGAGAGGAGGGACCGATCACCTAGCTCATAGACACATTCTGTGACCAACCTTTGGCCATCCAATGTATTCCCTATAGACCAATCAGTTTGAAAATCACATTATTCTTCAAATTGCATTGTGTCTAATGGTTGCTGCCTGGAGAACTGTATAAAGGGCTGCATGTGGGCCCATGGGTGTTCTCTCTCTCCATGTGCAGGGCGACCACAACATGATGGAACAATAAATTCCTCTTGCTTTTTGCATCAATTCCCAGCTCTGTGTCATTCCCTCAGGGAGTCCCTAGTAAGCTAAGGCTCACCAGAGTCTTATGCAACCATTGTCTAAGGGCACCCATTGTCCTAGACACTGTTATCTTGTCCTAATTAGCTCTCCATTACTGTAATAAAACACTGGTCAAATCAATTTGGGTAAGGAAAGGGTTTACTTGACTTATATTTGCATGTCACAGTATATCATTGAGAAGAGTCAGGTCAAAAACTCAAGCAGGGACCTAATGGCAAAATCAGAAAGAAGCAGAGATCATAGAGGAATGCTGATTATTGCTGCACTCCCATTGTTCCTCCTCAGCCAGCTTTCTTGTAGACCTAGGCCAACCTCCTAGAGAAGGAGGCCCCTCCTACGGAATCGAGGCCCCTCCTAAAGAAGGCTTAGCCCCCCACACACATCAATCACCAGTCAAGCACCCCCACAGATACGTTCACGGGCTGTTCTAATGAAGGCAATTCTCGAATTGAGACTTCCTCTTCCCAGGTGTGTCCAGTAGACAATCAAGGCTAACCATCACACATTATAAAAAAGATTCACAAAGCTTCTTGCTCATGGACTTGGATTTCGTTCTTGGTTTATTTACTATTTCTAATAGCCAACATGAAGGAGCACTGAAAGCAGTTCACATTCTTCTACTTCCGTCTGTCAGGCACCAGCCTATAGTCATGGCTTTGCTTCAAAGATATGCTGACTATCCTGCTCCCTGTCACGATAAATCCAAAGATGTTAACTTTTTAAACATCTCAGAGAGCATTGTGTTATAGTGTTATTTAGGGTTTATCTGAGAGTCCTGGAGATAATCAGTAGAATGTATGAGCTATTTTAGGAATCTGGTGGTTTCATAAATGCCATAATTAATTCAAAGTCGATGAAGAGGTTCTTACTTTGCATCCCAAAATCAAGTATGCAAACACTTCCTCTAGCTTGCTCCAGCAACGATACATTGTGCTTGATTCTAGCTCAAATTTCCAGTCATCACACACACACACACACACACACACACACACACACACACACACAGAAAGAGAGAGAGAGAGAGAGAGAGAGAGAGAGAGAGAGAGAGGGAGAGAGACAGAGAGAGAGAGAGAGGTGGTAGAGAGAAGGAAAGAAACTCTTCTCATGTATTGAGTGGATTCCAGCAGAAATCAAACAAACCTTTCATATCTGTGTCCAACCACCCTCTAAGAGATTGTTTTTAATGGTTAAACTGAGACTAACAATATATATACTATAAACACTCCCCCCACAAACAAAGCATTCTATTAATTTCTATTTAAAACTCCCAAACACATCAATCAAAACAAAGGCATACTGTATAGTGAATGAAAGTTCCTGGAAAGAAGCCCAACTTCAAACCACAACCTTCTGCAAGGCTGATTAAAACTAATTAGAACTTCTGGGCTGGAGAGATGGCTCAGCGGTTAAGAGCACTGGCTGCTCTTCCAGAGGTCCTGAGTTCAATTCCCAGCAACCACATGGTGGCTCACAACCATCTGTAATGGGATCCAATGCCTTCTTCTAGTGTGTGTCTGAAGACAGCAACAGTGTACGCATGTACATAAAATAAATAAAAGAATCTTTAAAAAAGAAACTAATTAGAACTACAAACATTGTAGAGAATTTGGAGCGGTGCAGGTCCAGAGCCTAATTACAACTCATCTTGTGCTCATTGTGGCCCTCTAATAGCCATTATTTGCCCAACCCTGTGTCAACCTAACATCCTGAGAATAACAGACAAAACTTCTGAGACTTTATTACCTTAACAAAACCATCAGTTTTAACAATCAAAAGGCCGAGTCATCAGATAGCGTCTGAGGTTGGTAGCTGGGTTTTGCTTGTGACTTCACTGTGCCACTCACTTAATGTTCCCACCAAAGTATTTGAAAGTACCTTGAATGATGCCTGACATTGATCTGTTAGTGTGAAAACTTCCCAAAACTGTGCCTACATTAGACTGTGGGATTTAGGGTAACATAATTTCCTGTGTTCCTGGGCCATGGTCACTCAGATTTGACTCCAGAAGAGACTACCTCTCATCTCAGGATGAGGTGCATGATTTGGGGTCCACAGTAGTTATCAATAGATTGATCTCCATGCTCGATTTGTCACAGAAGCCTTTTAATACGTAATTTCAGAAAACTGGCATATCTAATGAGCCTGCCCATGCAACCAATTCTATTGTATAATATATTCTATTATCTTATGTAAAATATTCTATTCTATTGCACAAATGTGCTGATTAAAAGAAATGCAAAGAACAAGAAGCTATTGTTATTGAAGATGCAAGCACAAAGGGGTCACATCAAGTTGCTCCTTTCTCTTCCTCATTAATTCTGACTCCACTCTTCTCTTCAAATGTAGAGAGCTGTGTCCAAGCTAAGTCATTTCTCAAAGCCTTTACTATTTAAAATAAGATGCTTTAAAGAAATGAATGTAATATTTGATCTTATGCACTGTACAAATCAAAGCAGGAGTAATCAAAACAACTTACTTTCATACAAGTCTTTAATTTTTCCCATTGGCCAACAATATCTACACAGATGATACCTTATTGGCAATATATGTATAGAGGAGGAAAAAGTAAATATTGTGTTCTTTTAGAATCTGTCCCAACCAAATTACAGAGAACTTCTCTGCAACTTCACAGAATTTACATTACAATATGGACAGTCCCCAAAATAGTTTATAAAAATATATTCAGCTAATTTGACAAAATATGTGAGTTTCTATTTCAGTTCATTTAAGCAACTGAAACAATTATTTTATGTATTCTTAATGTGCATCAAACACTGTGATGTGGCTGGGACAGTTAAAAAGAATAAATCATACTCTTGCTCCTATGAAAATGTGACACACAGCTACACACACTCTTGTGTATCAGAATTATAAATGAACTGTCTTGACATCAACAAAGTAGTGCTCAATTCTGAATGCTGTTTTATAAAATCTTGTGAAAAAATACTCATGCTTATACTTGAAGGTATTTCAAAAGACGAGAAAGACTTCATTACATAGAAAAGAATGTCAAGAAGGAATTCAAAATGAAAGAAGAGGAATGTGAAGATGCAAAAGAGGCCCCAGAGTAGTGCAGAAGTTTAAAAGGTACTCCAAGGAAAGAGGAAGTCATTAAATCTAAAAAGAAATGCTTGGAGAATAGCAGTGTGGGGTGGTCTCTATATGAATCTTATTAAAAACAACTTTGATTTTACTATAAATACTAGAAATCACAATATCTACAAAATAAACATAACTGCCATGCAGATCTTTACATCATCAAGGTCTGCCTAATTAAATGGTAAACTTTGTTATGAAAAAAAAACATTTGACCAGTTAGTGTGCTGTATCTAAATGCATGCTAGTTGGAGCATCACCTCACATCATGTCTCTCTCTTTCTCTCCTTCTCTCTTTCTCTTTCGTTTTTCAAGACAGGGTTTCTCTGTATATCCATGGTTGTCCTGGAACTCACTGTGTAGACCAAGCTGACCTTGAACTCAGAAATCCACCTGCCTCTGCCTCCCAACTGCTGGGATTAAAGGCGTGCGCCACCACTGGCCGACTTGCATCACCTCTTACTGCACTTGTTCTAGCTATATATTCTATTACATTGGGGGTAAACACTTCACTGAGTGGCATCAATTTTCCTGAGGCACTCACTAGAAACAAGTTGTTATTTAATATCACTCTAAACAGTCATTTTCATAATCTCCCATTAGGAAATGATGCTTCGCAACCAGTAAAAGTTTGGAGGAAGTAAAAGTAAAATGAGACTAGGAAAACTAAAAAGCCATGAAGGATTGTAGGTAAACACCACTGATGTTCTACCTGTTTCTGGATTTTCAGGACCCACTTGTATGTGTGGCACACATTAGGGTGCTCATTTGAGAGGAGTGAGCCGACTGTAAAACTACAAATTTGGGATTCTCACGGAATGAAGTAACTTCCCACAGTTCACAGATGAGAGCAATGTTATACAATACATGTATCTCTGGCAGTCTAAACAGGCCTCCCCCTTTTGCATTTAATCACAATAATATTTGCTTAGCAGATAACATAAAAAGATGGAGTTTGGAAAACTAAACAAGAATATTCAATAAGATCTGTTAGGGAACACTGGAGTGCTAACTCTATGGTAAGCATTATAGTAAGTGCTCTTTTTTAACTTTCTAACCCCCTAGAGGGCATTAGGAGTATCCTAAATTAGCAACTGGAGAAACTTACCTAAAAACATCATGTGATTTGCTTTGTGAAAAAAAGAAAAGGGATATAAAGAGGTAACGTGTGTAATACAAAGAAGACCTGAATAGAACTAGAACTAGGGCCAAAGACGGGAATTATAAGGTCAAGGCTCCCAAAGCAAAAAAGGAAGAGAAGAGAAGAGAAAAGAAAAGAAAAGAAAAGAAAAGAAAAGAAAAGAAAAGAAAAGAAAAGAAAAGAAAAGAAAAGACCTCATCAAAAACAGACCATTGGCAAAGTGGCAGAGGGAAGAATGCTGTCATTTAATTATCTTGAGGACACAAATTAAAATTACAACAAAATGCTAATTGATACCTATCACAATGCCTGTAATTTTTTAACTTTAAATGAATGATAATGCCAAGTGTTAGCAAGCCTCAGAGGGAACGTGGTCTCATTCAAGAGAGAATGTCATTGGATGAGAACTTTGAGGAAAGCTGTGCAGTTTGTAAACAATGAACTCTTGTTCATCATATTAGCTGACCACTTTAGTATATATTTAGTATTTATACAAGAGAAAAACATACAAACCCACAAAGACCTGTACAGGCATGTCAATCACAGCTTGGTTTTAATAGGCTAAACTGTATCCAACAGTTTGGGTTATTAAACTGGGCAAGACAACAAGCAAGACAAAGTGGGTTTTTATCTTTATAATGTTACACAGCAATAAAAAGAAACTATCATATTGGTAATAGCCCAGCATGAATAGACTTTAACATTCTGAGTGAAATAAACTCAGCTTAGTGCCTGGTGTTATCGACAGTGTATGGGGAGTCTAGGAAATGCAGAGTAACCTATAGAGTGAGGTAAATTGGATCCCTGGGCATCAGGGATGACACCGGGCAGGAAAGTCAGATTAGGAGTGCAAAAGGACACAGAAGTGGATGACAAATGTCATTATCTGGGTTTAGCTAGTTCTCTCACAGATGTCAAACTGACACTGTGATAAACATCTGAAATGCTATGTGTAGCAATTATTCATAGGTAAATCTGTGGTAAGATATTTATGCTTTCCTCTATGAAGTATCTTTTGCTATCACCTTAGTGAGAACCATCACCCACATTTTAGCAACAGTTATCTCTCGGTAGGGAAAGGATTGAAGGTTTGGTTTTGTTTCTAATAAGTTCATAGGCATTTTCTTAACACCCCAAAGCAATTTTAAACATTGACTTAAGATTAACAGATCTTCACTGAGGAGAGTGTTAACACATGCCTGTAATCTCAGCTCTCGGGAGCTGGGAGGCGGAAGGATGCAGAACTCACGGCCGGCCTTAGCTAAAGAAAATGACACACCGCTATATCTTCTTCAGACGGTAAGGTTCCTTTTTAAAAATGCATCTATCTCTACATCAACAAAAAATAGGAAAGTAAAACCAGCCGGTATATAAATTAAATACAGCCAGAATGCATATTTTTTCTACTTTTCTAAAATATGACTTCTAAACAAGGAAGGTAAGTTCTGTATGCAAAAAGACAGTGCGCTTTAAAACAGACTATGAAAGTGAAGAAGTTGTCCACTGGGCTGGCCATTAGGTTTCCTATTTAATGTTTGTTAAAATAGCCAGGAGTCATTTGTAATGCTGGCTTTCCATAGGAAAATTTATTATGCCTTCCTTTCAATGTCCCTAGGTTCTCAGACAGAAAAAAGATTAGTGAAGAGAGACAAGAGGCAGTTCTCTGAGTCGTCGAGCTTACTCTTAAAGGCAGCCATTTTAATTCAGGCAAACTAATCAGCTATACACTATCTAGACCAGAATCTTGTGTTGGTAATTCAGCACCTTTTGGTAAATGGCATCCATCTGAGTTCCCTGTCCCGAGGGCCTAGTGCCACACTCCTGCCTACCGCGACCAATGACAGTTACATAGCGTCAGTGACCAAGATCTCCTTAGAACTCTGCATTGTGGAAGGGAAGGGCCATGTGACGCAGAGGTCATCGCTAAGGCTGAGTTCTCATTTCGACCTGACGCTCAGCAGCAGACCTTGTGCTGAGCTTGCCTGGCCTCAGATTCCCCTACTTTCAAACAGGAATCATGCTGCCCTGCTTTTGGTTCTTCTCCAAGCACATCGGCCCTGCACTGATGTCCCTGCCCCGTGTGTTACACAGATTCACTGCCCCACAGTACTCGGCCTCCAGGTATCCTTTAGGTCCCCTACCAGCCTCCCCTCGACGCCTTCTGGCCACTGGGGCTTCCTCCCAGGACTCCACAAAGCCTGCCAGGGTGCGCCAGAACTTTCACCCGGACTCCGAGGCTGCTATCAACCGCCAAATCAACATGGAGCTATACGCATCCTACGTGTACCTGTCTATGGCCTACTACTTCTCCAGGGATGATGTGGCCTTGTACAACTTCTCCAAGTATTTCCTTCGCCAGTCCCTGGAGGAGAGGGAACACGCAGAGAAGCTCATGAGACTGCAGAACCAGCGAGGAGGCCGAATCTGCCTCCAGGACATCAAGAAACCAGACAAAGATGACTGGGAATGCGGACTGCACGCCATGGAATGTGCCCTTCTCCTGGAAAAGAGTGTAAACCAGTCGCTGCTGGACTTGCATACTCTGGCCTCCGAGAAAGGAGATCCGCATTTGTGTGACTTTCTGGAAACTCACTACCTGCATGAGCAAGTGAAGTCTATCAAAGAGTTAGGTGACCACGTGCACAACTTAGTCACTATGGGGGCTCCAGCTGCCGGCCTAGCGGAGTATCTTTTCGACAAGCACACGCTTGGAAGCGAGAGCAAGCACTAAGACAGAGGCTGCCTATCCGATTCCCCAGGGGGTCCCAAGACCTGGATGGAGTTAGCCAGCTCCTATTTCTTGCCCTTAAAACTTGACTCCTCCATCT
>NW_022196895.1:48177308-48234591 GCF_008632895.1 Mastomys coucha
GCTTAGCCCTGTGCTCACCACAGCTTTGTACCAACATCAAAATATTAATATTTTCCTAGCCTGAAAGATAAACCAGAATACTATAGTATGAAAGGGATGGGAGATGAAACACTTGATTAGATATAAGATCATGTTCTCTGAATATTATTATCCAATGTTATTCCTAACCATAAACCTAAACTGAAATTCCATGATTTCCAATTCAACAATCTGTACTGTCTTCAAAATCTTATGCAAAATGGTCGATGAGAGAAATATATAATATATAAATAACTAAGGCAGAAGATATAGAATACTTCAAAAATCACACATGCAAAATTTTGACAATTCTATTTTTCCAGTGTGTCCCAAGAAATGACAGTGTATGAAGACAGCCTAGGTTTTGTTTTGTTTTTTAAGGTTTCATGTCGAACTTGGTATTAGCTACATCGGGTAGCAGTGGTGCTGTTGAACAGCTCAGTGGGCTCACATTTTAAGGGCACAGAGAGGGCTTCTTAATTAAAACCACAGGAAAAAAAATCAGAAATGCCTTGTTTCGCTTTTGGTATTTCCTACTAATATACTATATATACTATCTCAAGATAGGGAGAAATGGGTTTGTTTTGTTATGCTTTTTGCCTTAAAAAAATAATTAGCGACAGTATAACAAAACAGATTGGTTTGGTTTCAGATCCTATGCCACAATCTCTAACCACAGGGTTATACAGCCTCTCTTTCAATATGACACAGACAGGAAATCTTTCATATGATACATTTCTTTTTATCATGTTAGAGTGGAAATGAAAAGAACTGTGGAGGAGAAAAAGTCAAAAAAAAAAAGAAAGAAAGAAAATTTAGAATGAAGGGAACATCCTTCTGGGTAAAGGGATTTTGGAGGGAAGAGGCCAGATGTGTAGGAGAATTAAAATCAACTAGATTAGAATCCACTATGTGATGGCTTGGGGGAAAAGGCCTGGGGACAGCATTGTGTCAATGTAAGGGACAAGGCATGTGACTTACGTTAGTTACTACAGGCATGGGAAAAGGAGATGTCTCCCAGGGCTCCAAGAAAGGAAGCAATCAGCAACTTAACATGAAAAGCCCATGAACATCCATGGTTCATTTGAATCCTCTGGGACACAGATGACAAAACATCAGTATTCAAGAAGCTAGGAAAAGCTGGAATGCCTCTAAAAAGAAAATGGGGAAAGCATTGAGCACTGACTCCTATAGGAAGGTCTTAAAACCTTTAAGAGTCTTACATTAGTCTTCTTGGAAGTTTGGCTCCTAGGGAGGAAAAGAAAAGTATTGTAAGTTGTTTCATGGAAACTTGTTGTTCCATGGAAATCAATACTATCGAGAGACCTTCAATCAGAGTCATGAGAAGAAACTCACTATCCCAGATGTTGACCCGAGTTCCTGTCCAGTGTACCCAGTGATTGATGCATAGGAAGTGCTGACTTTTAGAATAGAAGCTTGGGGCCCTTAAGAAATTAGGCTCCCTGTAGTCTGTAAGCAAGAGAGCCCATGCTAGTGATCACACCAATTCAATTGGTTCCAGGGAAACACCATACACGGGATACCACAGGAACTGCCATTCAATCCAATTTTGCTAAATGTATTCTGATGTGGGCATAAACTCATAACATTTTAAAAGTAATTCCTGTTACAATGACAGGGTTACATTATATTAGTATAAATATATAGGAAGAATTTCAGAAAATACTGAATAACAGATATTAAAATGACTGGAAATATATACATCAAGGAGTTTAGAGCACAACATCTGTCCCAACACCAGAAGTAACTGGCACCAGCAGGACCAGGCGCCCAGGAGCTCCACCAGCCCAGTGGCTCAGGATCCTTCCTGTCTGTCTGGGCCAGTTGGTGCCCTGAGCAGACCTTGGGCACAAGCTCCACAGCCAGTCCCACAACATCCAGAGGAAGCCCCACTCCCAGGCACTCTAACATGCCCAGGATCAGAGGTGAGGAAGACACAACATCTGTCCCAACACCAAGAATAACTGGGACCAGCAGGACCCAGGCACACAGGAACTGTATCAACCCAGTGGCTCAGGCTGCTTCCAGTAAGTTTGGGCTGGCCAGTGCCCTGAGCAGACCTTGGGTGAAAACTATGCAGTCGTTCCAAAACACCCAGAGGAACCTGCACTCCCAGGTGTTCTAATAAGCCCAGGATCACAGGATTACAAGATACAGAGTCACAGGATCACAGACACAGCTTGACTCTGAGGAGTTCTGACACAACCAAAATTATAGGAAGGACAGGCTCCAGTCACATTTAGCAAGGGCAGGTAGCACTAGAGGTAAGCAGATGTTACAAGGCAAGCGTAAGAATATAAGCAACACAAACCAAGGTCATTTGGCATCATCAGAACCCAATACTCCAACGACAGCAACTCCTGGACACACCATCACACCGGAAAAGCAAGATTTAGATATAAAATCACTTCTCGTGGTAATGATAGAGGACTTTAAGAAAGACATAAATAGCACCCTCAAAGAAATACAGGAGAAAACAGGTAAACAGCTAGAAGTCCTTCAAGAGGAAACACAAAAATCCCTTAAAGAACTACAGGAAAACACAAACAGGTGAAGGAAATGAGCAAAACCATCCAGAATCTAAAAATGGAAATAGAAACAATAAAGAAATCAGAAAGAGAGACAACCCTGGAGATACAAAACCTAGGAAAGAAATCAGGAGCCATAGATGCAAGCATAAAAAAACAGAATACACGAGGTAGAAGAGAGAATTTCAGGGGCAGAAGACACCATAGAAAACATTGACACAACGGTCAAAGAAAATGCAAAAAGCATAAAGCTCCTAACTCAAAACATCCAGGAAATCCAGGACGCAATGAGAAGATCAAACCTAAGGATAGTAGGTATAGAAGAGAGTGATGACTCCCAAGGTAATGGTCCAGTAAATATCTTCAACAAAATTATAGAAGAAAACTTCCCTAACCTAAAGAAAGAAATGCTCATGAACATACAAGAAACCTATAGAACTCCAAATAGACTGGATCAGAAAAGAAATCCCTCCTGTCACATAAAAATAAAAACACCAAATGCAGTAAACGAAGAATTTTAAAAGCAGTAAGGGAAAAAAGTCAAGTAACATATAAAGGCAGGCCTATCAGAATTACACCAGACTTCTCACCAGAGACTCTGAAAGCTAGAAGATCCTAGGCAGAAGTCATACAGACCCTACAAGAACACAAATGCCAGCCCAGGCTACTATACCCAGCAAAACTCTCAATTACCTACCATAGATGGAGAAAACAAGATATTCCATGACAAAACAAAATTTACATAGTATCTTTCCACAAATTCAGCCCTACAAAGGATGATAGATGGAAAACATCAACATAAGGAGCAAAACTACACCCTAGAAGAAGCAAGAAAGTAATCTTTCAACAAATCCACACAAACCTAATTCCACCTCTTACAACAAAAATAACAGGAAGTAACAATTACTTTTTCTTAATATCTTAAAATGAAAATTAATATTGCCAATATATCCTAATTGATTGAAATCCAAAAATATGAGGAATTAGAAATTTATTGTCATCCAATGTTCTCTCTAATTCAGTAATTGGAGAAAAAGATCCAATAGTATACAATCCATATACACTTTCAGCTTGTTTGTTTGTGACAGTGTCTTGCTGTGTACAACATAATGGTCTTGAGATCTTACTTCTCCTATCTCAGCCTCTCTATTAGTAGTATTGTTTATTTCGTTTTTTATACTATACTATGTTTTTCAGAACAGCTTACATATTTTAAAAGTATTTATAAACCCAAAAGAAATGTAGAAAATTAACTTGGGAGGTAGCTTGTAAGAGAACAACAAAGAGTAAGACTGAATGCTTTGCTTGACATTTGTAACTCTTGTATCAAGTTACCACAGTAAGAGCCAAGACTTTAAGCATTACTAAATACAAAACAAACAAACAAACAAAAACACTTTATATATTTATGTTCATTTAAGAAAATATTAGTAGTGATGTATTATTTTGAAATATACAGTTAATACATTTGGAGTTATTTTAAATTTATATTGAGAAAAACGTATGTATTTTCAGTATTGCTGTAGACAGGCATCTACATAAGACTGTTAAATTGATTGTTTTATATCAAACAACTTTTATAATACTCATTTTTATTGTTATAGTATTTTATAAGTTTTAAAGAGTATGACAAAAAAAGATATTGTAGGTATTCAAGGGGGTCTCTGGGAGAAGTTGGGGTACAAAAGGAAAACAAGAATATGATTTAACTCTATTTACTTAAAATATGTTTGTAAATGTTAACAAATTCAGAAAAATTGAAATCCTGTAACTTTTCTCATCATAACGCAATAAAACTTAAAAAAAAATACTTAAAAAAAAGAAAGAAAAAAAGAAGTTTAGCTAGAATCACTTTAGAATTGATGTTGTAGTTCACATTTTTTTAAAAAAAATCACCTGTTTCTTAAGACAACTTTCTTATGGTTATCCAATGTTATCATAAGAATAACAAAATATGAGATGGAGAGAAAGGCAATAAAGGTTTGGACTATAGTTAAAATTTTGGTTAAAATCTATTATAGAAACATATATGCAAGAGAGATATCAGAAAGTGACATAATTTAAATTTTGTGATCATGATCAATTAATTGAACATAAAGCATGACAAACACACACAGGATTTGGAAAGAAAACTGATGTGGCTCAGGTTGGTCATTGGAAAATCTGGGACTTAAAAGCTAAACAGGGCTCTCAGCAGGAGATCTAAGTAGAGGACAGGGTGTATGATGGGACCAGTTTGCTTGTGTTGATTATTCTCATTTTCCATTTTATTCTGAAGTAGTCTGTTTTGCTGCACAGAAATCCTATTATACGTCTTTAGAATATTTCCTCTTCAGTTTTTCTAGATGAGTGTTTTTCAAACGGCACATCGTAGCCCATTAGTGTATCATGAGATTGGTTAGTGAGTCACTAACCACTTTCTGTGAACAAAATAGAGATGAAGTGAACATCGGTGAAGTAACAGTGCTGTCAGATGATATGGGTTTCAGGTGTGTGCTCGTATATATTCTCATGAATTCACATCGTAGAAGGTGACATTTCTTATTCTGTTGCTGTCACAAATATTTAACAGCTGTTCTTTTGGATAATTATTCTACAGTCTTCTAACTCATTAGATCTCCCATCTCTTTTCCATACTGTCAGTGATATTCATTTTACTCACTGAGAAATTAGAAGTAATTGCAGGAAATGTTCATGCTGTTCCTGCACTGAATTGATACTACCCTCATACCTGTATACATTTGTTATGCTTTTGGGTATGCTCTGATGGTTGAAACAAGCAATCTCAACCTCCCCAGAAAAGCCACAGGGATAGGATACCTACAGTAACCCTCTCTTGCATAGGTTGCCCATCTTCATTAGTTGATTCCCTTGAGAATGTAAACTGTACCCCCCCCCCGTCTTTAACAAATACCACTACACTTGGACTTACAATGCTTCTAGGAAGTATGGAGCTACTATCCTGTATCCACCACTTTACATTTCTTACAAATGTTTTGCTCTCTACTTGCAGTCTTTATTTTGCTCACAGCCATTATTCCTTAGTTCAACTTCACAGTAATTTTCTTTCCCTTGTCAAGCTTCTTCTTTCCAGCCTTCTCCTCTTCAATCCTGGCAGTGCCTGAGACCATTCACTCTTACATATCTCAGTCACCCTTTTAAGCCCCCTCTTACCCTCCTCACTCTTAAACTTTGGACCATGCTGGAGTACTGTCCTTGCATCTAGATTTTTCATACATATCTGCATTTATTTCCTAAAGATCTCACCAGGCCCAATGAGTTCTATTTGATGGTAAACCACTTATCTAATGTAACAATTTCCTCCTTTCAACTCTGGGCTTGAGTACCAAACACTTGACATTTTCTTCAGCTACATATCATACATCTCAAATTTGTTCTCTTTAAAGCCATATGTTTCATTTACTCGACCCCCAAAGCCTGTATAATCCTATATCTTCTTCCTATATGTACAATGCCATTCTAGTACTTTCTATGATCTACCCATACATGGCTCACCTTTTTCTTTTTATATTATAGTCCAGAACTTCTGTGAATTCTTTCAATACCACTCCCTAAATCATTTTCATATAAGCTTTCGTGAATTCTAGCATCCTTATATTTTATATCACACTTGTAACAAGTCTGACTGTGTCTGAACTTTATGTGTACTGTCTTTCTTTTAAACAAACAGTAGCCAGTGTGGATTAAATTTGACTAAGTCCATCCTTAGAACTTCCCAATTTTACTTCTCAAAACTCTTTAATGATTCCCAATGTCAAGGTCATGATATATACCATGCCTCCAATAGTCCTGTGTGATTTGAACACATAAAATTCTTGGACAAGATGCACTTTGTGTGTATTTAGGAATGTTTGTAACAAGTGGTAAGACTTGAGAGAATGTGTGTGTGTGTGTGTGTGTGTGTGTGTGTTAACTTTCAAGAGTTATCATTATCCCTGAATGTTTAGATCATCAATGTTATTTCTCTATAATGAAAATGGGAAAAAAAATAGAAGAGGAAAAGATGGGGAGAAAGGGAGAGGAGAGAATCATGGGGGAAGAGAATGACTTTTAGTCAGTACCCCAGTGATATTTGAACCCATTGGCACCTATATCTCAAACTTGTTCCCTCTATGATGAGCACTATCCCTCCAAGAGCAAATGTATGTCACATTCTCTCTCCCTTCACATCTCTGATTGCCATTGTGTAAAGACTTCAGGATCATCCATTCTAATTTAGTCACTATCTTCTCCAGTTCTTCTGTTTTGATTTGTTTTTCTCTGTGACATTTATCAACACTTGATACATGTTTGGTTTGCTTATGATTTCTTCTCTCAAGGCCCATGGCTCAGATCCTTCATTTTGTTCACAATTATGATCATACCTCTAGAAACTTCCCTCGGGGTAGTAGGTCTATAATGATAACAAATGCGTTAATGATTTAAGTATCCTGAAAATAGTTAGAAATGCTAATCTGCAGTTTTAGGAAAACTTGGCATAAGAACTCATCATGAAACTCTCATAATTTTTCAAAAAATAAATGAAAGTTGGGAGAAAATATTAGTTTTGGAGAAGGGGATCTGGAAACTTCTTAGGAAGATATTACTAATTAGTAGTGTTATTATTACTACCAAAACACGAGAGGCAGAAAAAAGTAGAAGACAGGCCCAAATGTAGAAAATTACAAACTGGATAGGTTCTAGATTTAGGATAGACTAGACTTTAAAATCCTTGAAAAGATTCAGAAACAAGATAAAAATATCAAGATAAACAATAATTTTAAAATGCAGCACTGATCTTAGAGCCATGAAAAAAGTTCCTTTCAGATGTGGTAGTTACCCGTGCCTGTAGACTGAGAGGCCATCAGAGATGGTGATAGGAAAGTCAATAGTTATTTCAGAGTAATGCCTTTAGGAGTGGTGGAGGCAGAATGTCAAATCAGATTAAGGGAAATGAGGTGGAAAATATAGAACTCTTTTCAAAGGTTTTTTTTTTTCTCCTTTCTCTTTAATCAAAAGCACAAGAGAGAGAAGATGGCTGAGAATGTTGTTAGAAAAAATAAGCCAACAGAAATGATAGGCTTGAGAAATAAGCAACAGAGCAGATTCTGAGGAGAGTGACATCCAAAATCAGCAGAGTTCAGGCATGACCCGGAAGGATCTATCCTCACAAACAAGCACTCACTGAAGACGGAAGAAACGACATAGAGTTTCAAATGAGAAGAAGGCGAATGGAGGGTCCTTACCTTGGCAGAGCTCAATTTTTCAACTAAAATAGCAAATGAAATCATTTACAGATACATGCCTGTATGTGTACAAATGTTTTAATTAAGTCTATCCACATATATAATACAAATTGTAAGCAACTGCTACAAATAGAAATTATTTTATAAATGGGAAGTCTTATTGTAATGCCTAATATTTAAAACAAAGCCTGGGGCTTACTGGGAAATACTGCACCAGCGTTCGGATAAAATCGTAGATTAAAGTTGCCTCTATGTAATGTGGTGAGTGAGGAAACGCTAGATAACAAGACATTCTTTTCCAAAGAGCGAAAATGGGGAGACTATCAGGAACTCAAAGAAAATGGTAGGCTTGTTGAAAAGTTTGGACAAACTGAAAGGCGGCCACAGAAAGTAAGTAGTACATTGACTGCAGTGCCCTGGCTGTCAGTATAGTAAGTGGAAGTGCAAACCCGTATTCAAAGAACAACCAGGCAATGTTAGGGAGAAGAGACTGGAAGGACATAGGACAAGCCCAGAGGACGAGTCTGCAGCCATTGACAACCCTGGCTTCCGTGCTGGTTTTGGTGAGAGATTGACTCCTCTGGAGCTATGGATCGTGGGTAGAGAAGGGTTCTGTTTTTCACTCTGTGGGTGAAAGAACAGTGATTGCCTGTTGAATGCCTTGCAAGGGAACCTATTCCTTGAGGCTCCCGTTTCCATGGCAGCCCTGGGAACAAAAAACTATCATAACTCAGAGGAGGCCCTGGAGTCACTCTGCCACAACCACAGCTGCACCAAGGTGGTAGGTGGTAGAGAGAGGGTCAGACGCTGGTGAGTCAGATGTTCTGGTAAGAAGAAGCTTAACTCAAGCAGCGAAGAGTCAAGCACGCAGAAGCTCCGCTGCCTTCAGTGGGTACTCATGGATCCCAATAATTGTTGATAACAGCAAGAGTCGGGAGCCTGGGCTAGCAGTAAATAAAACTCCAAAGCCACAAGTCACACTGCTACAGAGACTACAAACTCCGAAGTTCCATTATGCTACTGAACATTTGCGGTCTGGCCCCTCTGGCGGGGTGTTTAATGCTTAGTGGATTTTGGAAACATGGATCCTAGTCTCACATACAGATCTCAGGGCCACATTTGATTTACCTACTCATAGTGTATTTTGGAAGCATCACAGGACTACAAACTGCCTCCGGGGTATATAAACTAAGGAGTCTCCTTAACGTAGAAAAATCTGCCCAGCTCTGAGTGCAGAGACACTGGTGTGGAAAAGAGAGAATAAAGACAGCTCTGCTGGATGTTTGACAGTGGAGGACCGGCTCAGCAGCAAGTGAACCACTAGATACAGTAGTTCTCAACATGTGGGGTGTGACCCCCCACAGGGGTTGCATATCAGGTATTTACAATTCATAACAGTAGCAAGATTACAGTTATGAAATAGCAACAAAATAATTGTATGCCTGAGGGTGACCACAATATGAGAAAATGTATAAAGGAAGCCTGAGAACTGTCACACTAGACAACAAGTCTTCAAGCATCCTTAACCTTCCAAGCTAGTCCACCCACATGCCTGGCTGACTCTAATTTTGAAGGGTCTGAAAAGAAGCTAACACAACACTTTCTCCCTTTTGTGTCCCATGTACACCATATGCCCCTTTTCCCTTTTACGGCATATGATATTTTGACTTTTTTTTAAAAGGGGTTTTGTGTTGTTCTTTAACTGTCCTGCTTATATCTAATTTTATTTGGAGAGGATTTTTAAATTACCAGTCTCCTTTGCCATCTGCTTTTTCTTCTCTTCATTCTTGCTTTGTTTTTAATCCAACTTGATTTTTAAAAATTTCCCCCTTTATTCTTTTCCTGTTTCTATTTCATTCATTTACTATTTCTCCTACATAATTTGTAACTTCAAAACACACTCTATTTTTGCCATTTTCTATTCTGTGTTCATCTGTGCTCTACTAGTGGCCTTTAATGGAATTCAAGTGTATTTCTATATTTTGTTCATTTTGGTGCTATTGCTAATGTAGTGACTTTTTTTATTCTTTGTAAGTGGTACTGTAAATTGAGCCCTCAAAAGCCAGCTTCTTGTTAAGATCTTCAGACAAATTGTGGAGAGAGGTTGAAACAGACAGATAACAATATAGAACAAGAAACCCACTACAGCAAGACAATATGATCCCCAAAATTATAGATGAAGGAAGATTGTTCAAGTGGACAGATGAATCCTTTTTTTTCTCTGAAGGCAAATAATAAGACAATCTATTCAATTCATAGTTTGTATAAGATTTGAAATACCATAAGCTAGAGACATTATATGTGCAAACAAAAAATTCATTCTGCTAAATTCAGTGGATATCAAGGATGATGTTGTATCAAGGACCAAACAGCAGATTTCACCCAACAGGAACCCCAAGAGATTTCACAACAAAATATTTCTCAAAAAAGTTGCAACTTACATGGATTCTTCTGTATGAGATAGTTATATTAAAATATGTGGTAAATATTTTAATAGCAAAAAGAAGAATCATTTATTGGTGGTGAATGTACTAAGCAATGTATGGAAAGATGCATGGCAGATATGATCTGCTCTTAATAAGGGTAGGGGTTATTTTTAAAACAGTTTCTCTCTACACAGTGTTCCAGGCAAACTGAAGACATTGGGATGTTTATCCAAAGAGATCTGTAGAGTGGAACTGTTGGTGTTGATGCTTTGCTGTGGATACCACTGATGGGACAAGTCCCACTCGCCTTGCTAGTTCTCAGTCTGGAGTTAATGATAAATACAGTGTCGCTGAGAAAATGGTTCTTGTATGCCATCCATTACAAGGCACAACTAGATCAAGAAATCCATACAGCACTGAAAACGTTTAAATTGGGTTCTTTTGTGCATTATCTGCTATAAGTACTCATGGTGCCCACAGATGGTAGTTAAAAAGAGGGACTTGAAAAAAATAGAAAAATGATGGGATTATTTTCCAAACCTCATTTTAATAAAGTATTTCATTTTAAAAAAAATGAATGCACAAAACCATTAAAATGGATGGAATCACTTAAATTGCCAACAGGATATGAATTTCATTTGGGCTGAACACAGAATCCTCACCAATTCCAAGAATGTCTTGAAAGTGTTGGTGCCGGCTGAAATGATATCATTTGCTGTTTGGAAGTAGGATATTTGAGTCAAGGCCAAGTGATAAAAAGAGTTCCAGACTTGTGATATAAAGTCATCTATGGCATCAAAAACAGTATTTGTGCCAGTATTTGACAACAAAGAGTGGTTTACAGATATTTCATTGTTTAGTGATTTTAGCTGCTCATTTAAATGACCTAATCATCAGACTTTAAGGTAAAGAACAAGTTACCAAAAAAGTATTTCAATTCATGACAGTGTTTTAAACTGACCTGAAATCATGGTCAGCTGAAGACAATTTTATGCATTTCAGCATGTGGAATAAAACCTAGGCCTCTAAACACTACGAAATATATATCTTTGCTTTTTTTGAGCTGATGTAGTAACTTGAAAATCAATTTCAAGATTTCTGGAAAAATCATGTTTTCCTGTATTTGTGACTCCACTCTTAGTCAGCATTGGTATCCTACCTGCCAAGTTTCCCAATAGAATGCATAGAGCTAAATCCGGCATTGACTTTAAGAAAGCATGGATTATAATTGCTTCATTTTACAGGCATGTCTTTCCAGAGACAACTGTTCACTTCATAAGCAAAGTTTACTAATGCCCTTGCTTCTGGGTAGCACCTACACCTACATTTCAGGAATGAAGTAGACAGAAAATAAACATGGAACCAAACTATTTCGTGAGCTGCTTGAGAACTTCAACTCCATCTATTAAAGCAGATATTATCCAGTTCTTCAAATACACTGTCAGGTATCATACTAGTTTGAACTTGTCTTCTTATGTAATTAAAAAATAACAAAAGCATTCAATAGAGTCTTATTAGGTAAATATGCTCACTTTATTTATTAGTGGTTGATATGTGGGACATCCTGAACAATTTTAAGGAATCTCCAAATGGAGAACCACATAATCTGAATTCTTTTTATGGGAAGCATTTGTTGATTTTTGGCAGAAGGCAGGACAGTTTTATGCCATCCTAATGGCTGCCCATCACAATTCATGACTGTATGTGCATTTGATGTGTAATGCATAGGCATACTGCTCCTTCCAGTGTGGCTCAGCAAAGGCAAAGGTTCAAACACCCTGACCTCCCTCTAAAGATTAGTTTCTGACCTTTATGGAGCCTTTCTCAATTCAAATAGAAATCTTTGAGTGAACATGGCAGTCACAGAGATTATAAATCATTGTGAATTAAAATTAGAACTAGGGACAATGTTCTTGTTTGAAATGTAACAGTAGTAATACTTTATGAAAGCTTTGCACTAGGAAATTTATGAAATTCTCTTATTCATGTTAACATTTTTTTCCTACTTCTCTGTCATCTAGGTGTTATTTCATCTTTCTAATAAACTCAGACTCAGAAGTCATATTATTAGCAAGTGTCTAAGCCAAATTAATACCCTGGGGCTTCACTTTCATGTTCTAGAGATTACTCCTCAGCAGCTCTGCTTTCTAGGGAAGAATTGGAGATCAAACCCCCCATGTTAAGTTCTTCATCTGGAGTCCTAAATAAAGTCCTTTTCCACAAGAGATTTCTCAGTACATGCTCCATCTTCAACAACATGATTTATGAGCTTAATTAGACCCATTAGTAGAATATGATGATATCAAAGTCTTAATTATTAGATTTCAATCATACTAATTGGTGCTGAAAATATAAGTGTCAGCAGTATCTAAGTTGAATGTCTCTGTGGCTAACATTTTACTATCACGCGTGTAGTACATATAATAGTAGATTCAAACTGGTAAATAAAAATAATTTTCCTTGAGTGCAGCCTCCAGAAGACAGTCACGCAAGCATGCCGATCCCAGCCCAGATCGAGGGCTTTGAGTCAATCCACTACAACATCTACCCCATCTCTGAGCTGCTGGCTTGAATGGAGTAGCAAGTCCTCCAGAACCAGATGTCATTTCTGAATGGGAGGCCCTGAGCATGAAGTCAACTGTTGCTGCCACCTGAGCTTCTTGACCTGCTAGGAGACTGAGAGCAAAGGGCAGTGGTGTCCCCTGCAGCCTGAAGGCACAAGGAGAGGCATCAAGGTGTGCAGCAGCCTGGAGCTCACCTAGAAACCCAGAATACTATCCACAAGATGACCTGATTCTGGGCAGCAGCAGGATATCTAAGAGGAGTCTGGGTGATGGTATAGTAGTCGTGTGTGTGTGTGTGTGTGTGTGTGTGTGTGTGTTATATATATGGTATATATAGGTATACCATGTTTCACCCTGCAGTTTCCAGGGCTACTATGAAGACTGAGTATGAGATGGAATAGCAGTAACGAGGGAGGAACTGAGCAATGAGTGGGCTGTAAAGAGAGGCACAGACGTGATGAAGGTGATAAATGAGAGGCAGGCTGTGATGGACAGAGAACATGTCATTGCCAGGAGGGACCAGCAAGGTGGTTTGCAGCAGTCTGAAGCTTGCTCTCACCCAACCCCCCGTACACACTGCCTGACCACACAGTCTCCCTGGTTCTGGTCACGGGGGTATCCAGGCTGGAAAAAAATGGTTCATTTTCTAGATTGGACCTCCTTGAAAGACCTCTGTTAATCCGTGCTAACTCTGGAGACCACCTTGGTATATGGCCATGGTCTGCTGCCCTGGGCCGTGTTGAAGCCAGAATCTCCCATGGTTATCCATGGTCCTACAACAACTGGCAACCATGTTGATGTCCCTGCCCTGAGTTAGCATAGAAGGCTATACAGATGTCCTTGATCTCAGCCACTGCCTGAGGCCATCCTAATGCCCTTGGTCCTTGACGTCACCAAGAGTTGTAACACAAAGAGCCATGTCTGATTCTGTGGTCTCTCAGCAGCTGGGGTCTGTGTATGTCCCATGTTACTACAGAAGGCCATATGTATGTCCATGGTCTATGCTAAACCCTGAACCCATGTTGATAATCATGGGCTGTGCTGCCACTGAAGGCCATATTTATGTGAGTGTCCTGGGGTGCTACCTGAAGCCATGTTGATGTTCTTGAGCTGTACTGCCACTAAGGTCTGTAATAGTGTCCAAAGCCTGTGCAGCAGCAGACATCATGTTCATGTCTGTGATCTATACTGCCACCAGAGATCATGCTGAGGTCTGTGACATGCTGACACCAGAGACCATATGGATGTTCATGGTCCATACTGTCTCCAGAAACCATGTGTAAGAACATGATTCTAGCTCATACTGACTGTAAAGGACAAGGAAGCTACTTCTACCATGGCATTAATGACTACAGGATAACAGTTGAGAAAGCAGGACATAGAAGACTTCTGTAACAACCCATACCCACCCCACCCCACACCAACCCCCAACACAGTAAGAGCCATTGAAGAGACAGAAAGCCATTGAAGAGACCTCTTAAAAATTGTGAAAAGGATGTGGAAGTGTAACTCCGAACAACTGGTGATTCCTGCAAGGGTGTGGGTGGGGAAGGACTAAACTTTCTTTAAGAGGCTAGCCTTTAGGCACCATGCTCCAGTGAATATATGGGCAACACAAACTGGTCAGTTTTATTCTCTTTTCTTCTTCCTTTTTGGGGGGTAGATAGGTCCCAATGGTTGTAGGGCAGGCTTGGAAGGACTGGAAAGTGAGGGTGCTCAGTGTTCATGATGTGAAATTCCCAAATAATCAAGTATTATTATTTAAAAATTATCTCCTATTGAGCAGTATCCACATAAGGCAATAAATAGGCTTTTAGTTTGTCTTCTATTGGAATGAATTTTTGAGAGTGTATCTATTAATGAAACTAAAAAAAGAATACTTAGTAGACTAAAGTGGAAATTTCTGGTTTCTTTGAAAACTCAGTTGTGCCATGTGACATTTATCTGAAAGCTGTCTTGTGAGAGGATGTTTTGCTGAAGCAGACACATGAGAAGACATAAGATGTCTTGCTGGAATGGATGTCTGAGGGGGTACATGGTGTTTAGAAGGAATATAAATGGAACCCCACAGTGAGATAACTCTCTTGCATTGCTATGCCTTTCAACACTTTGTTGGTCTCACTTTTTTGCTGGTCTTCACTGGTCTTCACTTCGTAGAAAGAAACACAAAAGAATTTCTCACAGTACTAGGACAAATTCTGGACACTTCCACTAACTCTTGAGGAACATTGCCATTTCTGCAGGATGGAGCTGCTGCTACTGATTCAAGACTGGTGTTTACTATTGAACTGGACTGCTGATATCCTAACAATGAATATTGGGATCACCCCAAAGAACTATGTCTTAAATAGGTTCACAACCCCTTGTCCTATTAACCATCTTTCTCCCCTACCTTTGGTCAGTGGACTAGAATGAGATTGAAGGGTTTAAGAATCCTAAATAAAATTTAAAAAATCCTTTGAAAAATTGAAGCCTACAGTAGATCCTTTTAAATTTTTCTTTAAATTACAATGTGTCTGAGAAGTAACAGTTTTAAATAAACTTTTTACTTCATTCTCTGCATTTCTAAATACTTACACAAAACATATGTGCGGTCTTGAAAGGCCACAGGAAATAAATGTCTTTCCTAACCAAGAGGTATATCAGAACGTAGCACAATTTCCAGACAAGTGGCACACACTGTAACATCTGCACTCGGTAGATGAAGAAACAAAGGATTACAAATTTGAGGGCAATCTAAGCTACACAGCAAGGACAGGAAACACACATAGTAAAACCTGGACTTTAAAAGAAAGGGGGGTGGGAAAGAAGAGTTGGAGGGAAGCTGTGCCCAGGTTGTAAAGTGAAAACATCAATAATAAAAAGAAAAGAAAGAAGGGGCCAGGGAGATGTTTCCATGAGTAAGAGTTCTTACTGTGCAAACACAATGCCCTAAATTCAAATCCCCCCGAATTCACACAAGTAGCCAAGGGAGGCTGCATGTGCTTTTTAGTCCTGCATTAAGAGGAGATTCTGGGACTTGGCTGGACAGCCAGTCCAAACAAAACAGTTAACTTCTGGCTCGGTGAGAGGATCTACCTCAAGGCAACATGACAAAGAGAAAAGACTTCCAACATCTTCATCTGCCCTCCACATATGTGCTCAGGGACATGTCACACCTCACACTCATGTGCAAACACCATATACCACACACATGCACATGCACACGCACACGTACACACACACACACACACACGCACACACACAAGATAAAAGCTAAGAAGTAACAGGAACAAAAGGCAAGAGAGATAAAAATGTAGAAGCTCCAACTTGAGATTGGAATTTCACTAACACAAAAAAATTGGAATGTCACCAAAGTTCCTGACTGGTAACACATTACTTCAGCCCATGGATTAAACTGGACTGCACCCAAGAAAGGGGGAGTTAGGAAGATGTAGGGTGCTGTGTGTTGGGGAACATGTGAGTAGAAGTCTGGGAAAATGTCGTGACTTCATTAATATATAACATTATATAAAGAGAATTTCATTATATAATACAGAGATGTTGCCCAAGCATCAATTAAATTCTCACTTCAGTATGTGAAACTCAAAGAAAGAGTCACTACAAACACAAGAAAAGTTACCATTGACATGAGAAGGAAAGGAACATTTCCTCAAAGAAGATCGAATGTAGAAACGTGATAATCACACTTTCAAATCACCTCTGCCACATCCTACATAGCTTGCTCTCCCCAAGGCCTGCTTGCTTCCCACAAAGTGGATGCTGCCTGCTCTTTGCATCCCCTGGGCTAGCACTCCTGCCTGACCACCATGATCCTCCCTCAGTGGAAGTCTCACATCCTCTGTGCTACAGCCAGGTACCCAGAGGCACGCCCCACTCTCTGTACACTTTTCCATCTGCTCCTACTTGATGGATGCTATGCTCAAAAATAAACTTCAGGACTTCCCTACTCAGTAGTCCTGTCAAGCATTTATTCTTCCAGCTTCCCTCTTTCCTTTGGTGTCACTTGTATGGTCCATGCCCAACTATCCGCAACAACTTCTGCATCGCTACCTTCGGTTTCTAGTCTCCAAGGACTAATAAACTGTCATATGACAGCTGTTCAATCAATGATTCAAACTACCACACCACATTAAAACCTAGCTGGAGCAGTCTGGAACCATTCCACAATGCATTCAGACATATACATGGGAGACATAATTAGCTATGCACAGAAAGCAAGTTTATCTTCAATATAGCATCTTTGTATGACTAGAGTAACCACATCCAGCATTCTGCAATAGGTATCCAGAATAATGTAACTGACTCTGTTGGCCACTTATACTTCTTAAAGTTGGCATCTTTAACTCTCGGGGGTCTTTAAAGTTAGAAACCATAAGTTCTTCTTTTCTGAGCATTTCATCTCTACAGTATCCACAAAGGAAAATAGTCTACGTTGAAAAGTAAGGATAATCCAGAAAAGTGGGTCACGGAAGGTCTCAGAAGGCAGTTTCTCCAGGTAAAAACATGAATTTTTCATGGAATTTCTTCTCTCAAAGCGTTTGAAACATTTTAATTTTCTGAGACAGGGTCTTGCCATATGGCCAGGCTGACCTCAAACTGGGGATTCCTATGCTAGTTGCTCACCTCCAGCATGGATCAGAGGCCTGTACCTCTACACCTGCTGAGCTTGCTGTATCAATGCACATTTGCTATGCATTTAGGTGTTTTCAGTAGACATATTTATTCCTATATAACTTCCTGTTCCTCTCTCCTACCCATTTCAAGCATGTTACTGTTCACTCGGATCTTCAGATGACATAATGGGCACCCAGTGCACCTGTTAGGCATCTGTCACCCCTGAACAGATTTTAATAAGTCCTATTGGTACCAAACAGCTTAGATTTTTCAGCTTCTGGGAATACTAACAGGGCACTGAATAGGAATAACAGTAGCAACAACACACCTCCTTTCTGCAACTAGTCCACACCTAATAGATTGGAGGAGTCCTAGAGAGAGACCATACAGAGAACATGTGGCAAAAATTCACCTGTACCCCAGCGTGGAATGTCTGTGCAGGGATATCCTGCCTCCAGTGAGCCCTGTGGGATCTGAAACTACGGTGATTGCCATACAACTCACCCCACCCAAAGTTTAATTGACTTTCCTTTATCTATCTCCAATGGCTGACCCTAATCCTAAATTAACCCCCATAAAATTTTTGCAAGAAGTTTTTCTGACTCAGAGTCAACTAGATACTCCACATGTGAGAACTAGGATTTGCTGTTCAAATTTCAACATGAATTTATTATATATATACATGTGGCCGTAGATGAGGCTAGCAAAATGGCTCAGTAGTTATGAGCACTGTATGTTCTTCTAAAAAACCTGCATTCAGTTCCCAGAACATATGTCGTAGCTAACAACCATCTGCAACTACAGTTCCAGAGGCTCCAACAGGCACTTTTAGCCTCCAGGAGGACCCCCTGAACACAGTGTACAGATACACATGTGGGCAATACACGCATATATATAAAATAAAAATAATAATATTTAAAGACCAAAGATAAGCAGTGACAAAGATGTGGAAGAAAGAGAAATCTTGTACAGAGTCGCAGATATATGGAATGGTCTAGAAAGCCCATGACACAGTGTAGCTGCTACTTTAAACCCAAAGCAGAACTTCCAGCAATCCTCGTTCAGGTACATTCTAGAACATGAGGCCAGTATTTTGAAAAGAAAGTTGCTATATCTTAATTAATGCAGCTGAGATATAGAATGAATCTATAAGCTTCAATAAATAAATATATTCTAAAACATACGAATGTACATGTAAAATCTATATGCCTGTATACATACACATATAACACACACATATAAACATGCATGCATTTGTAGCTAACAGAATTGCATTCATTGTTTACAAAGGAAATTCCATTAGATGTGATAACATGGCTATAGCTAGAGAATTTTACTGTAAGTGAAAAACGTTAGACATAGAAAGACCAACAACTGCATGATCTCACCTGTGAAATGTGAAAAAGGCCAAACTCAGAGAATGGCACGAAGAGTGACCGAGGTCATAATGGTCATGTTTCAGTCAGGAGAAACAATTCGAGAGATCTGTTTATAGCATGGTGAGCACAATTAATTGCAATGTTACTGTTTTCTTAACAGTGGCTGAGAGGAGATTTTAAGTATTCACAACTCATATCCATTCTTATTAGAAACAGTAGACATGTTAATCATGTCAATTTTTAGTCATTCCACAATGTATACACATACCAAAATATCATGCTGTATATCACAAACATATACAGTATTTATTTATTAAATAAAAATACATGGAAGTACCTTTTCTTTAAAAAAAAAAATCTTGGCAGCTTCTCCTCTTTAAAAGCCCAAAATTCACATTTTAAGCAAATTCTAGGATGGCTGGAGTGGAGACAACATAAAAGTTGAAAACATCTCTTTAAAATCAAAAGCCTAACTCTCAGTTGTGAGGTTAAATATAAGTTAAAGTCAAAGGTTAAAACTACCCCCACATAACTAACCTAAGATGATTCCCTGTTTTAGATCTCTTAAAAGCCATGGGATCCTATAGTTAGACATTTATAAAGTCTTAAAGCGTGTCAAAATCAGCCACAGACACTAAGAAACAGAGATTCCTCAGGGTTCTAGAATCAAATATTGGGTCTTGATATTAGAAACTACAAGGTTCAATTCAGGAAATGACATTTAGTTTAAGATGACCCAGCTTTCCATGCAGTCAGGTTCAAGATTAACTGGATTTACGACCATCCTGAAGTTCCCAACAAGAGACCATTAGGAAAACATTGTTTTTACACAGGAATGAAAATGTTATGTTTTTCAGTATGTTTCTACTGATGTCAAAGAGTTTATGTCATGTAAAGGTCAGCCACTGCACTATCTGAAAATTTGTTGCAATTTGCAAAGAAAATAGTTTCTCTTTGTTTTAGCTAAATTAGAAGTTAATGGACTGAATATCCCACCATACCAATAATGTAAATAAGTACAGAGCTGGAAGGGAGAGAGGGTGAATCAAATTGAGTTGAACGATACATCTTCCCAAGAACATTGTGCACAATAACATGGGTTGAAGAGTAATTATTTTTACGCATGGTCACTTGGCATTTTCCACCAGCAAAACATATTGTACCCAGATCTCATGAGTGCAAACTCCTGGTTGTTAATGTCAGGACGCCACCTTGTGGACAATGCCCTTTATTTGGAAACTTCCCTCTGATTTCTTTAGGTAGTAAAAGGTTTTCAAGTAAATCTCCGTAGGGCAGAAATTAATCAATAAAGACACATCTATTTTATTAGCATTTGCACGCAAAGTTATCATGAATAAATTTCAATAAAGATTCTGCTTCTTCCTGTGTGTTTGCTACAGGCTAAATTCAATATCCAAAGTAGCCATCTCCTAGAGAATCACTCAACTAAATATTTGTTTTCAAAGAAGTAATGAAATTCCTGTTAGTAAAGGTAAATTCCATTTACTTCTATACCCTGATAATCAGTAATTCAAGCAAGATGTAAGTTGCCCAAAGTGTTGTTGCTGGGATTCAATAGAAAATTTAAGATGTGAAAATCCTCAAGTATTAAGTTGATTTTTAATGTGTTATGCTCCCCATTAACATATATTTATTCAAATATGAAGTTCTGTAATTTACAACAATTCTAAAGCATTTGCTTTTCTAAAATACAACCAGATTTCACAAAGCATGGAATGCATCCATCTTGGAGAAATAAATAGACATGTTGGGTCTTAGTTGACAGGAGAAACAATAGCAGCAAACATAAAAGTGATGGTGATGTATATAAACTCTAAACTGTGGGGTCTGCTATAATCAATGAGCACTAGGTCTTCTCTCATGTCTGGTCCTTGTTCTGAGCCCTCCCCTCTAAGTACAGACCTATTTCTAGTTCACCCACTCACTGAGCCCCCTCTATTCTTCTGACCCATTTTCTTTTACCAGCTGTCACTCGGAGTAACCCATCTTGGCCAATGTGTCAGTCATGTGACTGGGGAGGATAAATTATATGCAGTTGCTGTGAAAGAATGTAAATGATTTTGTTTCGATAAAAGAGGTCTAAGTTTGTGTTTAAGTTTTCTTATTCACCGGCCACGCTACTTTGGGTAACACACTGAGTTTCATTTGTCTTGGTTCTCTTTATTTTCTGTGATATTCTACATAGTAATAAAATTCAAGTGTGTAAGGAATGCATTATAGCAGTTTAGTGATGACCGAGGAGGGATGGCAGAAAGTAATCTGAGGTTATTATAGTTACTATAGCAGATATTATTTAATTCAAACTCTTCCCAAACCTCAGAATAAATCAGATTATGAAATAGTTTCCATTTAATATTTGTAAAAGAAACAATCTTCCTCTACTTTGAGATCCATAAAATATCTGGTCAGAGAAAAAAAAAAGTGCAGTGATTTCCTCTAAGTGACCAAGGCTTTAAAACAACTTCCAGTTTCCCAGCTGTTCTACAGCGCACAGACAGCAAAATGTTCAATTCTTCAAACCATTTGAATCTTCACAGATCATTAGACACAAGAAAAATAGCAGGTGCATCTTTGACTTGAAAAGGTGACTCGTCTTCCTAGTATGGATCTGAGACTCCTTCAGCTAATGCTTTTAGTCAAGGGTGAGCACACAGCTCAGCTAACACACCAGTGGCCAGATGTCTCAAGCCAAGGACCTAGAAAAATGAGCAGTCATAAGCTAGTCTCTCTCCTTACTGTATAATGTTCTGAAAGGTATAAACAGCAAGTGATTACTGAGGGACTGTGTGAGTGACTGCCCTCAGCTACACGTAGGAGCCTTGTTATGATTTACTGCACTTAAAATCCAGTTAATTAAAGCAAAAGCATTTCCCAAACATATAAAGTCTCAAAAAGTGACAATCAATATTTTCTTCATCACGTTCATTTTTTCCTTGACCAGTTCCTACGCTAGTTTAAGGGTCATCTGAATTCGCAGCACAGTCTTCCCCCTCATTATCCATGACAACCACTGACTCAAGCACCTGGCCACTTTGTAGTTGATTATAACCTACACCTATAAATCAGGGAAAGGTAAGACACCCGAAGCAGGGCAGAGCCTAGCATTTCTTCAAGTCTCCAGCTTTTAGATATGAATTTGCCATTTATCTTAGAAGAAGTTTACATTTTTCTGTCCAGAAAAAAAGTATAAATTTCTTTTATCCTACTCAAGCCAATGGGCATTTTTGCAAGCACAATATGTGAATTCATTTGGATTACTTTCACTACACATTTTATTGTCAGTCATAACACATTCTGACTGTTCATGTATAAAGAATAGGCTAGGGATATAAACAAATGGTAGAATATTCCCCATGCTTAGAAAGCACAGGACACTGGCTTTAAAGCTTAGTTTTAATAAATGAAGATATCAAATATAACAAACAAGGATGCGTTTCTAAATTTCCTCTCAGAACAGGTATAGGGCTTTTTTTTCTAATTTCATGTTAAGAAGGCAATTTCAAAAAAAAAGAAAGAAAGAAAGAAAGAAGGCAATTTCAAATTGCCTATCATTTTTATTCTTGCTAAAGTTATTTTAATGCAATATGACTTAAGTAAACCATTTTTTGGAAGTTATATAAAAGGAAAAAGCTTTACTTTTCCAAAAGCCCAAACTCCTCTGCTCACTGGTTGGACAAATTCAGCTACCAGTCATTCAACTTTTGGGATAATCCAGCTAGCGCACTGGTGTGGGTCAGTGCTATGGTCTGAACTGGTCCTGTCTCTCTGTATATCACTTCTTCAGAGAGTAGTAGTGGAGGCTGGCTTTTAGGTTTTAATATTATACTGATTATGCATTAAGAAGTAATGTATACATTACTGATTATACATTAAGAAGAAAGTATGAAAATACATTTTACCTATGCTTTAGATTTATGACTATATAGTCCCTAAATCTTTTTTTTAAGGTAGGAAGAGCAAAGGAGTGAAGAAAAACTCATGATATCTTCTACTTTGTCTTTATCACGATTTTTTTTTAAAAGTACGGGAGAAGATTTCTTTTTCTTTTTCTTTTATTACTTTTATTTTTTACAGTCCAGTCTTGCCCTGCTCCCATTTTGCCATCCCACAGTTTCTCATCCCATTCCTCCTCCCCTGGTCATCAATAGGATTGCTACACACCACACCTAACCCCACCCCTGTCCGTTGCCAGGTCGCCTCACTCCCTAAGGCCTTAAGTCTCTCAAGGGTTACATGTCTCTTCTCCCACTGGGAACCAGACCAGGCAGTCCTATGCTGTATATGTGTCAAAAAAAAAATGGATATAGAGCAAAACAGAGAGTTCGCAAAAGAGGTATCTCAAATGGCTGAGAAGTACTTAAAGACACGTTCAAAGTCCTTAGTGATAAGGGAAGTACAAATCAAAACAACCCTGAGACTTCACCTTACACCAATCAGAATGGCTAGGATCAAAAACTCAGGTGACAGCACATGTTGGTGAGGATGTGGAGAAAGAGGACCACTCCTCCACTGCTGGTGGGATTGCAAACTGGTACAACCACTCTGGAAATCAATCTGGAGGATCCTCAAAAGATTGGAAATAGATCTACTAAAAGATCCAACTATACCACTCTTAGGCATAGACCCAAAAGATGTCCCACCATACCATAGGGGCACATGTTCCACTATGATCATAGCAGCCTCATCTATGATAGATAGAAGCTGGAACCAACCCAGATGTCCCACAAGAGAAGAATGGATACAGAAAATGAGGTTCATTTATACAATGGACTATTATTGAGCTATTAGGAATGAGAACATCATGAGTTTCCAGGAAAATGGATGGAAAAGAATAAATTTTTAGAACAGCTTCTGCCCATAATGTTTCATCAAAATGCTGAGCTGTAGTGGAGACCTAAAGTGAATCTTTCTGTTTCACAAGGACCTTCTATGAATTTATTGCCTTGTTTTATAAACCCTGAATTTCCTTCTTTCAGTGATAACTCTACAAAAGGAGTCATGAATTAAAAGCTTGTTTGCTCGCTAATGGAGGCAAAAAGGGGGGAGATCGACATGGGGGTGAGTTGAGGAGGGATTGAGAAAGGTAGAGGAAGAGGAAACCATAATCAGATTATATTATCTGAGAAAAAAACTTTTTCAATAAAAGGAAACGTTTAAAAACAGTGGTGAGTTTCAGTAAGCCATGTTGAATAGCTACCCTAATTATAAATATTATCATCTTTACTATCTTGTTACAATGATACTTTCAAAGATTTAATTTTTATATATTCATGTGGTATATATTTATAAACCAAAAACATAACCTGTTTTTTGAAATCTACAGTAAATTCTGTTAAAACTACGTCAATGAGTGGAGATATTTAAGAAAATCATTCTATATATTACAGCATTCCAGCAGGATGCAGATTGATCCACTGCATTTATACTAACGTGTGCCTCATTAAGAGCACTGGAAATGAACTTCACTTAAAAATGCTCCATTGCTTTTGAGGAAATCTGGTTATAAAGCTTGCTATAATTGATGTCATTGGATTTTCTCAGCTCCCATCAACCCATAATACTATGTGCACTTTTAACCCAAGACAATATTATTATTATTACTTTTCTCATGGATCATTTTAGAAATAAAAAACAGATGAAGATGGGCCATGAACAAGAGTACCAGGTCATTAATGTTAGTTGTTAAAATGAAAGAGCTAAATTTAAAATGGCTTTAGTTTTGATTGTTTTCTGTTGTTGTTGTTTTGTGGTGGTGATAGGTTTGTTTGTTTATTTGTTTTGGGTTGTCTGGGATGTGTTTCTTTTCAAAATTCTAAAGTCTTACAACTGTACAAGTCTTCATATCATTTGGCATAATGATCCAACAGATAAAACAATATTGAGGGTCTATCATTGGAGAAAAAAGCAAGTGCTAGTTGCTATTCTTGTAGTCATGAGCCCAGATTACACTGGATTCTTCATCCTAACTGCCTTTCTTCTCTTACCACAAGGCACATGGGACAGAGTCTAGGATGTAGAAGGATGTAGAAGGATATAGAAGTTACATGTATTTTTCAGAATAATAAAAGGAGAAAAATACAAAAATGTGTGCTTTACATGACATTAAAAATCACTTTGTAAATTAGTAGTCATAGATTCCCCTCCAATAACCATAATTACTAATGCTGGTTAGTTAAAAATAACTGAAAAGTCTTATCTTCATGGAAGCATTGGCTACTTTGATTAAAAGCCCTCTTTAGGACTGGTGAGATGGCTCAGTGGTTAAGAGCACCGAGCTCTTCTTATGAGTTCAAATCCCAGCAACCACATGGTGGCTCACAGTCATCCTTAATGAGATCTGATGCCCTCTCCTAGTGTGTCTGAGAACAGCTACAGTGTACTTACATATAATAATAAATAAATATTTTTTAAAAAGCCCTCTTTAAATATTATCTTGTCCACTTGTGATTTGATCAAGTGAAAACTAGTAATGGATGAGTCCAGGTCTAAAAGAGTTGAAAGTATACCAACTGTGCTTAAGAATTTCAAATGTTTTAGCTAAAACATAGAAGACATTGTGTTATTTAATTCTGTTCCTCCTTTCATGTCTACTAGAAGGAAAGTAAATGTAGTAAACACAAACTGAGACTCCAAGGAGAGTATACATAAGGCATATCTAAATAGAGATGCCAGTATGCTCATAAATTACATGCAGATAGCCACAAAATATACTAGATCCAAACAAATCAGTAAAGAAGAAATATATGATAACTTATGCCATACCACCAATAGGAGAGTGTGGTTATGATTATCAAACATCAGACTTTATTACCTACGACCAATCCATTTCTTTCTTTGAGTAGGGCACCACATGCTCTGAGAACTCTATTGCTTGTCAGCTGTGGTTGTGTTTGGATTATTTTCCAGGAAGGTTCACTGCAGAGGAAATACTTATGGGAAGAAGAATAAGCAGTAGAGAACTTCCTCTTAGACGAGTCTTATCTATAAATTCCTTCAGAGCAACAGACTACCTAGAAACAAGGATGCAAGGAACATTCTCCCCACCAAAGAAAGAAACTGAATGCTAGACAGCCTATAGGCTATGAAGTCCAGTGTCAAGACTGGACCTAGATCCAGGGTAAAAAGATTTGGGTGCTTACTGGACCTGATGCTTAAATCTTCATAAAGTCATATTGTGGTTAGAAATGGCCACGCTGGGAACGGCTGCCCAGATGGTCTTCTAGCTAGAGGAGGTGAGGAAATGTGGGAAGGAGATGTTCTAGTGCAATAAGAAATTTGTTGACTGTGATGGTACTCAATGCTAGGCTGGATCTGAAACTGAGGGAATAAAAAATTCAACATTCCAACCTAGCACATTTCATGATATTTCTGAAGAATCTGTCTGCATTAGAACATGGTCATCTTCTTTCTTTGGATGTGCTTTCTTTTATTTTTTGGTGGCAGGATTGTGGTTTTATATCTGATAGAGATAAATGCCATCTATCTTATAAGGATAATTCTTTACTGTGAAAATAATTTTGGTGGTATGTCTTCATATTTTAACTTAACAAGCAATTTCTTCTGTAGAAAAACATAGAAAACATATAGATGCGCCTTACACATCTTAAGTATGTGTAAAATATTTATACAATGAATATATGCCAATGTCATGTCAGATGAATCACCATCTCTAGTTGACATATGACATCTTTATTCTTTTCGGCATAGTGGAAAATGTTTCAATAACAAATTGAAGTTTGTTATCATTTGAGAATCTATGTGTCTTCATTCAAAAAACTAACTTTTTTAATATGGAAAAAAAGTCTTGTCTAAATGAAAAGAAGGTCAACTAAAAGCAGAGGAGGAAGGAAGAAAGGAAGGTACATCTCAGACTGAACTCTGGGAATGTATTTTGGACTCCTTAAGTGCTCCTTTCTGCTGTGTAAATAGAGCACACCAGCACCTTTGGTTTATAATTGGAAAACATACATAATAAGAACATTAGTAGCAATGAAAAAGGAAAGTTCCTAAACAACCTAAAACCAATTATTGCACTAGAACCTAGGGTTGGTTTTTTTTGTTTGTTTGTTTGTTTTGTTTTGTTTTGTTCGTTTGTTTTTGTTTTTTAACAGATGTAAACTATGTAGGTGGACATTGCTGCTCCAAGAAGAGATTGGTTATAAAATAAAAATCTCTGTGCAAGCACAGGTTACCTCCCTATGAGTTATTTGCCAGGAAGCTCTCCAGTGCAACCAAAATATCACTGGCTATTTCTCTCAATCTTAATTGGCTACAATATAGTCCATATGGCTACACTTACATGCTAAGAACATATTGCTGAAGAGACCATACACTTTGCATTCAGCGCAGAGAAATCAACCTTGAACAGATTAGGAAATTCTCTCCCTGGTGGCAAGATTATGTAGTATACCAGAAGGTATTATGCAGTCTGGTGGAAGAAAAACAAGTGGTTAAATCTAGACCTGGACCAGGCATACTACAACACTGATCTGCTGGCTGTATATGCCCACCAGTACAATGGTGGCATGGAGGGTATGGCCTAACCAACAGCTTTCTGATTGGCTGTAATAATATAATAGGGATTTTCTTTGGTACCATAAAGTCACTAAAAAGCTCAGGATAAGAGGCCATAGGCCTGAAGGGAGGGGTGAGTGGACATACCTGCTGCTGTTGTTTTGTTAAATGGCTGTGTTGCCAAAGTGCCTTCTAAATGGCTATTTGTGCTGTTCTCAACTTTGATTAGAAAAGCTTATTTTTTTTTCAGAAAGTAGTGGCTAATGCAAAGACTCCTAACTAGTCAAAGCACTAAGTGTGAATATCTTAATGCTTAGCTGTGAGTTATTTGGTGGGCCTTCAATGCCAACGTCTTACCATTAAGGGCTCAAAAAACTCTCCAGAAGAAGGCATGGAAAAAATCTAAGAGCCTGCTCATGGTAAGAAAAGAGAGCTGTGAAATTCTGACTTCTGGCCATGATGTGGCTGTTGTGTGCATTAATTCACAGCTGCTGTAGTTCCTGTGCAAGACCATGCACAAGATTAAGGCAGTCACGATGCCAGCGTAGATAAGAATGGCTCCCTGAAAGACCCCACTTCTATTAGAGGAGACATTGACACTTAATGACAGTTAAGAAGGGTGAGCCACTCTTTTCTAGGGATGTGACTACTGGTGGGTTGCTACACACATCCACATTCATGTAAGTAGCACTAATTAGATGAAGAGATCTATTTAAAACAAAAATTAAATATAAAATAGGACATAAAGCTGGGAAATTGATGGGGTAGAAAGTACAAGACGAGTTGGTGGGAGGTAGTAATGGATAGATAAAATCAATATATAATATAAATATATGGAACTGTCAAAGGATAAGATATTACTTTTTAAAAAATCAATGCCTGATCAAAACTTTTCTGCCGTGATACCTAAAATTCCAGATTTAGATTGTAAGTCATGTACATTATCTTACTAGGAAAAGATTCTTTTCAATGATAAGAGCTAACAGATAGGTAGCTATATTCAAACTATTCTGCTTAGAAACTACCTTGTCCAACATATGAAATACTTCTAAAAGTAGTGACCTTGTTACTTAAATGTTACTTTTTTATTAGTATAGAACAAGACTTACCCACAATGTATGCAAACAGTCCTATTATAAAATAAGCATGATAATCTACTTCTTCATTCTATATCAAGTTCTAGACAAAAAAATATATACCCAGGAATGAATGCTCTGTATCACATCGCAGATGATTTTTGCTTCCGTGATCTACAGTCTGAAAGACCTATATGGAAGGAAACTGCATCTCTCAGATCAACAGCTGCTACTGATCTATTGCTAATGTCCAAGCATCATTTTCAGTGGATGGTGAACTTTTGCTTAAGGACCTTAATTCTATTTCTCTTGGGACTCTTGTGTAACTTTAACAAGCTCATTACAAAGTTGCACCCACCAGATATGTTGACAGCTTATAAGACACTATGCAAGTCAGAAGCTAGATGTGTGCTAATATTTGTCTTCTTGAGTATGGCACTATAAATGTAACCTCTAGTTTCTATCAGATAATGGAGCTAGTTCACTTATAAGGATAAGGGGACAGATTCAGAGTCATGACAATTTGAAGAGAGATCTTCTTCATGTAACATGTCCTCAAAGCATAAACTGCGCATTGCAACCTGTTTAGGGACAGGGACGGCTTCCTGCATGAACTGTCTTTGCCAAAAGTTTGCATTAATTGTATGGCACAAAGCGTCAGGGAATTTTTTCCCCCAAAGATTACATCTAAAATAAAACCTGGATCACCTAACATTCTTTCTTGAAGAAAGAAATGTTTCTAATTAGCAGCGGGTCATCCTAATGATGCAGTGACATTTTGGCCCAACACATTGCCTGAATTCTTACAGTGTCTTCTCAGAAAATGCAAAATGACCTTAAAATTCTAGACAACCTAAAACTCCATGGAGACATAGGAAAGCACTGAAGTGTCACTTTTACCTGAGGGAGAGAAAACAATGTTCACAATTACCTAAAAATGTTCTATAAAACTCTCTCCTCAAAAGTTAGGGTTCCAAAAATAGGTAAGACATGAAAGTAGAGGGGGAACTATGGGAAGAGACCAATGGGTAGCAGAGAGGACAAGAAAGGGTGAAGGTGGGTGATAGGCCCCAGAGGAGTGAAACTGCATGTAAATGTATGAAAATGTAGTGAGCTATGTTTTACAATTAATATAAACTAACTTAGGCAATTCACATGTGAAAAGCATGTTGGAATCCACTAGGGATATGAATGAGAAAGGGAGTACAGGATAGATAAGAAAGAATGATGGGTGGAGAATGGGATCTAATCTATTTTATTCATCTATGGAAATATAATGAAACCCTCTATTCTGTAAAATTAATACATGCTAAAATAAAATTTTCTCTTCAGAAATCCCTTTCTCTCTCTCTCAGAATCTGCATTAGTATCTTCCAACTGTATGCATGGAAATGCCATGATGAAGCTCCCTACTCGGTACGATTAACTTAGACTGAGACAAAGAAAAAGAACTCACAAATCCTCCTCTGTCCTCTTCAAGAACTATTTCTTTTGTGTCTCCAAAGCCAGCGTTGCCTTGCTGGTATTAATTAAAAAAATCAAGATTCTGGTCTGCCTGCCTATATGACAATGAAAGTTTCCAGTCCACTAATAAGATCAAGGGTTAGGTGGAGAGAAACCAGTTATTCCAATGATACTCAGGTCAAAGGGTTCTTTTCTCTCAAAAGCTTGGAAACTGACCCAAATTCTTACCCAGTTCTTTCTGACCTCTGCTTGCTCTGCAGTCCTGGATGCAGCACGGTCTCATACATCTCAGAGCTAGAGAATTCTTCTCAGTCTAGAGTCTGGGCTCTCTTCAATGTTGGGGAAGGAAAGACATGGGATGAGCAGGACATTTCCAGCTCTTTCCCTTGAACCACTGAGTAATTAATCATATGTGGCCGACTGAACTCTCCCCACTGCTATAACATGACTACCAATGCAAAGAGAAGGAAGGGAAGTGGATGGTCATGAATAGAAGAGGAAGATCTCCCAAATCTTTGGTAAACAGAAATTGTCTTAAGGATCCAATAATGAATATTTACCAGGCTTCAGGGGACAGCAGAAAAAAGAAGAATAAGTCTCAACATCTATGGGATGGGATCTGGCCTGCAGCCTACTGGGGACCACCTACTGTTTAAATGTGAACTGGTCAACTGACAAAATCTTCTTTAAACTTAGATCCCTGACTCCCATCTTTTCAGATGATATCAAAATCGAAACTATCAAAGCATTTTACTTTAGATAATTAAACTTTCCTTTTCATGGTTTATTCATGACAAAAATATTTATAAAATATTTTGGTCAAAGTAAAACTATTTAATAATAGTATAATAAGAGAATAACGCAAATTTCAGTGTCATTCTGTAAGCTAACTAAACAAATAAAAACTCACGTCATTCCTTACATGGTTAGCTACAATTAAAATGCTGCAGAAATATAATCTCCAAGTTTAGAGTTTTGTCCAAATTTCTTTGGTATGTCAATTTCCCACTGACCTTTGACCTTTGCTCAGCCCACACCAGGATATTTCAAATCCCACGTTTCTTAGAAAAATAATGAATCCTTTCAGTGGAGGAAGTGATCTTTGAAGATTTCCAGTATTGACAAATCATTTTTATTATTATGTTTGTTTAAAATGTTTAAACATAAAACTACATATAAACCCCTTATGCTTACAGTTTATGCTTAGAGCTTGCATTCAAAACAAATGAGTTTAACAATATATGCAAACAAAATTATAACTGCAACAGAATTCAAATTGCCACATGAATGTAGTGTGAGACATGAAGTTACATTTACATTTGCACTGCAACTAATTAATTGCTTCAGTATAGGTTTGTCTTGTAAATTCTTGATGGTTCTGCTAGTCTATGATCACTATTAACTAAGATGTTTCTAGAGTTTTCTGTATTAAAACTATTAAAACTTCTTCAATTTCCACCACTCTGTGATGTAATTTGGTATTTACTTGATATAAAGTGTGTCATTTATTAAGTCCTTCCTATGTTACTTTTATGTTCTATGTTGAAAATGCTACTTAGTGTTAAAACTTTATTAGACACTAATATGTAGCTATTTCCATGAGGGCAATTTTGCTCTCCATAGGATCCATGGCAACTCTGGGAGACATTTTTGTTTGATCTGGGAGGATGACAAATTAGCAGCTAGTAGGTAGAAACAACAGGCACCTCTTATATTGCAATTTCCTCCAGATTGCAATCCTCTCTCCTAGAGGAAAGATGGAGGCTAGTACAATGACTCAGAAAATTACAAGACTTATGAGAAGCCTCGTCTAATTTGGATATGTAATTAACGAATGCTAGGGAGGAGGAGGCTCTTCACTGGAGCAACCAACAAAGAGGGTTGTAGCTTTCAAGAGCTGTCACTCATGCTGGGTTCTGCTTTCAGCGATATAGAATATCTCTGACTCACCCATGTAACTATAAAGAATCTCCAACCCCATGGTCCTCAGTCAACTCACTGCTTTATGAAGCCAGGCTTGGGTGAGATCATTATTTTTGCTCTGTTCTCAGTGCCCTATCTGCAATAAATAGATATCTACCTACCACGTCGCTTTGGAAAAAGCCAGGCAACTATAACCTACAATGCAAAGGACAAATCTCTGTGGCAATGAATCACCTGCCCCAAAGTATTGATAGTGATTTAATAAGGAAATTGAGATAAGAGAAATACCAACTGCTGTCACATGTCATCTGTTACTGGGTTATAACTGAGCCTCTAGGTGTGCTTATGTTTCTTTTTCTAAAGTATTTTAGCTGAACATTTAAAAACACAATTTTAAGAACATGCCTTTTAGGAAAACAATGTGAATTTCATACAACATAAAATTTTAAGTTCCAAGAATTCTAATAAGAGCTAACAATTGGAAGATGTTCATTTCCTTATAGAGCATTATTCTTAAACCTTCTCAGTTCATCAGACTGCTGATTTTTGACATTTACATTTTTAAAGAATGTATATACTTGTACTTGACAATGAATCCACATTAGAAAAATCTTTGTCATCTGATTGAATAGGAAATGAAATACACTGCAGAATCTATGCTTGAGTTCCACTTAAGCTCAAGGTATACATTCCCACAAAGAAATGATATCATGAGAAAGTTTGTAAGCTATAATTATAGATTACTCTATAATGATAGAATAATTAAGAATCCTATGACTATCTTCAATCCCTCTAAACAAAAGCATTTACGTGTGCTTACCAAAGGCCATGGATGGCTTGGAGAGAGATAGATAGAAGATGTTAACAGACAGTGGGGATATGGTTGGAGAGAAGAAATAACAGCTAATGTGCTGAGGTTTGATCCATTGCTATGTATTGTAATGCTAAATATTGGCCCCTAAGGTCTAGTTGTCCCCAAGGATGAGAAAATCCTCATGTACCTCAATGATCCTATTTAACCTTGCTCCTTAATTTAAAACTTTTGGTTGATCAAGATGCCTACAGCCTATAGCTGGGCAGAAGAGAGATAGGTGGAGTTTCAGTTCCCAGGCTTGGAATAAGAGGTAGGACAACAAGGGAGAAGAGAGAAAAGGTGAAGAAAGGAGAAGATACCATGGGGCAAGGGATCAGCAAAACTAACCATGAGGTCTGGCCAGTTGGAGTAAGAGCAGTCCAGGCAGAATATAACAAGTCATATCTTGGGGTTATTAATAGGAAAGTAGACAAAAGAATAGAGAGAGATCATAACTTCCCAGGCTGATTACAGCCTATTATAAGTATAAAAGTTTTGTGTCTTTTTCTTTTCTTTTATTTGATATCTTCTTATTTTCATTTCAAATGTTATCCCCTTTCCAGATCTCCCCTCCAGAACCTCCTATCCCATCCTCCCTCCCCCGCCTCTCCACCATCCACCCATCCACTTCCACCTTCCCACCCTGGCATTCCCCTACACTGGGGCATCAAACCCCCTCAGGCCCAAGGGCCTCTCCTCCCACTGATGCCCAACAAGGCCATCCTCTGCCACATATGCGGCCAGAACCATAGGTCCCTCCATGGGTTTTCTTTGGTTGGTGATCAAGTCTCTGGGAGCTCCAGTGGTTTGGCCTGTTGACACTGTTGCTCCCTCCATGGGGCTGCAACCCCCCTCAGCTCCTTCAGTCCCTTCTCCAACTCCTCCATTGGGGACACCGCACTCAGTCCTATGATTAGCTGTGAGTATCCACCTCTGTATTTGTCAGGCTCTGGGAACTGGATGATCAAAGGCAGGGTAAAAACCACCAATTGAGATTAAATATTTACCACAACACTAACAGTAGGGCAAATGTAGCTGGCAATTAATTACATATTTTAATATAGATAGGATTTAGGAAAATGTCAATAAAAATAAATGATAGCCATTTAAGGTAATGGACATGCCAGTTACTATGTACTAATCATTGCATGACGTATGTATCAAAATGGCACCTGGACTCATACAAAGGTGTAAGTATGTAACTATTAAACATTTAAAAATAAAAAAAGTATCACAAACTCATGTTAAGTGATATAATCTTTATAAAGTTTAGTCTCTGGTCAAATATAATGTTTATTTTCCTCCCTGGCAGTAAACTGATTTAATGGATTCCAGTCAGAACTTACGAAGGAAGCATGTACCAATAATAAGCCAGCAAGAATACTTTTAGAGCTAAAACATTTCTGCTACAGTAAAAATTCAAGTGTCAAAATAATTATCACTTCAATTTATTTTCAAGATTGTCTGGCCAGCTGCTGCAAATGATGGATCATTTTTCATCTCTGCCCTTGTACAAGAGGCTGGCCTAGAATCAAGAAGTCTTCATTTGCCTCCTGATTACCTTGATAACTCATTGTAAGACCTTAAGGAAGTTTCTGTCCTAATACTTCCTCTCATGCTGATTTGAAAGGCAGATAACAATAGCTCCCTTAGCACTCTGGTGACCAAATGAAGCCACACCAGGAGCACACATTTATCATTTCCTAAACTCTTAGGGCTTGATATCATTATTTCTTTACTTGAGCTGTGGTGTGAGAAATAATTAAAAGACTACAGGAAACACAAATTATTATCAAAATCTATTTTAAGATACAGCTTGATATTTGAAATAAGCAGATCATTATGCCTAGAGTTAGCCATTTTCTCAATGTCTCTACGTACATCAGTTCTGAAAACAATGTAGTTGTGATTAAACTAGTTTTTAAAAATTAATTAGAACAAATTTATGTTTATGGAGCCTCTTTTATGTTCCAGGAAGATTTAGTCATCCACAGAGATTCAAAGTTGACTCTAGATGGCCTGTGTCCTCAGGAAGCTGACACTATAAGGAAGGAAGAAAATGGTAGAAAAATCCCATTAGCCCTTCCACTGAATCACAGGCTTCTTAAAAACTGTGTGAATAAGCAGTCCCTAGCCAATGATAGTAGAAAGAGGATGTGCCTCCTGTGTATTTGTGAATAAAGAAGTCTCCTTTTGAAGTGAGCTGTAAACTACAGAATTGAGATACTGAATCCAAGCATCTCTTGTGTGCATTTACAGAAATCATACACACAAACACATATATTTAAAGTAAAGTGTGTTTTTCTTTAACCCTCACACAGTAGTCCATAAAATGCTTAGTAAATTTTACGTTAAGATGATCTCCAGTAAAATAGAAAGTGTAAACTACAGGAAAAGGAAACAGAATAGCCACGAGGCATATTCTAGGAATTTTCAGAGTCCATCAGGCTTCTGCTTGGACTTTATCTGCTAAGAACTTAAAGGAAATGGCATTGGAAGAGATTAAGGTAACAAACTCTCTCCCTATCTCTCTCCCTTCTCTCTCTCCCTTCTCTGTATCTCTGTGACTCTGTCTCTGTCTCTGTCTCTGTCTCTCTGTCTCTCTCTCTGTCTCTGTCTCTGTCTCTCTCTCATTCTCTCTCTCTCTCTCTCTGTCTCTGTCTCTCTCTCTCTCTCTCTCTCTCTCTCTCTCTCTCTCTCTCTCTCTCTCTCTCTCCCATGCAGTGCACACACTTTCAGACAGAGCAGAGCAGTTTACAGCAGCAGTGCTAGCATCACAAGACCTGTGCAAGCTCAAGCCAGAACATATTCATTCCATCATAGACAGGGTAGTTGGTAGGGAAGTTCCAGTTCAAGCAGAGAAACTACTAGAATTATTCAAAGCTGGAGGATTCAGTTTCCTATAAGAATATAGCCTCTGGGGCATTAATCATACTCCTGTGGAAAGCCACACATCCAATAATAAGTGAGCAACATCAATTGCACTTGACGACTTTTTTTTAAAAAGTCACAAATTTGAGAGGCTATAAAAGGGGGTGGATCTACGTGCAATTAGGGGGATTGAAAAAGATCAAGTCCCATTGTACAACATTCTTAAAATATTATGACAATGTTATTTAATGCTAAATTGGGTTGGTAGGAAGGGTGTGTTTAGGAAGAGTTGGTGGACAGAAAATAAATATGATCAAAACATGCTGTTTCAAACTTAAAACACTCAAAGAATTCAGGAAAAGAAACAAAACTACTAATATGAGATTTTCATATTACAGTATTTTCCTCTCTCCAGGTAATATTTCTGCCCACAACAGGGAAGCTATTGCCATTGTGTCATATTTGTAATAGTAATAAAGATGATGATCATACAGTCGTGCGATTTTCAGGAGGGGATTGTAAATGATGTGCCAACATATCACTGATACATGCTTAATAAAAGTCCTTGCTTTATGTTTTCAGACATTCATTTTATTTTGTGTATGAGTGTGTTACTTGCATATAGGTATGCACACTGCTTGTCTGCCTGATACCTATGGCAGCCTGAAGAAGATACCATGTCCCAGTGTACTGGATTGAACTGCAGTTGTGAGCTGTCCTTGGGGGTGTGGGGAATCAAACCTGGATCCTCTACAAGAGCAGAAGGTGTGTTTACTCTCTTATCCCTCTCTTCAGCTCCAGAGTCTGTGTTTAGGTGTTACCTGTTTCTGTAAGAGACCTGTTCTAAACTTGACATCTGATCATATTTATGTGTAGCTGCTAAAAAATGAACAAATTAGCCTTCTAGAACAAAGAGACTAGAAAAACGATGTTCCAGTATATTTCCTGTTTTCAAATTATATCATAAAAATCATCAAAAGACTTTGGTTCTAGGAAAAACAAAACTCAACCAAATACATAAAATAATGAGATAAAGTTGAGGATTCTGAAACAAACATACACGCATACAGCCAACTCATCTTAGGCAAAAGTGTCAAGAATGTAGTGTCTTCCATAAAGAGTGCTGTGAAATCTGGATATCCACATCCAGATGAATGGGAATGGGCAGTTATACAAAACTAACTAAAAAAAGACATCTACTAAAGACTTGAAACCTATAAAACTACTAAGAGAACAATCTTCTTGGGATTGGCCTTGGCAATGGTTTCTCGGATATGACAAAATCATAGGCCACAAAAGCACAAAGCATTAAAAATAAGATTGGACCAGATTTGAAAAGATTCTGCTTAATGAGACAAAATATTATCTGAGTGAATAAAATCGTTCATGAAATGGGATAGAATGTTTGCAAATGCTATCTAATAAGAGACAAATATCTAAAAGTGATGCAGGGGCTGGATTTCTATAGTGCGCAAGAGTGAAAGACCCATGGTAAAAACTTCAAGTTGCTTACGGAGGAAGCAGTGAGAAGAGAGACTGTGTTCAAAAGGAGGATTTAAGGGTTAAAACTCGTAGGCTAAGAAGTTCAAGACTATTCTCCACTCTCTTCTATCATATGCAGGGTATCTGGTGTAATGTTGAGATTCTTGATCCACTTGGAACTGAGTTTTGTGCAGGTGTATGTCTCAATTTGTAGCCATCTACATGTATCCATCAGTTTGATGAGCATCATCTGTTTTTGATGCTGTCTTTTTTTTATCTGTATTTCTCACTTCTTTGTCTTAAATCAGGTATCCATAGGTGTGTGTGATCTTATTTATGAGTCTTTGGTTTGACTCCATTGATCAGTGTATCTCTGGTTTTTTTATTCCATACCATGCTGTTTTTATTATTACAGCTCTGTAGTATTACTTGGGATTTGGATTGGTGATATGTCTACCAGTTATTTTATTTTTCAAGATTGTTTTCGCTAACTGAAGTTTTTGTGTTTAAGTAGAAGATGAACATTGCTCTTTCAAGATCTGTGAAGAACTGTGTGGGACTTTTGATAGGATCTGCACTGAATCTATGGATTGCTCTTTGTGGGGTGGCCATTTTCAGTATGGTAATGCTTCCTATCCATGAGCATGGGAGATCTTTCCATCTTTTCTATCTTCTTCAATTTCTTTCTTCATATAAATTCAAAGCTTTAAAAATTGAATTATACAAATCTTTGACTTGCTTAGAGTTACTTCAAGTCATATTTTGAGGCTATTGTAAAGTCATATTTGAGGCTGTTTTCTTTATCAGTTTCGATGTAGCCAATTTTAACAGACATGTAAGTAAAGATGGCTTCTAACAAGAAGCTCTGCCTAGGAATCCACAACAGACAATTCCACAAGGAGGTAAATATAAGGTAGCCAAGAAAAGTTGCAACTACGTCTTGGTGTCTGTGTTAACCCTCTGTGGTTTTAATGCTATAAGCTTATCATGTGAATCTGAGAATAATCAAAGCTCAATATAATCAACAGTGATGACACACCTGCAAAGCTGAAAGATTGTAACTCTAGCCAAGTGATTTACAGCAGATAGCCAAGGACAATAGCTAGCAGAACTGAAGCTAGGAATAGATAGAGTGGGGCTTGGACCACCTGTGACTGGCTGGGCAGTGTACCAACAGTGTATAATCATTAGGTGGAGAAGCAGACATTGGGCATGTGTGCCCTCCCCTGGCTCAGCCCATGGCAGCCCAGAGAATTAACCAACTTCCGTGGAGACAGCCTCAGTTTCTATTCAGTTTCTGTCCTGCCTTACAAACTCCTCTAAAGAAGAAAGTTTGGCTGCTTTGTCCTGTATGTCCAACACTCACCAAATTTCTTAATTTTTATAACTTCTTCCTTTTCTCAACTTTTCATTTTTATGTAAATTTCTTAATGTCTTGCTTCCATTTTATGTACCCTCACAGGGATGCTAGTCTTTTTTTCTTCTTTTTTTTTTTTTTGTTTTTTGTTTTTTTGTTTTTTGTTTTTTGTTTTTCGAGACAGGGTTTCTCTGCATAGCCCTGGCTGTCCTGGAACTCACTCTGTAGACCAGGCTGGCCTTGAACTCAGAAATCCACCTGCCTCTGCCTCCCAAGTGCTGGGATTAAAGGTGAGTGCCACCACTGCCCAGCAAGATGCTAGTCTTTAATATTCATTGGCATGAGGCAAATAATACAGTGACACTATCCCAGATAGATTACTGGTGGCCATGATGTCCAGCATCTTTAGAATTTAGGTCATACACAAGCAGGGCATGAAAGGTCCAATTGCTCTCAAAAAATCCATCATCATAAGAAACCTTAACACTCAACAAAGAAACATTAAATAACCCAATCTTCTTAAATTGCCACAGAATTTCAATAGACATCCTCCAAAATAAGACATAAAAGTATGCAAAAATTGACAAAACTATCAATTTTTGAAAAGTATGATAAAAATTGATAATTATTTTATCAATAATTATAAAATGAATTCAATTCAAAATATCCATATGACCACATCCCCGTTATAGTAGCTTATAGCAGAAGAAGGAAATGAAAAAGAAGAGGAGCAAGAAGAACAAGAACAGAGAAAAAAAGAGTTGCAAAGACACGAGCAGTAGCAGACCCAGAATATGATCATTTCTACATCGGTTCTCTGAACCCTGATTTTGCAGAATCATGGCAGACAGCCTGGTGACACATGTAGAGTGCACTGCAGAAGAACTGTCCACTTAGAAATCCAATCAATATGTGTATAGGATTGAAACCACAGTCATTTAACCATCTTCTAATGAAAGAAAAGACTGTACTTTGAAAAATAGCTGAATCAGGCTCAGAAAAGTTATTACTTTATATAGTATAGTGTTAGTATATAATTATCAATAATCATTGTATTTAATAATTATTTAATATTTAATAACCATAAAAATAAATTGGTGGTTATTATCAATAATATATTTCATGGTGTTATATATGTTTATATAATTATATACAGGGGTTAAAAGTGAGCTAAGATCATGTAAGCTATGACTACAATCTGCACTCTTTGGCAGTACTTTACTCACTGACCCATGTGTTTCTCATCTATCATTAATTAGAATACAGATGAAACTCATTGACCATTTCCTTGTGCTCTCAGATGTTATTTTGACTTAGTTATAAGAGATTTCATACATTCCATAGATGAATCTGTGGCTCAGAGTAAATAGTAAAATTTTCTCATGTTCCTTCTCACCTCAATGGTAACAGAAATGATTTTAGCTAATAATTTGTGTGTGTGTGGGTGTGGGTATGTGTGTGTGTGTGTGTGTGTGTGTTTGTGTGTAAAATGAAAGCCTTGGAATACTGAAAAATGTGAGAACACATTGAGAACACATTCCTTCTCTGTACTCAATTAATAAGCAAACTTGTTTTACATACAACACAATGTAACCAAACAATGTTTTTCTCTCATGCTCAGGCCCATTTCAAAGGAAGTGTCTAGTGTCACACATTATGAAGTTCAACGTAAGGGTTCTTTTTTCAGAAATTATTTTTCCTACTACAAGATTAGAATTATCATTGTATCTTTCCTTGTGCTCTACGTCCCTAACAGAAACATTGTAATGTTAAGTATTTGCAGCGTTTTTAATAAGAAATTTAAATTTGTTCTGTCAATATTTATGTGACATCATGCTATACTCTCATATGATTTAACATATTAACAAAAATCCTTTGCCTTGAGCTAACAAAAGCAGTATTGAAGTAGATTTCACACAAATCTATTAAATGCAAATAAACATACTTCACAGAGACATCACTAAACTAAGTTTAAAAATTCAACCCTGCCCTTCAAGAACTGGTATTACATTAGAGGCTGAGAATTTAACAAATATTCACAAAACTTGATAAAGGAGAAAATTTTAATTGCATAAAGAAATAGATATTTATACAAGAGAAAATTTTAATTGCATAAAGAAAGATATTTATACAAGACACGAATCCAATTAAATTTAGAACACACTAGATTAGAAAATACATAAGCTATAGACTGTAAAAATCATTCATTGAATTTTTGTTCCATAATAACTGGCTTAATACAAAAATTTATTTAAATATCTTCCTTACATCTCACTGAAATAAAAAAAGTATCATAGCAAGACAAGGAATTTTTTGATCTGAATAGTCAATATAATTTTGATAAATTCTTTTTGAGAGAGGGTTGAAAGTTTTTAATTACTCCTATTTCACTAGGTATAGCATCTGATTATTGCAAACTTGTTTTCCTTCTTTTTAACCTAGACCTTTGGGTGGTTGGTTGGTTAGTTGGTTGGTTGGTTGGTTATTTTCCAGATATATAGTCAAAAACCCATGCCTGGAAAGATCATAACCCAGGGATGAATCGATTGATTTTTCATTAAATTTCCCTAGAGACAAACTATGTTTTAAATATACATCCTTGGTATTTATGGGTATCCATACACACATTACTCTGAGCCTTAATCAAAGAGGATTCTCTTTAAAATGAAGTGTCATGACTATTGAGATGCCTGGCTGCTCAAGGTGCAGAAAATAATTGGCTATTGAGTTCTCAGCCCTAAACATGACAAGCCTTAAATAAGGCTCAGAGAACATCACAGAAAAAGGGCAGATGGAATATAAAGGCTGGAATAGAGAGAGAACGGCTATGAAATGCTATCTTCTCAATATAACACAGACATTGGGGGTTTTTTTTGGTTTTTTTGGTTTTGTTTTGTTTTTTTTGTTGTTGTTGTTGGTTTTTCGAGACAGGGTTTCTCTGAATAGCCCTGGCTGTCCTGGAACTCACTCTGTAGACCAGGCTGGCCTCGAACTCAGAAATATGCCTGCCTCTACATCCCAAGTGCTGGGATTAAAGGCGTGCGCCACCACCGCCCGGCCTTAACACAGACATTGAGATCATGACCCCACGGTGGCTGCAATTATCCACACTGTGACTGCAACTAGACTAAACTTGTTGACAGTTAATCATGGATTAGGGAAAGGCCCCTGGGACCTTATTCTTCCCTTGTGAACCATTGGCTACTGATGGATTCTGGGATAGAATTTTCTTCAGTTTTGCACCCACTGATGACCATAGCATGTCACAGCAGGTGGCGATGTATAGATCTAAACCTAGAATCACACAGATGACCCACATTAAAATAAAAAGGTCACAAAAACTTAAGAATGAAGAAAGTGGAAAATGGGCTTGAATGGTGAAGAGGGTTTGGCGGAAATGTGAATGAGGTAAGAGAACATAGGGATGAGTGTAACCAGAATGCTTTATATGGGTGTATGAGATTGTCAAAGAATGAGGTTAATTAATAAAAACATAAATCTTTAAATGCAAATATCAAAATAAAACCAAAATATAAATCTCCAATGAGCAAAAGATAGGAGAAAAACCCAAAGAATCCATACTATAAGTTTGTTTCCTAATCCAATACCATGCAGCAATCATGCATGAGGTATCAAGGAACTTCAGTGCATGAGGTACCTAAGAGCATAAAGGATGGGGCCCGAAAGTCTGCTAAACAATTTTGAACTCAAAGGTGGTTAAACTTAGCGGCTACTTTACAGAGATGTTTACACTCATTGATAATTCACTTACCTCTTGGCAAAGATTCAGATCTTGATTACCACTCAATTACTACTTTTAAATTTCATTTTAGGCAAGTTTCAACGGTTTTACAACATTCAGAAAGGCAAGAGAGTAAGACCATCATAATCCTGTGGTAGAGAATGAGCAGCAAGTAGGAACAATTTCTACAAAGATATTTTTAAAAAACCTCAAGGAAATTTTGTAAGCATTTCATGTCGTACTTTCTATTATGATGAATGGAGACTAATTCTATTTGTGAAAAAAAAAATGCTGCAGTGCTTTGGGTGTAGTTTGCCCCTGTCAATATCCATAGTGAAAATGAATTGCCAATATATTGTTTATAGCCAGTGGCTCCTTAGGTGGTATTACATTATGGGAGGTAGGTCCTTATGAAGAGATTAATATAGCATCCATGACAGTGGGTGGGTATCCTGACAGCAGCTTGTTATAAAGTGTCTGGGAATTGTAGTTCTCTCTGTTCTGTTGTACCTGCTGTGCTTTGCTATGAGCCGCTCACACCAGAAGCCAAGTACACACTGTTGTCCTATTTTAGACTTGACAAAACCACAAACCTAAATAAACTGCTTTTCTTTTTCAGTTATCCAAATCAACGTATCCTGTTATTCACAACAGAACAGACACATTCCAATCTTTACTTTGAAAAAAATAGTTTGGAGATTCTGTTTGTTTTTTCCAAGAAAAATAATCGATAATCTATCTAGTTAAAGAAACCATGATTTTCTGGCAAGTGTCCTATAATAAAATAGGTCATTATAAACACCTTCAAGACAATAGTCATATAAGAGAATCATAAAGCAGTCATTATTTCAGTTGCTCATGAGACCATAGTATAGCCACACAATCTCGACCATCCTCATACGTGTCTGATGGCTTTTGATTTTCTTCTAATGAAAGTTATCCTCCCACTCCAACATATAACAAGGACACATGCTCCACTGTGTTTATAGCAGCCTTATTTATAATAGACAGAGCTGGAAACAACCCAGATGTCCCTCAACAAAATAATTAATACAGAAAATGTGGTATATCTACACAATGGAGTACTACTCAGCCATTAAAAACAATGACTTCATGAAATTCGCAGACCAATGGATGGAACTAGACAATATCATCCTGAGTGAGGTAACCCAGACACAAAAGAACACATGTGGTATGTACTCACTGACACGTGGATATTAGCCCTAAAGCTCAGAATACCCACAATACAACCCACAAACCATATGAAGCTTAAGAAGAAGGAAGAACAAAGTATGGATGCATCAATCCTACATAGAAGGGGGGACAAAATAATTAAAGGAGGTAAAAGGAGGGGCCTGGGAGGGAGAGAGGAGGGGAATGGAAAGGGGAAGCAGTATCAGGTAATTGAAAGGACAGGAGAGAAGTACAGAGGGCCAGGAATTTTAATAGAAATATGTAGCAGTGGGGGATAGCAAACTGGGGGTAGAGCTACTAGAAAATCCCAGATGCCAGAGAAGCAAGAGGCTCGTATGACCAATGGGGATGACTTTAGTCAAAATACCCAGCAAAGGGAATATAGAACATGTAGAGACCACCTTCGGTAGATAGGCATGGCCCCCTGTCGAGGGGATGGGACCATCCACCCATCTCAAAATGTTTAACCCAGAAATATTCCTGTCCAAAGGAAAGACAGGGACAAAAAATGGAGTTAGACTGTAGGAAAGGCCATCCAGAGACCGCCCCACCTAGGGATCCATTCCATCTGCAGACACCAAGTCCCCACACTATTGTTGATGCCAAGAAGTGCTGGAAGGATCCTAGAATGCCTATTCCCTGAGAGGCTGTGCCAGCCCCTGACTAATAGTGATGCAGCTACAGCCAACCATAGGACTGAACCTGGAGACCCCAATAGAGGAGCTAGGGGAAGAGCTGAAGGGGTTTACAAACCCATTGGAAGAACAATATCAACTAACAGGACCACCCAGAGTTCCCAGGGACTTAACCACCAAAGAGTATACATGGAGGGACCCATGGCTCCAGCTGCATATGTAGCAGAGGATGGCCTTATCTGACATCAATGGGAGGGGAGGCTCTTGGTCCTGTGGAGGCTTAATGCCCCAGTGTAGGGGAATGCTAGAGCAGTGAGGCAGGAGTGGGTGACTGGGTAGAGGAGCACCCTTATAGAGGCAAAGGGAAACAGGGTTGGGGGGATGGGATGGGAGGTTGGTGGAGAGGTAACTGGTAACCAGGAAGGAGGATATCATTTGAAATGTTAAAGGAATAAAATGATTAATTAAAAAGAGAAAGTTGTCTTCCACCCAGTACTTACTATTTAATTTTTTAATGCAACCCTAAAAATATTATCCATCTCTTTGCTTAAATTCTTTCACAGATTCTCATCACTCATGTGATTAGTTTAAACTCCACAGCATGGGATGTCAGACACATGTATGATATAGAACTAACTAGATTTTCCAGCTACATTTTTATTCATTTCCCACATAGCTGAACCCCATATCTATCCCTAAAAGAAAAAAAATCATATATTTTCAAGTCACAATTCTTTCTCCCAATACTCTTTCTTCCACTGGGAAATTAAGAGAGCCGTAGTAAAGATGATTTATCCAATAATTTGACTTTGTGCTGTAAAACAATACTAGAAGGCAAGAACAAGCCAGACAGATGTCTCCAGACTTAGGGAGTGATGGAACTCACCTACCAAAAGGCACCAAGTGCGGGAGAGCATGGTATGGGGATTTACAGAGCTTGGGGTGAATGGAGCGGCAGATAATATCCTGTGCTGGTTGGGAAAATGTTACACGTCAACAAACAAAGGAAGAAGCTGAAGGCTTCAGGGAAAGACAAGAATGTGTTCTATAGCAGAAGCTGTGTTTTTAAAGTTTGGTGTCAGAAGCACCAAAAACCTTTTAAAGTTAAGCAGATCTAGCTGACAAGGTCCCAGAGTTAAGTGAATGCCTTTCTAATGGTTTTGATAGGGAGAAAGCCCTGCAGCCCAGAATCAAGGTATTTGAAAAGGTCCTGAAGATCAGTTCACTGATGCAGCCAGGGAAAAGGAAAAAAGAACTTGTCTTAGCAGCTGTCTTTCTAGTAGGCAGAGGAGCCTCCTAAATTTTCCTAAAAATTGAAAATGGTAACAATTTTTGATGACTTTAGCTCCCTAAACAACCTAAAACAAAACTGAAGTACATTTAAGTTAAATCCTTCAAATGGAATGTAGTTTAAAGAATATCTATGAAGCCAGTCTTTATATTTACAATTGACTAAAAGATCAAAGGTATATTTTAAGCACAGAAACATTGCAAAGAAAGAAAAAATCTTCTGCAATACACAAGATCCAGAGTGTTTAAATTTACTAATTATATAAAATGCCTTCTGATGAAAAGACTGCTTATACTGCATGTTTGAATTGGGAGTCCATCTATAAAATGGTTTAGTATATTTGAAAAGAAGCAGCAAGTTTACCCAGCCCCATTTCCTAAAGCCAGTTTCCTCCAAAGTCTCTGAGAGGCTACACTGTGGTCACTGAGCAGCCCTGCCTGTTGTGGCTGTACCACCCATGGAGACATAAGCTGACTCTTATTAGAGGTGAATTAGATAAACTAAAAGCAGTCTAGTTGTCAGAGGAAAGCAGAAGTATGTCAGTGGAAAGAAAGCTGCCACAAACAATTATATTACCAGAAAGAAAAATGCAATTTCAGTAGACCTCTTAAAACTGGCTTTCAAGTCAGCCTTAAACGTACATATCACCATTAGATAATTTCTTTCCTGTAACTGCTGACCTCTGCCTTAAAACTGCACATATCAGATAGTCAGAATAGCTCATCGGTTAAGGGCGCTCAAAGCACAAGCCTGGAAATCTGAATTCAATCTCTGGAACCCATGTAAAGGTAGGGGAGAACCAAATCTACAAAGTTGACCTGTGACCTCCACATGTACTTGTATATTGCACACACAGACCAGCACATATAATGGAAATACATATGTATAGTGATAATACATTTCAAACACTAAATAATAATGACTAAGCAATTGGCAGTAGTAATAACTAGATAAAAGTGAATCTAATGTGTGAGCTAAGGTTCAAAAACAGTATTTAAGGATCGGATATTTTAAAGGTTCTTCTTCATCAGCTGAGACATGGCACTTTGTTGAAGATGTGAATAAACACTGTGAAATGATCAACAATCACATCAAGTTGAAGATTGTAATATGAAAGAAATTCTTCTTTACAAAGTAGTTCATAAACAATGTGAAAAATGGGGGTAAAAAAATCAAATGAGGTTCATGACTCAGAAATGGAAAGAAGTTGGACAATGAATAGAGATGCCAGGGGCTGAACGGGATGGACAAATAAGTCCTGGTGTTCTATTGAGTGTCAGAGTGATGATGCTTACCAATAATATGCATGTGGAAACAGGAAATAGGCTTTTAATTGCTCTCATCATGAAGAAATAAAAAAGGTTTAATGTGATGGGTATGCTAATACTCAGACTTGAAAACTGTGTGCATACATTAAATCGAGAAGACATACATATATAATTATTACATCAAGTTAAATTAAGAATAAATAAAAAATTATTATTTTGAAATACCAATGACAATCCAGGTGATTGTTGTGATAAAGTGCCCCTACTCACTGGTGTGTAGTTGTAATTCAAAAAAAAATCATGGAATTGTACGGATTGTGTTACTTATCCATCAAAAAATGGCTACTTCAGTTGTCTTGACATTGGAATACTTTAAAATATGCAAGTTGTATTATGCAAGAGTTGTATTGACTTGACTTGTGCCTGTAATTTCCCTTTACTTATGCACTTTTTTCTTTTTTATTGGTTATTTTATTTATTTACATTTCAAGTGTTATCTCCCTTCCCAGTTTCCCCTCTACAAATCCCCTATCCCCTTCCCCCCCACCCCCCCACCCCCCGCTTCTGTGCAGGTGCTCCCACTCCTGCCTCAGCGCCCTAGCATTTCCTTACACTGGGTCATTGAGCCTTCACAGAACCAAGGAACTCCCCTCCCATTGATGCCAGATAAGGCCATCCTCTTCAGATTGTATAAATCTTTCGCCTTTTGCTTATGCACATTTTATTTGTGCATTAAGAAAAGTTGTAACTGTCAAGGATGAACAAGTTCTCCCTGTGCACTAAGTATTCATAGCTTGATTGCATCGGCACTTCATTATAGCCTCAGATAGAAGAAGCATGAGTTTGAGTTTCTGGTGTCTACAGCATTCTCAGGAGAAAGTAGTGGTTCTAACAACCACAGACTGTGACATTTACAGGTAGTGTCTTAATTTCTCTGACTCTGTCACTTCCTTCGCAATACCTACTTTGTGCGCTTGCTGTAAACAGCCAATGAAATAAAGCCTTACCACAGGATCTGACTTAGAAAATATGCCCAATAAATAGCAGTTCATATTGCCATTGTCTTAGGAAACTGTAAATGTGACATGACAGGCAAAAAAGAAGAAGCCCAAATAAGCACAGCAGAAATAGCGAGCATGGATTCATACTAGAAAAGTAATTGGGAGCAAGGCAGCTCTCTTGGCTTCCTTGAAAGGCTGGAGCTCGGCCTGAACTCAAGGGCAGAAGAAAACTCAAGCCAAGATGGCGGGGATGGGAGGGTATGCTAGGTAGGAAGGAAGCTACAGTCCTAGCACACATGAATATGATCTGCTTGGTAGGCACTTCAGCGTGTTAAGAGAAGGGCCTTAGCACTTTATAAATGTATACAGAAAGTAGAAATAAAACAGAGCAAGGTTGTCTATAGCAAAACAGGCATTTGAAATATAATTCGCAATGGGAACTAAAGAAGTCCTAAACTCAGACCTTTTATAAAGCCTCATTTGTGCATGCATGCATGTGTTTCAAACTCTGGACGTGGGGATGAGGTGCATATTTGACATGCAAAAGCAGACCTGCTCTCCAAGTTCTCCCAGCATCCCTCAGTCCCTACCTGACATATGCTACCCTCCCATCCTCCCACCATCAACCAATAACTTTTCAACCCAGGGCGCTGGTCTGCCTTTCCCCAGAGGCTCTTCCCTATATAATCCAGACATTTTGCTCACTCTCCCTCTCTCCCTCTAGCTCAATCTCTCTATCTCTGTCTCTATCTCTATTTCTCTCTCTCTCTCTCTCTCTCTCTCTCTCTCTCTCACACACACACACACACACACACACACACACACCCTTGGTATATGCTCTTTCTCTCTCTTCCCCTTCTCATCTGTCTCCCTCCCCATGATGACTTCCCTGGCCTTGTTCCTTGGAACCAATGAACTCACCCACCTAAGAGTGGTTTCTCAGTAAACCTGCCTGAATGTATGTAGTCTAACATGGCTCAAATTGGCTCATTTCACCAATGAAGAAATAACTTATCATCAGTATATTACTAAAATAATTGCTATATACTATCAAATTTTACTTCAAGGGATTTCTCAAGTGGAATTAGTCTTAAAAGTTCAAAAGATAAATAATGCCTTCCTTTTTATCTCAAAATTGCATTTAATTCAGATCATATGCCATAACATATATTGCTTTTACATTTTTGTTATTGATGTTGCAAAATAAGGATTTGTATGTAAATGCTCACCTTAAAATCCCAATATTGTTAGCCATTAATTTTACTTTTCTCTATACTAGCAGTCAATGATGAGCAAAACTCAAAACTTATATTGGTCATGGTAAGAACAGAGAAATAGTAAAAAGTGGGAATGAAGGAAATACCAAGAAGTGAAAAAAGAAGCCACAAAAATTAATAAATATCCTCTAGTAAATATAAGCTGACTGTGTAGTGTTGTGGATAGTAATTATTTTATAAGCATTTCAACAATGAAAATCACTCACAAACAATTATAGCTCATGTAACTTAAAGGGCTTACATCCCAACTAAACTTGTTACAGCCCAGGCTTTTGTAAATACAATGTGGGGCTGCTACTCCCCCTAATGTCCAATATGAAGTATGGGTAGAGTAGCTCCCTCTAGCATTAAATACTATTTAGAGTAACAGGGACAAAGTAATCGATTGTGCAGGCACAGAAGGCAGAATGGGTGGCCAAAGGCCTGTCTCCATGACCCACTTGCTTTGACCTGATACAGAGTCCCTTCACCTCTAGGTGCCAGAATTTCTCATCTGTAAAACTGAAGAATATCTTTCTATGGAGCGTACATAAACTCCACACAAATAAGAGAATCCTTAAGCAGGAAGCCATAAAATCCACATATGATCAGGATTGGGAGTAGAAGACGGCTTTGACCAGAGCACACTGCTAGGTTTGAAAAACTACTCAAGAAGCAAAACATGAACAAGCAAGACAAATGAAGAGAAACAGTTCTGTCTTCCAGCAATGTGAGGAAGCAAATCTGGAGCCATGAAAGTTGTTGGTTTGAGGTTCAAAATCTATTAAATTTCAGGCAATTAGAGTTTTGAAGGTCCTGAAACTTGAAATAGGCTCCATTAGATCTGCCTGAGATTTAGAAATAATTGTTCCTACACTTTCAAGCCATTGTAGTTATGGATAATATAGCTATAGTAGTCAAACTCATTGAAAGACTAGAAAGAAGTATATAATACAGCTACCACTACTAGTTAATTGAAATCCTAAGATGTACTAGACACTACACTAGAAACTTTGTATACACCATTTAAAGCCTTTAAGACACTCTACTAAGAATAACTATTTACATTGCACATTGAACAAACTACAAATCAGCAAGTCTAGAGGGAATATCAACCCAAGTACATCCAGACAGAGGTAGAAGAAATGTGTATTTCAATATCTATGTCCTTGGACACCAATGCCTTCTTTCTTTACCATGTTGCCTACTTTTCTCCTCAGTTTCCCTGTGACATTAATCTATGACAGTCAATCAATCCACAGTGAGGGCCTTAAAAAGGTATCAGTAGTATAGATTACAAGGAACGTTTCTTCCTATGTATATTTAAATTTGGGGACTTAGAGGATTATTGCTAATGTGCTATGTGACAGAGGAGCTGGGAAAATCAATTCTAATTCTTCTAGAATAGCTAATGAGCTTTGGAAAAAAGAAAGGTGTTTGATGAGAAAGATAATGGAGCTCACTTAAAGATTATGCATGTCAAGCACCTAGGACATTTTTTGGGGAAAATTCAGTTATCAAGTAGATGTGGAGTTTAGTGGAAGCAATGACTTACAACACACTTTATGTAATGCTGGGTATTAGATGTTAGCAGAGAATACAAAAAGAGAAATGTACACAGGAAAAAATATGTTCATTTTTTAAAGTAGAAGAAAGAGAAAGAAGAGATTGTGGCTGAAAAATAATAAAATATATTTTCAATCTGTAAAAAACAGCACTTGATTGTTTTAATAGTTGCTTCAAGGGGCTAAACTACTGAATTGACATCTTTCAGTTCTTTCTTAAATAATATTTTATTTAATAAGGTATTCATGTTCATTTTTCTATACTTAACTTGACCCTCTACATTCATCTCTCTGCCCACCGAATTTTGAGTTTTCTTTTTCCCTCCCACCATTGAGTCAAATTTGTATTGCCAAACTATTCTTGATAGAGGGGCCTGCCCTGGAGCATGATCAACCCACCAGGGGCCAAGTCCTTAAAGGTAGCAGCCTCACCCTGTCCCCACACTATCAAGTCCCAGCAGTTCCACAGCTAGGAATGGGATTTTGGACCCACCCCCACCCCATTCTGGGATTCTATTTGGCTCATGCTTTTGCAAGTCTCAGGCCTGCTGTCACAGTCTGTCACTTCATAAGCACAACTGCTCTATGATGTCCAAAAACCTACTACTTCCTTGACTCTATTTTTAGCATCCAACCACACTTAAAGCATGCACACCATAATCTTCCAAATGTATCAAGTCATTTTCTCTATATAAGAAAAGGGGGTAAGCAATATTCTCATGAGTAATTCTTGAGACAAAATAAAATTTCTGAAAGTTACTGATAAAACTGGGTCAGACTCAGCTCTAGTGGGTCACACTCTAGACCTCCATTCAGTAGAGTAACTATGTCTGTTGACAGAATACACATCTGTCCCTCTTTGGGACTAAAATGTAGTCAAAATATTTACACTGTTGTCTTAATAGCGCAAAAATTATAATTACTATTTAATCACCACTAAATTGGAGTTGGCCTTGGTTTCTTGGCAAGGTTTTTTTATTTCATTAATAATGTATTGAAATTCCCACTTTTCTTCCATCTTCATTCTAACATGTCATTCTATAATGACAATATTCAAACTACCATTTTACATGATCATGGCCACTGTGTAAAGCAAATTAAAGTATAATTGATCTTCTTTCCATTTAAGGGAAATAATGCTATCATAAAGCATCTGATCTGCAAAGTATTACCCTTGTGGAAATCTTCTTTTTTAAGCACAGTTTCTGTTTGAATAGAAAATCAACTTCACTAATACATAATCTGAAAATTATGAAATGAATACATCTCACATTTGTGTTTAAATTGCATCAAATTTCAGCTTCATAAACTTAGCATTATGTTATTATTGCTTCCTTGACAATCATACACTCACATCCTGTTTAGAAAAAGCATTTCTAGCATCTAATAGAGAACAATAGAAGATGAGATTTGTCTGTGCCTATTGATACCTCTTCAAGAATAACAAATGGATGACACATGCATATAAACAGATAGCTTATTTTAAAATTAAGAATAGTTTAATGCATGAAAGCTTGACTGTAACACCAACTAAATCATTCTAATTCTTAGATTTCAGTTGGATCAAGTATAAAATAAAAGATTTCTCAAAATTATTTAAAAGTCTTTTTGATTTCAAATGTTTTAATATGAAGTGGGAGTTGTTATATAAATATTAAAAGTATGTTTTAGGTTCAGTGAATAGTGAGCCAAGAATTATGCTTTAAAAGAGTTTTACTTGAAAGAGTTATTAGTCAGGAACAATTCTGAGTCAAAAATTTTGAAGGTAGGTCGGTGACCCCATCCCTCCATTGGGAACCCTACTGGAAGCTACTGGAGGTGGTCTCTTCAGGTTCTACCTCCCCACTGTTGGGCATGTTGGCTAAGATCATCCCCACTGAGTCCTGGCAGCCCACATCCCAGATCTCTGTGACTTTCTAAAGGTTTCTTTCACCTCCCAGTCCTGGCACCTGATATTTCCATTCATTCTCCTGACCCCTCTGAACTTCTCTCCTGCCTTCCCCCCATACTTGGTCCTTCCCCCCGACCCCCGCTGAGGACAGCATACAATGACAGGGACTGTCTGTCGTAGGCCAGGATGGAGACATCTCAGAAGCCCTCAGCAGCTCCTTGTAGAAAAGGATGGTGCATGGGACCCTGAGAAGCAGGAGACACGTCCCTCCAGGGGACCCGCCATCTGAAATAAGGGACTGCCTGCAGTAGGCCTGGATGGAGACATCTCAGTAGCCTGTAGCAGCTCTTTGTAAAAAAAAACAGTTGTTCCCATTTCTCCTAACCTTAGCCCTGGACTCCAGCTGTATAGATTTCATTTGTGTGTGACTGTTTGTCAGTTGGCCTTGGTGTGCATAATTATTCTATTATATCTGACTTTCTTACTTCTTTCTCCTTCTGCTCTGGTAAATTCTGTGAAACTAGATGTTCCTTGATGTAATGATTCTTAAACAATTAAAAAATTGAGACATGGGCACAGTGCTAATGTCCCAGGTGAATGCTGTGTTCTCATTATGAAAAGCAATGTAATAACTGCACAATGGTTGTTCCAGATTAATTCTTGACTTGCAAAGAAAGTTTGAAGACGTTATTAGAAAATGAAATAGAGCCAACACTGGGACCCCAAGAAAGGAAAAAACTTTTGAAGTTATGAAAGAAGCTGTACAATATTTGAAAGTGGTTCCTGGATAAGCAAGTATAGAATATGTAAAATCTTATATTAGTGAAATTAAGTCAAAACACTGGGACTGTTTGGAGAGTCATTGTGTGCAATGTGCAGAAGCAGAAAGCTAGCAGAACTATTGTGTTAAGGGTTAACTTGATTCTTTCTGGCCACTGTCTGGCAGCTTTGCCCATGTCATTTATCATTAGAGCTTCACAAGAAAATGCAAGTAGCTCTGAAGTATAATAAGTTAAAGTTTAAATAATAAGTTGCAATTATTATTATTTTGACTATAGGCCTGGGAATAGGGAAGCTTGAAACCTTGGGGAACAATTGTAATTCTTGATTTTTTGTGGGATGTGGTTATTCTTTTTAATTTGATTTTAGCAATGATTATACAATGTCTTTTTTTTTTACCTGATTTTGGAGTATCAATAAAAGACATGGGCAAGAAAAAGTCGAGAGAGCATGTAGAGAGCGAATGCGGAGAGTGAGTCGTGAGCATGTAGAGAGTGAGTAAGGAGTATGTGAGGTGAATGTGGAGAGCGAATGAAGAGTGTAAGAGAGTGAGTATGAGAAAAGCATGTGAAGAGTGAGTGAAGAGAGAATGTGAGGCATGTATGGAGAGTGTGTGTGTGAGTGAAAGGAGAGTGCATGTGGTGTGTGTGTAAGATGTGTGTGAAGAATGTGTGTGAGAGGGGAATGCACAGAGGTTTCTATGAGTGTGAGACTTCAAGAAAAGAAGAGGGCATAGGAGAAAAGCAGAGTGTGTGCAGCCTCAAGCTGCGGAGAATGAGCAAGAGAGAAAGAGAGCAGAGAATGACAGAGAAGAAAGAGAAACTTTAAGCCTTGAAAAATTGACTGTCATCTTGTACCTAAAATGTAGTCTGTGTATATTTATTATGCACCTTCCAGATATCCCTGCTTCCAGTTGAGAATTCCAATCCTATGTCGAGGCTGGACCCCAGCACCCTTCCTTTCTCCCACCCTGTTCCCTCCCTCCCTCTGCCTCCCATGATCATTTTGTTCTTCCTTCTTGTTAAACTTCTTATAGCCTGTGGGTTTTATCATATTCTGTACTTTTTGGCTAATATCCACTAAGGCACCAACCAAAGACCATGTGGGCTGGTCTGTGGCCCCTAGCACATATGTACCACAGGACTGCCCTGTCTGGACTAACTGAAAGAGTATGCTTCTAATCCTGTAGAGACTTGATATCCCAGGGAACAGGTATGCAGGGAAGGGGTGAGGAAAGTGGGTGGGTAGGTGAAGGGAGCACCCTCTTAAAGGCGAAGAGGATGGTGGGTGTCATGGAGAACTCTCAGAGAGTCCACCAGGAAGGGGAAAAAATATTTGGAATGTAAATAAATAAAACAAATGATAATTTTTAAAAGAAAGAGTTATTAACCACCAATAATCCTAATGGAGCCATAATATTTGAGAGCATTCAGGTTTGAATAAAGATTGATGGGGTCTGTCCAAGACAAATGACCAGAAGACACAAGGACAGGGAAGCACTAGATAAAAGTTGTCCTGGGCCTGAGCATCAGGGAACTGGCTGCAGCTACTAAAGAGAAACAGGAGCTGCAAGACCCTAGCCAACACAGTTCTCACCTTCCTGATGCTGCAACATTTAATGCCGTTCCCGCATAATATTATTTTCATTGCTACTTTATAACTGTACTTTTGCTACTGTTATGAATCATAATGTAAATATCTTTGATCTGTGATGGTCTTAGTTGATCCCTGTGAAAGGAATATTCAACCACACAAGGGGTCCCTGCTCTAGAGCAAGCTCACTGAGGGTAGGGAATGGTTTGATGTCTGCAAAGCCAGAGTATCTAATTATCATAAAATGACAGCTGGGTGGTCCGGAGTCGAATGGGAGTATGAAGATATGATATGACAAAAAATTGGACAAGATTTTCAGGATCCACTCAGAACCACAACCAAACCACCAAACTGGTAAGGTAACATTAATAGGCTACCAGCACTCAGCCAGATTCAACTTCTTGGTTCACTGAGCAAGTTGGCTGCCCTCATACTCGTCTAATATGGACATCTTCTTTTTTTTTTTTTAGTCCAATGATAAAGCTTGTAACAAAATAAGTATTTGTAAGTCCAGGAGTATTTTAAAGCACAGCTTCCTCACTGGAAAAGTACAGAGTTGTTTTTCTTTCTGGAGTCTAAGACAACTGAAGAAATGTTATGATGTTCTTTCTATTGTGCACAATTTTGATTCTTATCATTTCAAAAGAAGCCACACAGTTTTAGTTCAAAGTCTCACTATGTTTCCCATGAGAACATAGTTCTGTTCATCAGGCTGTCTTTTCAAGGTCATTGACACAGGCAATTGAAGCCCTGAGGAGATAACTCTGCATTTGATTTAAGAGACAGAAGTTGAACTAAAATACACACATTGAGAAGTACTAAAGAACTTGAATTAGCTTGTGCCCTGGGCATGGAGACATTAAAGTTTTAATATTAAAAGTTCTGCTTACGACTTTGCCCTGATGAATTCTTGTCACTCACATGCCAAAAAGGGAGCCATATGGAAAAGCACACCAGGGCATGGGCAATAGGTAACTAATGGTGCTTCACTTAAAATCTTTATCATACAAACCAGAACCTCTGTTTCACAGTGACATTAACTTACTTAAAATGAATAATACATGGCAAAGAATGAGTCCCTGAAGTTCAGAAAGGGGATTTGACTGTTTTAGTGCTTTGCATAGACCAGGCAAGGACAAGTCTCATTAAAGTGTTGAGCGAAATGTCATAGACCTATGAGGCACAGAATGCGTGTCCCTCCCAAAAGACAATGATGTTAACACACACACCAAGGAGCAGGAATAAAGGAAGTAACTACAACATGGAACAATTGTCACCAAATGCTCCTGCAAGGGACCTGATGAAATTGCAGAGATATTATTTTATTTCATACTCTTTAAAAAGACACTAAGTTCATAACAAATTTAAGAGAAGTCAAAGAAAGACAGGTGGGTTTTTTTCCTAGCTTGATTTCACTGAATTATTAAATATAACAGCATGTTCAGTTCATCATTACATGTTGAATATGTTCATGTACAAACAATTATTTTAAAGGCCAAAATCACTAAGTAGTCCTTCCTATCACTGGAAAAGCTATTGGATTGTTTCCTTTATGCAGTATTTTGGAAATTTTAAGCATATTTAGAGAATTTCTAAGGCTTCTATAATGAGAATTCTAGAATGCCCACTGAGGTATTTTAGTATAACTAAGCAGCTGACAGCAGAACTGTTCATCACTGGGAATTTGAATGATTGTTCAGTATGTAGAACAGTTCTCATATTAAAAAGTACAATTTGTCATACCTTTATATTCAAGTTGTATGTAATAATATCACTTAAGGTTTCAAATAATTGAACAAAAAACCAATACACATATAAATAAAATAGTAAGAATTGAGGTCTGGAGAAATAGTTTTCACTATCCACTTCACAGCCCCCTGTCTCTTTGAAACTACAGAGATTAGCGGTAAATGCAGATGGAATGAACAAATTGTGTTTTCTTAACCTGGAAAATTAAGTACATGGGACATGGGAGGAAAAAGAGGGAGCCAGACACAGTCATGCACAGAGAGTAGTTTCTTAGCATAGAACAGTGCCCACGATAAGAGCTATTGGTTCCTCAACATGAGAAATAAATGCTAATGTGTACTCGGATTAATTGGCATTCAATCAAAAAGGCAAAATAGAAAGCAATGGATGTGGTCTCATAGTATCATGCTTTTGACTACTTAAGTGTGAAACTATTACAGCCATTGTAGATAACTGAAGTATCAACCTCTTAGAGTGAACCTGAGATGAGTCAGATGTGTATATGAAAGCATTATTCTCTACTTCAAACTCATACTGTCTTAGCAGAGGCACTTAAAAATGCTAATGGTCAGACATCTGGCCATTCATCTCTGACTTATTATTGCCAAGTCTGATACAGCTAGTTCATTTATTTTATTCTATATCTAAAAGATACAAAATTGACTTTCTTGAAGCTAAGCAGCATTTTGGAGCTAAACAACTCTAGAGGTTTTCTCACATGCATTTTTCAGGGTAAGTGGATATATTAATGTGATGTATATATGTATAAGTATATGTAAATAATGTATGGGGTACACATGTACTATAACACACATGTAGAAGTCAGAGGACAACTTGTGGGAATCCGACTTCTTTTCACCATTGAGGTTCCAGGGACTGAACTCAGGTTTTTGTTTGGTTGGTTGGTTGGTTGGTTGGTTTTTGTTTTTTGTTTTTTTTTTTAATTAGATATTTTCTT
>NW_022196895.1:48235558-48245509 GCF_008632895.1 Mastomys coucha
AATGGAGTACTACTCAGCTATTAAAAACAATAAATTTATGAAATTCTTAGGGAAATGAATGGATCTGGTTTTTGGTTTTTTGAGACAGGGTTTCTCTGTATAGTCCTGGCTGACCTGGAACTCACTCTGTAGACCAGGCTGGCCTCAAACTCAGAAATCTGCCTGCCTCTGCCTCCCAAGTGCTGGGATTAAAGGCATGCGCCACCACCGCCCAGCTTTGAACTCAGGTTTGATGCCTTGTGCCTTTGTCTACTGATCCATCTCCCAGCCTGACTCCAACTGCAATATTAAATTTCATCAGTAAAATGCCTGAATAGTCTACCTGTAAAAACTAGGTTATGTAGCTAGCTAAACCAGTACTAAAATATTTATCTCTCTCTACATATGGCAATACTTCATTTAGGAGACTTGTCTTTAGTTTTAGATGGTATGAGGTTAATAAGGTTTTTTTTTTTTACTTTTTAATCGGATTATAATAACAGCATATCTCCGTTCCCTTTCCTCCTTTCAAACTCTCCCATATGCCCTCCTTGTTCTCCTTCAAATTCATAGCCTCTTTTTGAATTAATTGTTATTGCATGACTGCCCTAACATGAGGCAAACAAGGACAACAAAAACAAGCATGCCAAACTGGATGGGGAAAAGCCCATCAGGCCTCATCCCTCCACAACAGACTGTAGGAATGCTGGAAACAGGAGAAATGGTCTCCCCCAAGGGAGAAACACAAGTAGTTATCCAAAGCCCAATGGCCAGCTCTGAAAACCTAATACAAATAACATTATAGGGACCTAACAGGGTATGTATATACACATACATATATCTATATGCACTATATATATGTATATATGTATATATATATATATATATATATATACACAATCAATGTTAATGCAGCCTTAATGTCAGGTAAATCCAGTTCTCTCAAGTACCAAGCAAGGAATTAGTTGAAAGAAGTGCTTCTCAAGCTTCAGGGGCTACAACTCTTTCAAGGAAAGGGAAATGATGAGTGTTCTACCCTGATTGTTGGTGGACTTTGGGGAATCCTTTGAGAAGTAGTTATGTTAAAAAGTAGGATTCCAAATCTCACTGATTTCTACAAAGTCAATCTATTATATTGGCAACATAATTGTTTAAATTGAAAGTTGCGTGGTGAACTGAAGAGGAACAGGTGTGGAAAGCAAGATGACTGAGGCAGGGTCAAGTCTCATGGATCCATGTCTCAGTGCTTTCGTGCTTTCTTTCCTGTAAATGTAACTTATATTTGCCAGAAGTAATTGTCATTTCAGAGGCTTACTGTTGAATAAACTTATGCTTTCTAGCTCTTTCTGAATTCTGACTGGCTGGTTCAACTCAGCTGTTCTGGCTCAAAACTCATCTCCAAGCTGACAGATTTAAACTGATTTCTCTTGGCTCCTCACTGAATTGCTCTGCTTGGCCTCAAACTAATTATAGCCATCTGTTTCTAATCTCATTGTCTGGCTCCTTCTGTCCTCACCTGCAACCTGTCTCTAAAAAAAAAAAATAGTCTGGTAAAATTGCTCTCTCTCTCTCTCTCTCTCTCTCTCTCTCTCTCTCTCTCTCTCTTTCTCTCTCTATCTATCTATCTATCTCTATCTCTCTCTCCCCCTCCCTCCCTCCCTCTTTTCCTGCAGTTTTCCAGAGAGTTGTGTGTATCCTATCTCTGACTTATTCTGTCAAATCTTTGTCTGATACCTCAGTTTGCCCCTCAAATTGTTGTCATTTACAAAAATGGCTGTTCTTTCTATAAACCAACTTTACCTTAAAGGTGTATACTAAGGACTTGTCTGTACACCAGCCAGAGGGGTTACAGGTGTGGCATTCCAGCCAGATCACACAGACCTAGCACATCTTTGGATGGGATCCCTTGCCAGAGCATCCATGTTACTGGATTAAAGTTCCGCTACACTTTCCTTTTAGTCTCTCATGTTTACCAGCACACACAACTAGATGTTTGCTTCCTTTAACACTAAAGAAAATCACTAATGTCAGTGACACAACTCTTGATGTGAGCCTCTGTTGGAAAAAGACGATGACTCTTGTTCTATTAAAACATCTAGCATATCCCAGAGAATTTAAAATGGAAAAATATGGCAAGTATTCAAGAACTTCTAAGACTTTTAGAATGCCATTTTGAATATTGGGAAGATGGAAGCCTAGCAAAGTTTTTGGCTAACAAATAAAGTTAACTGTCTATTATCTTCACAAACATATTTTATACAGATCAACAGGAAAAATAGAGTCTCTAAACTCTTCTATATCTATAAAATGATTGCTATTCTATCTTTATAGAATAAGTTAATATTTATTAAATATGCCTTCACAAAGAAAATTTAAAGACAAATGGAGTTACTAATGTTGACAAACATTTTAGAAGAAATAAAACAGATTATTTTAGTTTCTTTTCCTATTTCTATGATAAAATACCCTGACAAAAATAATTTAATGGAGGGAGGGTTTGCCTTGTATCACAGTTCAAGGGTGTTGTTTATTAGGGTGGAAAATCACAGTAGCAGGATCTGGGGAAGGAGCTGATCACAATCCAATGGCATTCAAGAAGCAAAGAGTAATGAGTACATGTGCTCAAATTCCTTTTTTCTTAAGTTTTTATTTATTTAGTTAGTTAGTTATTTCCACCCTAAATGCTACCCCACTCCAGGTACCCCCTCACAGAGTTCCCTTCTCTTCTGAGAGGTTTCCCCTCCCCCTCCATCCCTGGCATATATTCCCCCAACCTGGCACATCAAGTCTCTGCCAGATAAGGCACATCCTTTCCCACTGAGGCCAGACAAGGCAGCCCTGTTAGCCAACATATACCACATACAGGGTACAGCTTTAGGGAGAACCTCCACCCCAGTTCTTGGGGGGGCCCACATGGAGACTGAGCTGCAAATTTGCTACATATGTGCAGGGACGGGGACCTCATTCTAGTCTGTGTGTGCTCTTTGGTTGGCAGTTCATTCTCTGAGAGCTTCCAGATATCCAGGTTAATTGATTCTGTTAGTCCTCCTGTGGGATTCCCATCCCCTTCAGGGGTCCCTGTGGGTAACTGTGTCTGTTTTAGTCAGCTCCTGGTTAGAGCCTCTCAGACTTAAATTTCTCCTTTTAATGCAGTCCAAAATCCAAGAACAGCGCCACCACTTTTAGCATATGTCTTTTCATCTCAGTTAACCTAATCAAGACAACTTCTCATAGGCATGCCCTGAGACTGCCCAAAGCTTATTGTAGATAATGGACTGTTCCCTCAATAGTCACATTCACTATGAATCATGAACTCTACCCTTAAGGTAAAGGAAGAAAGGATGCAGGAACCCTTATCCTTTGTCCTGTACTATATATAGCATATAGTATCCATAGGTGAAACAGTACTAGATAATTTCCAGGAGTATCAGTTTATTAACATATAACAACATGAAAGGTACATAACAAGAAAGTATGATCTTTCCTGGTTATGTTTTGTTTAGTTCTGTTCTCATTTTAATTTTGATTTTTGTCTGAACATCATCACACCAACTCATCATTGGGAATCATAAATCCAGCAATGGGAACCAGAGACATAACTTGGACCCGTTAGCTTACTAGTTACCTAGTATGTGCTCCAGGTAAATAAAAAGATTGTTTCCAAAACAAAGTAGATGGCTCTTTAGGAATAACACACAAAGTTGTGCTCTGATCTACACACACATACACACACACACACACACACACAGAGAGAGAGAGAGAGAGAGAGAGAGAGAGAGAGAGAGAGGCAGACAGACAGACAGACAGACAGACAGACAGAGACAGAGACAGAGAAACAGAAACAGACAGACAGAGACAGACAGAGACAGACAGAGGCAGACAGAGGCAGACAGACAGACAGATAAAGACCAAAGAGAGTTAATATACTTTCACGTTAGAAAACATAGATGGTAAGAGTGAGCGAACGCTTCTCAGTAATGTTGGCACAAAGTATGTTCTCACAGATTTCGAATTAAATGATAACTTTGTCATTTGCTAGTTAGTAGTTATTGGTGAGATGTGTGGCTATATTACATCTTCACTTAATAACTGGGACTATTTATATTTCTAAAAACATGTATTAAATACCAAATAAAATAACATTAAAATGTTGTTAAACTCATACCGGATTCTCAAAGAAGAAAAAAGTCAATCACATCTTTTCTTCATCCTACACTCCTCATTCTGTAGCAGAGCTGCCTAACTGTTTTGGAGTTGATGGTTCTTTGTAGAAAAAGGTTAGCACAGCGTAGAAGACATTGCAGACTGATGTGCATTAAGTAACCTTCAGCTAAAAAGTTTCATATTAGAATTGACAGATGACAAACGAGGAAATTGCTAGGTCATAAATCAGCCTGGTTTTCTCAGTATCCTCTGTTAGACATCATGAGAGTTGGGGGAGCTGTGAGTCCCACTGCTGCATGTAAAGAATGAGCAAATATCTTCCCAGGGTGCCACTTGGCTAAGCCTCTGCCATATGTCCATGATGCACTCAGCCATTGGGGCACATCTCATTGTATGTCTCCACTTGACAAGCACAACTTAAATCAGGAATGAGAGCCTTGCACCCTGCTTGCTCATCTAATTCCCATTACTGCTAATTACACACACACAGCGGGAAGACCACAGCTCTTCAGAGTAAGGCTTGGTTGTGAGACAGAGGAGGATGGCACTCATATAATGTCAAAGCAGAGAACAGTTCCTTGCACTTGCTAGCAATTGCACACCTGCAAATATTTTATGTTTCAAACCTTAGTTCTGACTCGCTTCTATCTGCACACCCTATTTGGACATTCAGGAAAATAAAACTATTCTTTGTGTGTGTGTGTATTGCCTAACAAGATTTAGAAGCAATTTGTCTTCATGGAGAGGCCTCAGCATGCTACTTTCTGAATTACAAAGTAGGAAAATTGTCTGAAGACTGAGAAGGACCAGTGAGGGGAAGGAAATATAGAACAGTAAGACCATTTCTATTTCATTTATTTATCTTTGTGTTCGAGTTACCATAAATGAGGGTGTGCTGCTTTAAAAGGAAGATTTTGAATCTTACAGCTAGCGTCAGGTATTTGTATGTTGATCTTGATATTTATACAAGGACATGCTTATGCTGTGCTATGAGAGATGCATGCAGCACAGACCATTAGCATGTGCACTATAGAAACATATCTTTCTACGTGATTTATCCCAGACTATTGATAATCTAAATAAAAGTCAAAAATCTAGCCAGTATTTTCACATTTTCATCCTGCTGTAATGTATTTTAGGGTAATCAAGAATTACAGGTCACCAGGAAGCATATTCCTAATGAAGACAAGAAACTGATCTTGGCAATGTTGTGGAGGTTTGCATTGGTGCCATAAATCAAACTGGGTACAGACTTCTTTCAAGATTTGCCTATGTTTTTAGAAGAATGTATTTTCTTGTGGAATTTTCAATATTAAAAAAAAATTTTCACACCTCAATAGACAGGAAAATAAAATAAAGCCCACTGCTTAGAGATACATAGTTGCTTCCTAGATTAATTTTGTCACTAATCAAGAAAATACATGGTTTTATTTTGGTCCAAGTCCCTGTAAACTCAGTCTTTGCCCATTTCTTGATACTAAACATCTTTTGCCACATGATCATTCTCAAGTTTCCCTTCTAGGGGGTTCGAAATTTGAGTGTCTCCGCTTTTAAATGTATTATCATAAGGGTTTGAGGCATTTTTATGGAAATGAAATGTTATGTCTGCCAAATGTTTGCTGTAAAGTAAATTTTTATAAAGTAATGTTCTCAGTCTGGTGAACCACGGTCATTACACTCACGTGGAAGGTAAATGAATGCCTACAGGGGAGACGGAAGACACGGGAATAAGTTCATGCATAGCAACCAATTCCGTTCTGAAGTTATACCCAATTCATATGCATCCCCTTCAGAAGGGAAAATAACAAAGACAAAACATAGGCTGTGTTTAGATGGCTAAGTCTTTTTGACTGCCATTACTATATAATTGCAAAACTCTCCTTTGTAAAGTAGGTTTATTCCAAATATAAAGCTGACCCCCCCCCAACCTCAGTTAATTGTGGTTATATTGTCTTTTGTGTACACTTTAGAAGATGCACTCTAAGTGCCTGAGAGAGCAGCTCTGATAGCTTGACCCTCTGACATATCCTGCCCAAATGAGGGTCTAAACGCTGTTCAGGTGAAGTCCAGAGTAATTTTATCCTTGTAGAGTGTACAGAAAATATCCCTGAAACAAGAACATGCAACTTCCCTTCCATTTCAAACTACTTACTATTCCCATTAGGGAAAGGTCAAAATCAAACGCATTTTCTAGGCTCTTTTTGGGATTAGGCTAGAATCCTGTTCTACCAATGTTCCCATCTCATAACTGAGAAACTATTTTTGGAAAAAAAGTCTACAATTAGAGATATAGCATGGATGGTGATGGAGTGAACTGGCTGGTTACATCTATGAATAAATAGAATAAGACTTGCAAGAAAAAACAATAAAAACACATTTTATTGGAGTATTTATCAGAGAATTCTTCATGAGTTAGACCACACAGTTCCTAAATGACCTGGAGTTGGTTCAAGCACCTGGCCAGTCTATGCAGTATTGGCACTTTTTTCTGTCTTTTTAAGTAAATTAGACAAATATTTAGAAAAACGGTTAGGATTACAAATCAAGCTTTGAACACATAAGAAACAAGTAGCTATAAATGTGGGTAAGTACGCCTTCTTAAAGGAGTTGTTAAGTTATCCTGATCCAACCTCAGTTCTGTCCCAAAAGACGGGCAGCTCCAGGGTCTCTCTCCTAAAAGGAGCCATCAAACTATTGGCCAGGTAGCAGGAATTATAGCATTTGCAGGTTTTTCTTTCTGGGAACTTCTCTAATAACCATAGAATGCCAGCAATACTGAAAAAATGAAAAATAACTAAAAAGGGAAGATTGTTTTAATGTGATTTCTAGACATAGCTAAAAGGCAATTTTAATAACCATACTTACAAAAAAAACCTGTATTTACCTGCATTTCTAACAGTAAAACTTCTCATGAATTTTTGTTTATTATAATCACCTGTTAATTAATTGTATGGTTTCATTTAAAAATAAGCATTTTCTAGCTAGAATTTATAACTGTATTTATTTGACGATAGACACATTGTGTTCAAATTCATAACTATTTCCGCTATCCCTACCTCTAAGCCTAACCTTTCTTACATTACCACAGAGTACTACCTTCAGAGAATGCCTTCAGAGAAGGTCCTCTAAGACCCAGTAGCACCCTCTGCTGGAACGTCTCCGATTACAGTTCTGTCCTGTACAAGCATGTTGCACACATCCTTTATAGAGTTATCTGCACTTGCCCTGCTTCTGGTTGTATCTTCTCTTCAAGCACTTGCATTGATTCACAAACCCAGAAGGTGCAGTCTAAGGGCTTTGAATGGTGTTCAAAGAAGACATCCATCCATGTCTACACTTTCTTCTGACATCAGCTTATCCCATGCTCTTTATCAACATTTCTTTTCAGATCTCATACTCCAAAAAGCAAAACAAAAAAAAAAGAAGAAGAAGAAAAAAGAAAAACAAGCCTAGATTGCTCCCTTTGACAATCTTGCAAGCCCACCCTTCCCCTCCTTGCTGCATCCACTCCCCAGTGTGCTTCTTTGAAGAGAGCATCTTTAATATGTAGCAATAATTACTTACTAAGTCTGCCTTTCCTCTTCCTCTGCTCAGATTCCATCTCCCTGGGAATGTTTTTGTCAGAAGTTCAGAATACTGAGTTTAATATTCTTCTACAGTCTGTGTTTCTCCTGTACAGCGTTCACAGTCTTGGTGGCTAATTCCAATTCACATCATTGTTTGTCTCATTCTGTTTCTGTCACAAGGAATTAAGCATCATAGGGACAAAAACTGGGATTTTGTAGCTGTTGTCATTTGCTTGCTTTCTCCATATTTCTAGCACTCGGAAATGTTAGAAAATTGCCTCCTATGTAAAATTTTTTGATCTTCACTGGATGAATATTCACATAGAATGTGCATGGCTATGATCTGTCACAGATGTGTGTATCTATCTTTTCTGTAGCCTTCAGACATCTTCTTCTTAGTACCAAGTTTCATAAATACATACAGGGAATGTTTTGTGTTTGTTTAGTCTAGTTGGATTTAAAAAAATAAGTGAGTGCTTTATGTAATACTGAAAACTGACATCTAAAAACTGGTTTTTGGTAGATAGTGGATATTTCCCCTGACTTCAGATAAGCTGTATAAATTCCTCACTCAGAGGAGTAACAAATTATGCTTTCTGCTGTTTCATTAGAGTGGTCTCAAATATTGAACTTTTCTATTGATTCTATATAAAGTCATTTTGGTTACTGAGTTTATACTATAGTTTATTTCTCATTCCGTGACTCAAATTGATCTCCACATCTATTAAATTATTTTTATGCTCATGAGTTACATTACCTCAAATAAAAATGTACCAGTACAGACAAAGGTTAGTTTTTGGCAACATGAAATATTTGCTAGGATGTGGGTCTCTTCCTATGTCAAATTTATCCAACCAGCTTTTCCTGGTGGTTGACAATGTGCCAGCTGCTTCTGAATTTCCATGGCTATTTCTGAATTTCTACATGAAAATACAGCAGTGTGCTTGGATGTAATTCAAAGGTTTCCCTGCAACTTCAAAACAAATTTTTACTTAACCTCTATGTCCATATAAAGTGACCTGGCCAGAGGGTGAGTAAAATTATGGGGAGGAAGCACACTCTTGATTCAGCTAAAGGCACAGCTAGCCAGGTCTAGAAAGGCCAGTCCGATTGGAGCACCATGCTTTCCTTTTGTTCAGGAAGCCAAAGGAAGGCAGCCACGCATTTTTTAACTCTTCAATCAACAATCTTATGAAGAGGGTGGCACATTTATTAGTAAGATAATCGGGCTTGTTTTTTTGTTGTTGTTTTTTGTTTTGTTTTTTGTTACTTGGAGTCAATTACTAATTTATAAAAATTTCAAACTCAAAATGGTTTCAGTAAGAACACTTGTTTGAATGCTATCTGACTATGTGGCATAAAAACTGCAGCGGGTAAGCGTCCATCACTATCTTCATATAGAAAACAAAACAAAACTCTTGCAGCTGACGTGAAAAAGCCATCTTCTCCTAATTTAAATCAACACGACATGTGAAGCAAACCATCTGACAAGTGTGGGATTTTCTCAGTCCTGTTTGTCTAACAAAGATCTTTGGAAAGGGTAAAGGAAACTTGGTCAATAGAAAACAAATATATGTAGGTCAGAAGACAGAATAGACCTGAGGCCCATACCTTCTTATAGCAGCTGTCCCTCTGCCTATCCATCCTTCACCGCTCTCTGCCATCAAATCACCCAAATCAGTATTTTCATAGCAGGATATGTGAGCTCTAGTCAAGATTTTTTTTTAATCTGAATTTGTTAACATTTAAAAACATATTTTAATTAAATAGAATTGAATCACATTCTTGTTTCCCTTTTGTACCACTGCTCCTCTCAGAGACTCCCCCTTCATTACCTACAATATTTTCTTGTCATATTCCTTAAAGTTTATAAAATATAATAACAATAAAAATAAGTATTATAAAAATTGTTTGATATAAAACAACAATCAATTTAACAATCTTACGTACATGCTCGTCTACAGCAATAGTGAAAATACATTTTTTTCAATATAAATTTTAAATAACTCCAAACATATTAACTATATACTTAAAAATAATACATCCGGCACTCTGACACACCCAGGATCAGAGGGGAGCAGGAACCAACATCTGTCCCAAAACTGGGAATAATTGGGTCCAGTGGGACCAGGCACACATGAACTCTGCCAGCCCAGTGACTCCAGTTCCTTCCGGTCTGTCGGGGTTAGTGTTCTGAGAAGACCTTGGGCGCAAGCTCTGCAGCTAGTCCCACAACTCACAG
>NW_022196895.1:48246466-48247038 GCF_008632895.1 Mastomys coucha
ACTTTGGCTGACCTACAAGAATCACTCACCTCCCTCTCAGAAAATGGTCCTCCAAAATAGAAGAAGATAAAATCTGTTGTTCCTAAAGGAAAGAGGCCTATGTGCTACATTGAAAGAAGAGTGTTGATTTTACATAGATCACTCAAGAAGAGTCAAAGATAATTTAGCCAAAATAAGAGAAGGTTTAGAACAAAAGAAACGAGAAAGAGCTCAAGGCAAGAATTGGTTTGAAACTTGGTTTAACTCCTCTGCCTGGCTAACATCTTTAATCTCTGTGCTTGCAGGACCGCTAAATACCATTTGTCCTTGTGTTTTTAACAGACTTATAGCTTTCCTTAGATAAAGAATTGGGGCTGTACAACTCATGGTATTACATCATCAATATAATACCTTGCCTCAAGAAGAAGAACCTGAGCTAGATAGTTCTATGATTAGAACTAGGCAAAAGAAAAAAAGGGAGAAATGAAAGGAAAAATTAAAGCTTTAGACCTGTGCTGACTAGGGAGAAAAGTTATGGGCCTAAGAATCCATCACAAGCTGGCCCACATAGGCCTGGGAATGAGCAAGCAAGT
>NW_022196895.1:48248242-48261083 GCF_008632895.1 Mastomys coucha
GACTAGCTGCAGAGCTTGCGCCCAAGGTCTTCTCAGAACACTAACCCCGACAGACTGGAAGGAACTGGAGTCACTGGGTTGGCAGGGTTCCTGTGTGCCTGGTCCCACTGGACCCAATTACTCCCAGTGTTGGGACAGATTTTGGTTCCTGCTTACCTCTGATCCTGGGTGTGTCAGAATGCCTGGGAGTGGAGCTTCCTCTGGGTGTTGTGGGACTGGCTGCAGAGCTTGCACCTAAGGTCTCTGATCCTGGGTGTGTCAGAGCGCCTGGGAGTGGAGTTTCCTCTGGGTGTTGTGGGACTGGCTGTGCAGCTTGCGCCCAAGGTCTGGTCTGGACCCCAGCCCAGACAGACTGGAAGGAACTAGAGTCACTTGACTTGCGGAGTTTCTGTGTGTCTGGTTTCCCTAGTTCCCAGTTAATCCCAGTGTTGGGACAGATGTTGGTTCCTGCTCACCTTTGATCCTGGGTGTGTCAGAATGCCTGGGAGTGGAGCTTCCTCTGGGTGTTGTGGGACTGGCTGCAGAGCTTGCACCCAAGGTCTGCTCTGGACCCCAGCCCAGATTGGGCGGAAGGACCCTGAGTCTCTGGGCTGGTGGAGTTCCTGTAGTCAAGATTTTTAAAGTTTGTTGTGTCCATTTTTGTAGCCCTCTAAAATTTTACACATAAGCGAAGTCTGTATATCTGCTTCATGCCCGAGTGCTGCTACCGGCATCTGGTGCATTTGTCTTTTCTATCACACTGAGACTGAACAGTTCACATTAATTGTTCAGGCTAATGACAAAAGCACAGATGTGGGCTTAATTGCACAAATAATGTTTTGAGGCAAATGAAGGTTAGACAAGAGTCTCGGAGAACTCTCAGAGCATTGGTTACAATGCTGATTTTGTGAAGAACGTGGAGGGCAATACGTACCATTCTTAAGCATATGGCGCAGCAGGCTTGTCAAACTTCTAAGAGCCTGCTTTGTGACAGTTGGATTCATCTTTACATTTTGAGCAATGATTCAGTTTCAGCAAGCATCATCTGTCACAATGAAGCAGTTTTTAAATAAAGCTTCATATTCTATTTAGTTTGGGTTTCATTCTATTCACAAGATTATTTCAGAGCTCATAGAGGTGGTACAAATGAGAGATGACTGCACCCAATCTTCAGCTACCATTAGACAGGAACACAATATTATTATACTATTGTACATACTGTTGCTTCAAACCAAGAAACAGAAAGGAATCGTTTTTGATAACTCTTCAACTTTATGAAACGGGTAGTTTACAGACAAGCACAAAATACTTAACCATTTCATAGTATGGATTGAAGAGAAGTGTGACTTGTTTTTTAGTTAGATGTATTGCTGAATATTATGTTTATTTGCACAGCATTTCTCCCTTTATTTTACTAATGGCATCTTACCCTTCCCTTGGGAAACCACTCCTGCATCCCATCTGGTCCAAGTGAAACTATACAACAGGCTATTGCTACTTGCTTACCCAAAGTGGAGCCCTGTGACCCTGATCAAAGCAATCCGACTCTTCCAGAAAACTGAGAATTAAGTAGAGAGACCAAAATGTACAGGAAAATGGAACCAACGTATGGTCCAAAAGATGACTCTAAGTTCTCACCACCAGGGTTCCTAGAACAGCAGTGAGTTTCTATTCTTTCTTGAATCCTTGTGCATTGTGTCTCATTTTATATTTTAAGTATTATTATATTTTTATGTTCCTACTTTAGTTAATCAAATTCAGCTTCTCTTGGTTACCACTAAGAATCCCCAATGCACTGTCCCCCGCAAAAGAAGCCAAACTCACACAAAAAAAAAAATCCAAATATCAAAAATTATGCAAAAGAACAGTTGAGAATATGGAATGTGTCTTACTTATATGCTACTTTGATTATTTTTTATAGCACCTATGAATATCAAGACCTATATTAGTTAATGAATGAATGAATAAATAAATAAATTCAATTCAAATATCAGTATTTTTCATTGTTTACTGCTACACTTGTTATCATTGAAAAAGAATGTAGGCTGGGAAAATTTCTCAGTGATTAATGTGCTTTCTGGACCTATGCTCAAATCACTATCTCCCATTTAAAATTTCAGCACAGTGTGTAGTGGAAACTTCAGTGCTGGGAGACAAACCAACAACTCCCAGGAACTCATTGATCAAACAGTTTAGCCCAGTGAGCTCTGGTTTCAGCAAGAGACTCTGTCTCGAAACAAGAAAGTGGAGAAGCAACTGAGAAGAGCATTCCATTTCAACCTCTGCTCTCTACATGTGCCTGTGTAGCAAACACACATATGCATACAGTGTCCCCTCTGACATACAAGAAAAATGTAAATAAAAAGGAAGATATAACTGAGTATCTCCAAAGAAAGCAATACTTCTTATCAGAACCCTTGTTACCATGATACCTAGATCAGTTTAATTACAATTTAGGTATTTTTATAAGCATGGCTGTGTTATTTGTATCTGTTTCTGATTCGTTATCAATGTTCTCTTTTATGATGGCAGACGTTGAAGGAAAAGAGGAATATCACTTATAATCACAGCAGTTATTTGAATAATAGATGATATTTATGAGTACATTTTAAGAGGAAGCTACTAGACATTTAATTTCTCTTGATACATATAAATTTTCATTATTTTAAGATTAAATATTGATGTCAAGCTGTGACTAAATATGATGTCAATATTACTTAACAGAAAATTTTTCAGTACTAGCAATGTCGCTTGAGGTTGAGGACATATTTTAGCTGGGGTGTCGGGGAGATATCTCTTCTAGTCCCATCTAAGCACAAGGATGTGAGTTTGAATCCAAAACCCAGGCAAAAATACAGGTCTGAACTTCAACAGCCAGCCTAGCATCATCCATCCCCAGACCGGTCAGTGAGAGAGCCTATCTCAAAACTCAAAGTGAAGAGCTCAGAAACGTACCTGAAGTTGACACCTGCCCTCTATGTGGTTCCTGCTTGTAACTTTTCTTAAGGAAACATGAGCAAATATTTATCACTCCACATTGGGCACCTATGACAAACTGAAGAAAGGATTCTACCAAAGTCCAACTTGGCAGAACAATGACTGTACTGGGGTTTCTAGACATGAGTATGGGTTGGGTTAGGGGTTACTTACAGAAGCAGGACCAGATGCATCACTGAAACCTCACCACAACATGGGTGATGATTCACAAAAAAAAAAAATGATCTTGAAGCTACCTGTCCGACCTGTAGTCAGGTTCACAGATTAGAGTCTCCTTACTGCTTGTACAGCCTTAGAAATGTAGACATCTTATGAATCTTGTTAATTTTAGGGGCTTCCTGACACAATTTCTTTTTTTTTCTTTTTTTTTTCTTTCTTTCTTTTTTTCTTTTTTTTTTTTTTTTTTTTTTTTTTTTGGATCTTAATGAGCCTCCTTTCAAGAGGGAAATTTTAGAGGGATTTTGCTACACAACACATGAGCACACTCATGCACAAACCTATATATCCACATACACATACATACTCACATTCAAAAATGTATTTTAATAAAATGTTATTGCCAAGGTTCACTATTTTGAACTACGTTTTACTAAAATCAAGTGCATCCTTTTTCAATAAGACTCCAGCTAGGGAGATAAATGGCTCAGCTAGATGAAAGCACACACTGCTCGTTACGAGGGCTCCAGTTCTTCTCTCAGCCCCAACACTGGGTACCTCCCAACTGCCTGTACCCTCTAGTTACAGGGGATCCAATGACCTCTTCTGGCTTCCATATACACCTCATTAACGTGTTCAGTCTCCCACATGTACACATATACATATGATTTTTTAAAAAAATAAAAATAAAACATTTTTAAAGATACCAGAAGTTCAGAAAATAAGACCAACATTTGACAAATGGGACTTCATGTGATTAAGCTTCTGCACTGCGAAGGAGTCGAGTCAGTCAAGTGAAGAGACAGCTGATCGAATGGTAAAAAGTCTTTGCAAGCTATACTTGACAGAAGGAAGATTAATGTCTAGAATAGAGGAAACTAAACAATAAGCAATGAAACAGAAGATAAGAGTGTTTACTTTCCAAGCATGAGGATCTGAATTCAAATCACAGCAATAACATAAAAATGTCAATAATATAAAATGAGGCCTTGTGTGCCTCTAATCTCAGTCCTTGTACATGGCAAAATGTGATGAGAGTGGAGGCAATATCACTGTGGTTTGCTGGCTGCCAGATTCAGTGAGAGACATGGTATCAAAGGAAATCAGGCGGTCAGAGATAGATCAGGTCATCCAATGTCCTCTAGCATTTGCACACATGAAGGGTCACAGACATCTGTACACACAGAAATACATAAACCACATATAATACACACACAAACAGAGAAAGAGAGATCAAACAAAACATCCAATAAATAGGATCATGAAAAGAACAGATACCTCTAAAATAAGGAAAAGTGAATTGCCAGTAAACACAAAGAAAACAAGTTTAACTTCAGGAGGCAACATAGAAATGCAAATCGAAAATAAATTGAGATTTCATCAACCCCCAAATAGCATGAAAGTCATTAAGAAAAATAATGATAATAAATGCTGTAGAACTGTGAAGAGAAGGGAATCCTTACACACTATTGGCTAGAGTATAAACGGCTTTGGTCACTATGGAGTTTCTCAAAATACTGGAATTGCATCAACCATATGACTTATCTGTACCACTCCTGGGTGTTTACCCAAATGACAGTAAGTCAACATAGTATAGGAATATGTGCACATCTATGCTTATTGCCTCACTTTTCATGACAGCCAGTTACAGAGCCTACTTAGGTGTTCAATGATAGAGATGCGGTATACAAACAATCAGTGTGTTTATCGTTCATAAAGAATGAAGTTACTGTGTTTGCGGAAAAGTGGATATAGTAAGGGATAATCATATTAAATGAACCAAGCTAATGTCAGAAAAAATATCATATGTTTGGTCTCATCTGTCATTCCTAGATCTTACAGCAATTGTAGGATGAAAACCGTCTAGGGGACAGAGGATTCTGGGAAGAAGAAAGAGTGGGAGACAAAAGACAGTAGAAGTGTGTAAGGAAGAAATATGCTCACTATACATGTACCAAAAGTTAAAAACATGCAAAACTAGACTTAAAACGTCAAGAAAACAGCCTACTAGGAATGTCTGAAGTCTCTGCTGTGCTGTGCCAGAGCATGCACTGGACACACCGCATAACCCCAGAAACACCATCCACGCTGATGTTTAACCCTGATATGCCCAGATTTGATTTTGCAAGTAGTAGGCAATGTTTCCTGATATAGGTGTGAAGTGCACTGGCTCCAGTCTCACAACAAAAACATATAACTGAAAATAAGAGTCGAAAATATGGGATTTGGGTTTTGGCAATGTTTTTTGTTGTTCTTTTGTTTGTTTGCTTTTTGAGACAGGCTTCCTCTGTGTAGCCCTGGCTGTCCTGGAACTCACTCAGTAGACCAAGCTGGCCTTGAACTCAGAATTCTGTCTGCCTCTGCCTCCCAAGTCTTGGGATTAAAGGCGTGCGCCACCACCGCCCTGCTATTTTTTAAATAGCAGGAAAAGAAAAAGTTGGAAAATTGAGTAAATACATTCTTCTTTATCCAAGCAGTTCATTTCAAAGCACCCTCTCAAAAATTAAGTAAGACTTTGATTATTTATTTATTTATTTATTTTTATGTTATGTTATTTTGGTTGTTTGAGACAGGGTTTCTTTCTGTGTAGCTCCAGCTATCCTGGCATTTGACTTTCTAGTTCAGTTACAATGATAGGCTGCTCATTTGAAATAATCCCACATTTAACATAAATACTACCACAAACCTTCCTTGTGGAACTTTTGCTGAATCTTATAGCTTTCGGAACACTATGCTTTAACTTTTACTTATTTCAAGAAACCTATATTTTATTCCTTTTGGTTTTTATTCGACACATTAACTGTACATAAGAATGTGAACTTTCATGCTTTCATATACTATGTACTATGTCTTTCGCTAGTGAGTCCCAGTTTAATTTCTGAGAAGATGTATAGCATGGCTCTGGTTAGCTTTTAATTTGCGGAGATTTGTTTTGTAGACAAACGTGACAATCTATTTCTTGTGCTGATGAGAAGACACTGTATTCTCTAATCGTCACATCGGTTCTGCAAGCATTTGCTGGTTTTGTGACATAGTTCCAAGTTCTCTGTTGATTTTTCTGTGTGAACTGTCCATTGGTGAAAGTGGAGTATTAATTTCCTGACTAATACATTAGAATCTATGTCTTATCTTGAATATAGAAATATTTGATGTAATGTAATTGAGTGTTCCAATAAGGTGTATATACTTACTTTATACATTTATTTACATTGAATAGTTATTACATATTTATTTATATTGAATATTTATTATGAATATTGAATATTTATTTATATTGAACATTTATTTTATCAGCTTGTTATTAAACAACCTTGTTGGCTTCTTATCACCCTTTCTAACTTAAACACTGTTTCAGAACAATGCTGTTGACCCAGCTTACTTTTGAGTTCTGTTCATGTGTTGTATATTTTCCTATCCCTTCTTCAGTGTCTCTGTACTTTTGCCAGTATTAAGCCCCTTGAAGATTTAAGGAAAAACATATCGTTATGCCAGGGAAACTTCCCCAGAAGTCTTGGTGTCTGGAGCGTGCAGGCAGAAACTTCTCGAATCTCAGCAGACTAGGAAAAAGTGATGGAATAGAAAGCAGGCTAGTTTAGGAAGCTCGGGACCTGCTTCCGGAGTCTCAATACCTTCGGCAAGTTCACACTTCCTAAAGTTTCAGCAACCTCCTCATAGTTCCATCACTGAGGAACCAAGTAATCGGACATACGGACCCGTGGATTCCATTGCACTTGTAAACCCTAATAAAAGAGGACTGTGAGACAGGAAGTAGGAAGCCGGTAAGAGAAGTAATAGAATGCACACAAGAAAAGCAGAAGGGAAATTACTGAGGGCTACAGGGCAAGCAAGATGCAGAGACAGGGACCCAGAAAGACAGTAGAATGCTGAACAACAGCAATGTTTGATAAATACTTATGGAAGTTCCATAGTGAAGCCACTTTATAAGCTAAAACTAAAACTAATGGAATCTGTAAAAATGCACTGTCCGCACTGTCATCTCAAGCCTCAGTATGTATTTGCCAAGACTCCAAGACAATCATTGTGGATGCAAATATGTGTCACTCAATATTATCCTGAATATTTTTTTTCCTTTCAGTCGTGATTAATATTGTAATGCTTAACCTAATTTTTTTTTTAAGTTATTTCATGGAAGAAAATCTAAAGATACAAAATTGTATAGAAAGCTTTGCCATAAAGAGTGACACATCATAGCTAGCGGGCAAATTAAAGAACTGAGCCATACGCCTTCCAGCTGTCTGATGAGAAATCAACCTGGATCCAGTGAAACTAAAACGCATTAGGTTTCAATTCGGAAAGCACAGTTCTTCTTAAAGATGCAGACCACACACACAGCAGTGAAAACTGCCGTTGAGTTCCTCTCTATTGCCACCTAGAGGACGGAAACAGAAGGACTTGGCAGCCTTGTGGAATTAGAATTTGAAATAGCCCTCACTCTTACCGTCTTAATGATTCTTCCTCACATTGTTCTCTCAAAATGCCTTTCCCTTTCTCTTTTTATTATTTGTTTCTAAGAAGATTCAAACGACTTTTCTTTTCCCAGTACTATCATGAAAATCAGCACTCCTCCCAAGCTCTGTTCGGCATTATATTTCTTGTTATATCTTCAGCAAGCTTCTATAGCTTCCTTGACTTATTCCCGTCAACCAACGATCGTGTTTGTAGACACATATAGAATTACCTATGAAACACAATAGACGTGTGTGTCATAATTTGGGAGTTCGACAAAGCTCCTGCTTCTTAAATTGCTTTTCCTATTCTAATTATCGGAGTTTGCTTTTCTATGCAGTACAACACAGTGAGTCTGATGGCAGAGCCTGGTTGACGATTTCACACAGCTGGGAGGAGGGAACCTCAGCTGAGCATTGACCTCCATCAGACTGGGCATGTCTGTGAAGCGTTTTCTTTTTCTTTTTTCTCCCCCTTACTTCACAGAATATATTTTTAAAGGCACAGAATAAAACGAGATTACAAAGAAAAACAACCATGTTGAAACAGCTGTTCAGTGGGGAAGCAAATTGGCAGTACAAACATTTCAGACTACCCATTGGAAAAAAAAAAAAACAAGGTGAGAACTTGTCAACTAACACTCCAAGTAAACTACAATAAACTTTCTCTGCGTGCATTTTCAGTTCATGTTTATCCTGCAAATTTGATGATGTACTCTAATTACTGAACCGTGAATGTTAATATGTTAGAAAAGTAGAAAGGGATTTTTAAATGATGAAAGGTAAATTGGCATAAACAAATGTGTTAAATAATAAAACTATATCCAAAAGGAACATGTCTGGATTGCTAATTGATGCAGGGGGGCCAGACCACTGAAAGCAGTGCCATCCCTGGGCAGTTGTCCCTAGGCTGTATAAAAAAATGTAACCAGTTGCGAGCCTAAGAGGAAATCAGTAAGCAGAAGTTCTCTAGGGTCTCTGCTTCCACTTCTCCTTCCAGCTCCTGTAAGGTGCATCAAACCCTCCCTCTCCCAAGCTGCTTTAGGTCATGGTGTTTAGCACAGCAACAGAAACCAAACTAGGACGATTAGCATCTTATCTGCCTCTAACAGCAATGTGCATCTTCATATCAGCTTTGTCACACGCTGGCAAGCACGTACCTCAGGGACTGTTATCCAACAGAGACATAGCAGTGTTCTACCACAGGCATGATTATTCTATCTGCTTAATGCTACGTCACTTTAACAGGTGACTGCACAGATTTAAGCTCCCACTATTTAAAAAAAAAGGTGTGCTGGATAGTTTTTGTCCACTTGACAAAAAGCTACAGTCATCTGAAAGGAGGGAATGTTAGTTGAGGAAATGCCTCCATTAGATCTGAATGTAGGATCTTTTCTTAGTGGTTCATTGAGGAAGAAGGCTCAACCCATTGTAGGCTCTGCCCTCAGTGGGCTAGTGTTCCTGGGTTCTATTGAAAAAGAAGCAGACTAAGCAAGCCATGAGAAGCAAGCCCATGAGCAGCACCCCTCTATCAACACTGCCTCCAGGTTCCTGCCCTGATGTCATCCTTCAATGATGGACTACTATGTGAAAGCATAAGCTGAAGTGGAAGTTTCTGATTTCTTTGGAGACACAGTTGTGCCGTGTCATGTTTTTGTGGAAGTGTCTTGTGAAAGGGCATGTGATGTTTCACTGGAGTGGATGCTTGAGAGGACTCTAGGAAGAGTGATGTTTGGAAAGGATATAAATGGAACGCCACATTGAGAGGATCCTCTTGTATTGCTACATCACCTTGCAACACTTCACAGTTCTTTGTTGTTGTTATTGTGTTATTAATTTTGAAAGCATAAGAGCATTTCATTGGTAATAAGCAGAAGTGAGTCTGGAAGCAGAACTTAAAATATTCACTAAAAAGATGGGTTTTTTTCAATACTTTCTTTTAAAAAAAAAAAGATGTATTTTGGAAAATTTCAAAGAGGTATGGAAGTGAAGAAAAATACATGGTAAAACCCAATCAACACAACCTGGATTCAGCAAATATTATTATGAATGCTCTCTCAGCTGGTTCTCATTGTTGCAGCCAAATATTTAAAAATGAACTCTGGACTGCATCTCACTCTAGCTCCTGTATGCCTACCTGGCCTGAATCTCACTTCACTGTTCTTCACTGATCTTCCCTTGTCTTGACTTCATAGAAAGAAACTTGCCAAAGACCTTCTTGTGGTATGTACTGGCTAGTTTTGTGTGTCAACTTGACACAGGGTGGAGTTATCACAGAAGGGAGCTTCAGGTGGGGAAGTGCCTCCATGAGGTCCAGCTATGGGGCATTTTCTCAATTAGTGATCAAGGGGGTAGGGCCCCTTGTGAGTCGTTCCATCCATGGGCTGGAGGTCTTGGGTTCTATAAGAGAGCAGATTGAGCAAGCCAGGAGAAGCAAGCCAGTAAAGAACATCCCTCCATGGCCTCTGCATCAGCTCCTGCTTCCTGACCTGCTTGAGTTCCAGTCCTGACTTCCTTTGGTGATGAACAGCCATGTGGAAGTAAGCCAAATAAACCCTTTCCTCCCCAACTTGCTTCTTGGTCATGATGTTGTGCAGGAATAGAAACCCTGACTAAGACATGGTATTCCTGCTCATTCTTGTCACTTCTGCTGACTCATGCTGAGCCTTGCTGATTGAACCACTGCTATTGATTGTCTTTGGTGTTTACTATGGAGCTGGACTTCTAGTATCTTGACATGGAAGATTGGAATCACCACAAAGAACTACTTCTAAACAGGTCCACAATTCCTTGTCCTACTAACCATCTTTCTCCCCTACCTTTGGTTGGTGAGCTAAAAGAAAAGTTGAAGCATTTAAAAACCTTAAAGTAGGCTCTCCAAAAATTTAAGCCTACAGAAAGCCAAGTAAACCCAACTTTCTTTTGGTAGTAGAATCTCATCACAGTAATAGTAACCCTAACTACAAAAGGACTCCATTTTACCACACTCTAATAGTCTTTTGTGAGGGTCTTTGCAAACACCAGGGCTGGCAGGGTAATGATCTGCATGAAACAGGAAGGAAATCTAGTTCAATATAATTCAATAGCATTTGATGCAAACTTCTGAAATGTGACACTGGGCAGTTTATTTTAGCCATATTTAAACATGGCATGATTTTGAAGAAAAATTTTCCCTGATGATAATTAACTCAAAGCTTAAGAAAGCTTTACATGGAAACTCTTTACAAAGTAAAAATGGCCTCTTCCATAAAGATGAGTTTTGTTGGAGGGGAAACTAGGAAAGGAGAAATTTACATGTAAATAAAGAAAATATCTAATAAAAAAGGTGATTCTTAGGGCAGAGCTTTTCAATATTTGATGTGTAGGCACATACTATGTACTTTTTACCCCTTATCTAATAAATGGTTCATGAAGAATTAAAAAAAAAAAAGAACCTTCAGGGATGTCTACACTTGTAACAAAACATTCTTTTTACACAATAAACATTTACTGTGTCTTATTAGAAAAGTGGTTATTAGAAAATTAACCCTTATTAGAAGAGTTATTTTTTTAACTTTTATTGCATTATGAGGAAAGTTACATGATTTCAATTTATCTGAATTTGTTAACATTTAAAAACATTTTAAGTAAATAGAATTAAATCACATTCTTGTTTCCCTTTTGTACCCCAACTCCTCCCAGAGACCCCCTTTAATACCTACAATATTTTTTGTCATATTATCTAAAATTTATAACATATTACAACAATAAATATAAGTATTATAAAAGTTGTTTGACATAAAACAACAGTCAATTTAAGTCTTATGTAGATGTTCGTCTATAGCAATAGTGAAAATACATTTTTCTCAATATAAATTTTAAATAACTCCTAACATATTAGCTGTATATTTCAAAATAATACATCACTACTAGTATTTTCTTAAATGAAAATAAATATATAAAGTCTTTTTGTTTGTTTGTTTTGTATTTAGTAGAGTTTAAAATCTTGGCTTTTACTGTGGTACAAGCCCAAAATAAGAACAATTTTTAGACACTGGATTTCATTGTAATAAGGCTGTACTTCAATGACCCTCACATCACCAAAGGATTTTACCTCCATCATAGGTAAGCTGAGAGTTGATAGTTCTGCTGCACCAAGAAATGAATTGTAGGCACGATTTTTGGATACAGACTTCCTGCTATGTTCAAAGCTATTTGACTTGAGGGAGTGACTTTATTCTCAGCCCACAGAGAACAGGTTACATTATTTAAGAAATGTTGTATACAAATTCATGTGTTTAAACCTTTAGTCCTCAGAGGCCCCAATTGGTGGACTGGGGAAATTTTTGGATTGGGGTATGAGGGATCTAGGCAAACTACATTTCCTTTTGAGCTTTCTGTTTCTTGACTCATGGAGATAGGAGGAAGCCATGACACCAAGTCCCACTGCCTTCTGGAAAATGGTTTTTGATGTTGTACATTTCTTGCCATAATGAACCATATTCCCCTAAACTATGAGCTGAAATAAATTCTTACTCTTTTAAGTTAAAAAAAAAAGAAATGGTGTATGTATTAAGATGGTCTATCCATAAAGTCATTCACCAACTGTTTCAATGAACAATGGTTCTGCTTGGAGGGTGGCACAGACATTAGGTGAGGGTAAGAATTTGGTTCATTAGCTGTGATAATTTGGAAAAGCACTCATCTCAGAGAAAGAGTAACTTATAAAGTCCTCTTCTTCAAACTTGATTCAAGAGCTACAAATGTCAAGCAAAGCATTCAGTCTCACTTTGTTGTTCTCTTACAAGCCACCTCCCTAGTTAATCGTCTATGCTTCTTTTGGGTATAAAAATACTTTTGAAATATACAAGCTGTTTTGAAAACCATAGTACAATGTAGAAACATGAAATAAACAATACTACTAATAGGGAGGCTGAGATAGGAGAAGCAAGTTTTCAAGACCCTTATGTTGTACACAGCCAGACATTGTCACAAACAAACAAGCTGAAAGTGTATATAGATTGTACAATATTGGACCTATTTCTCCAATTACCTAATTAGAGAGACCATTGAATGACAATCAATAAATTTCTAATTCCTCATATTTTTGGATATTGATTAGGATATGTTGGTAATATTAATATTCATATTAATATATTAAGAAAAAGTAATTGTCACTTCCTGATGTTTTTGTTGAAGAAGTAGAATTAGGTTTGTGTGGATTTGTTGAAAGATTACCTTCTTGCTTCTTCTAGGGTGTAGTT
>NW_022196895.1:48261959-48320318 GCF_008632895.1 Mastomys coucha
ATTTCTTTGAGGGTGCTATTTATGTCTTTCTTAAAGTCCTGTGTCATCATCATGAGAAGTGATTTTTAGATCTGAGTCTTGATTGTCCAGTGTGATGGTGTGTCTAGGACTTGCTATGGTGGGAGAATTGGGTTCTGATGATGCCAAGTAACCTTGATTTGTGTTGTTTATTTTCCTATGCTTGTCCCCCGCCATCTCGTTAACTCTAGTGCTACCTGCCCTTGCTAAATTTGACTGGAGCCTGTCCTTCCTGTGATCCTGGTTGTGTCAGAACTCCTCAGAGTCAAGCTGTCTCTGTAATCCTGTGATTCTGAGATCCTGTGAGCCTGGGCTTGTTAGAACACCTGGGAGTAGAGTTTCTTCTGGGTGTTGTGGGGCTGGCTTCGGAGCTTTCGCCCAAGGTCTGCTCAGGACATCAGCCCAGAGAGACCAGAAGGAACCCGAGCCACTGGACTGGCAGAGTTCCTGTGTGCCTAGTCCTGCTGGTCCCAGTTACTCCAGGTGTTGGGACAGATGTTGGTTCCTGCTCCCCTCTGATCCTGGGTGTGTCAGAGCGCCTAGGAGTGGAGCTTCCTCTGGGTGTTGTGGGACTGGCTGCAGAGCTTGTGCCCAAGGTCTGCTCAGGACACCAACCCAGAGAGACCGGAAGGCATGAGAGGGTTTTAAATAAATCTCACAAAGAACACAAAATCGCAGTCTTGATCCTGTTGGTAATTTGGGCTTTTCTCCTTTCATGTATATTATACATGATAATATGGCTTGACTTATGTTTTATTGCATCTGCCCTGCTTTTCCAGTTTTCCCTCTGTTTCTGTCTACCATTATATTAATCGTGAGACTCTCTTCACTTCTACAAGGTAATAAAACTGATTTCCAAAATTTTTCATTTACTTCTCCTAATAATGTAGTTAGTTTTGTTTTCTTAAAGCAGCATGTGGATTTTTAGTGATTTAAAATTCTTTGTCGATGTGTGTTACTTCTATACTTTTTATCTTTGCTTAAGTATCACAAGTGGCCTATGTTGCCTGAACAGACCTACAGGTTCCCAGTGTTGTGGAATGTTAGGGAAGAATTAGGAGGTGTGACTTTGTTGAAGAAGGTGTGTCACAGGGGAACAGCACCCTTTCAAGAGGTTGTTTGTTTGTTTGTTTAATTAATTGTTAGGTATTATATGAGATACTTATTTTTAATTACTATTTTATTTATTTACAATTCAGCCATTGTCCCCACTCCCAATCCCCTGACCCAAAGCTCCTCATCCCATTCCTCCTTCCCCCAGTCTCCCAGAAGATGCTCACCTCCACCAGGCCTCCCCATTCCCTGGGACTTCAACTCTGTGCTTATAGACAGGAGCTTAGTAGCTTAACATGGCTGTCCTCTGAGAGGCCCAACCAGAGACAGACTTTCAGGTTTTAAAGCCCACAGCTTTTGGATAGCTCTACCCCTCCATCTACGTCACGGTTGTTATCATAGCATGGACTCACTCTGAAACTGAAAGCAAGGCCCAATTAAATGCTTTCTTCCATAAGTTGCTTTGGTTGTAGCATCTCTTCACAGCAGTAAAAAAAGTAATTGGGACATGGCCATTTAAGAATAAAGGCTAACTAAAACACTCAAAGGGCTCTCCAACAGTAAGTGCTGCTGTTTCACTATCATATGATTAGTGTGGTTTATTAACATTGGATCATTTACTATTATCATTCTCTGTAGTCTTTAATTCTTCTTCCTCTTTCCTTCTTCCTGAAAGATAGAAAAATTAACACTATGGTTGTTATTGATGGAGTTTGTTTAACCATGCTGACATGGAAATCATTCATTCTTTCATAGTCTCTACAATTGGAGTATATATTAAATCAAAGTCACCCATTTTAACATAAGAAAGAGACAATAATTAATAAATAAGGTATATCATTAATCTTTCACAACTAACCTGCAGCATAAAGAAGACTTTCAAATTATCTCTCATGTAATTCATCACTGACTTTCATTTTCTGAGAAGAATGAAAAAATATGCTTGATCCAAGTAGATAGCAGGACATATTGGATTAGTTCCTAGGGATACATATGAAATGCCAAAAAATACTACTCTAGATATTTCATGTCTTCATCATACCCTTCATTATTGTGTTTCCTCTTCTCTTGTTCTTGTGCTATGGACCCTAGTTCTTAGAATTTTTGTAACAAAGCATCCCAATAGTAATGGATACCAAGTCTCTAGACTAGAGTTCAAGTACCTTAGCTAGTTTTCTGATAAAAAATGTTTGATTTTTCTCCACTATTTCAGCTCTAAGGTCTAATAGCTGTTTATCATTGCTTCATTTATTACCTTATAATCCCAGACAGGAACTTGGATTTTTTTGTTTGTTTTTTTTTATTTTGTTTTGTTTTGTTTTGTTTTGTTTTTTAGGAACTTGGATTTTAAAATCATGAGAATAAACAAGACAAATGCATTTGTTAACCATTCGGGCTGGGTTAGGTACTTTACATATAGCTTCTATGAGAGTTAAATAAAACATATGTGTGAGGTATGTAACATAGTACTTAATATTATTTTGTAAACCTTTTCCCTCCTCCTTAAAAAAATTTCTTTTGTGTCTTTTTGTGATCTATATTTTTGATCTTCTCCAACAGTCAAAAGTCTTTATGCATACCTTTAGGCCAACTCACATGTCACCTGCTCAAATAATCTTCCTAAGGTTATAATTAAAAGTTTATTTAATTGGTTATTACTACTTCTTTAAGGACAATAACATTTCCTGTAAAATTTTACAAAAACTTGATTTTTAAAATAAATAACTGAAAACTGGGTCATGAGTTTGAATGTGGCATCAGATACAATGGTGCTGATAAAGAAGCCATTTGTGCTGTGTTTAAGTTAAAATTACAGTATCTAAAGTCAGCTAAAGGTCAGGCCATATACTGTCCACCTATCAGTACAGTGTTTGGGAATAAGGACCAGGAGGATCATGAGTATAGACCAGCTTGGGTTGTGCAGAGAGACTCTCTTGAAAAGCAAAAACAAACCCAAAGACCAAACCAAGAGTCTAATAACAGAGGGGACATGCATATAATTAAAGCACACACTTATGATGACTTAAGAATTTTCAGCATAAATCTTCAACTTTCAAAATTATGATTGGAATTGGGGCTTGGCCTTATAAATGAAGTAATAGGAAGGTTCTCTAGGAGAGCAATAAGATAGAAGTTATATCTAGTAGATCAAAGTGATAGACATTCCCTGTCTTCCAATGGAGAGGCCAAGCCTCTGATAGTGTATTTGCCTCAGCTGATCTTCAGTCAATGTTAGAGTCCCAAAGCAGTAGGTTCTCACACCAATGAAGCAATGGCTCAGCGGCAGAATAGATGAACTTGAGAGCAAGAATGAGGGCAAGCAAGAGAAAAGCAAAAGCTTCCTTCTTTGTCCTTTTATATGAGAGAGTATGGCCCAGATTTAGGGTGGGTCTCCTGAATTCAAATGGCCTAAATTTAGAGTGGATCTTCCTACAATAAATGATCCAATTGAGAAGACAGATGTGCCCAATGCTTGTGTTTAGTTGATGCCAGATGTGATCAAGTTGACAACCAAGATTAGCCATTGCTTGAGCTTAGGAAGACGGCTTGGAGGTAGGAGTTTTGTAACAGAGGAAGGTGAGCAAAAACAGTGCCAACTCTCATGGAATTCCAGTTACAATGGCAAGTATAATCTATGTAGCAGTTAAAATGACCTAAAATGCAGAAACTATGTTCCTTTGTCCTTTTAACCTAAAGAAGAACAGTTCTTCAACAGTAGAAAAACTGTTACCAGCAAGAAGAGAACTAGTTCCAATTCCAATATCAATATTGTTAATTGTACAATGTGGTATCAGTAATAACAAACGCTAAAAGTGTCTTCCCAATATAGACTGACATGTATCTCCAGAGCCCACTGACCCTGCATTAATGTACCATTTTAAGCCACCATTTTCTCTTAAACTAGTCGTATTGAGCATATCACAGTTGAAGTAAAGATTTTCATGCTTCTATAGTTTCCTTAACAGAAAGGAGTGATTGAGAAAGAAAGCAAAAATTTACAAACAACTTACAAAACTTAATTGGAAACCACCACTTACCTGGTCCTTCAAACACTTGTTTAATTAATATGATTTTAGTGGTAACAGTTACATGCTTACTGAGAACGCTTAATTAAGAAACCCAATGATGAAATTAGTAAAGATACTAAAAGAAGCCATCTGGACATTCAGTCTCTCCACTCACAATGCTTGTGTTCATGTTATGTTTTTAAAGTGCATCTAGGAACAATTTGGAGAGCTGATGGAGCAATACCAGATGCACTTTCCAAGCTGATTATGAAGCAGATGGTTTTATGATCACATTTGTGTTGTAAAAGGTGCCATTCTATTATATAAGATTCACATTTACCACACATGCTCCTTGTTTAGCACAGTCCTCCCATCAGAGCGTCTCCCATACTTCTTTGTTCACATCTGTTCTGTAAGTGTGCAGATTGATTCTCTTAGGAGGAGGAATACATTTCCCAATTACACTGTTGAAAGGATGTTGTATGCATAGCCCTGATTTTCATATTGACATGATGAGATCAGTAGAACTTTCAGTATAGGCAATGATGGGAAATCAACATAGATATGTAAAAGGCAAACTGGAATGTATCCGTTTCAACAAAAATCTATAATCCATGTAATCTAGAAAGGTTTGATTGATATGGCCATTTTGTTCTTTGTGCAATACACTACCGGGTTGTTTAGGCTCAAAGTATACCACAATCTAGACATAAATCTGCATGAAGAACTATAAATCAAGATTATTATTCTGATAATATTAAGTAATAAATAACATCTGCCTTAATAATAGAAAACAAATGTCTCTATCAAAATTGACATGCCTTTCTGGAAAAAAAAAAAACAATTAGGCAGTTGTGCCTGTTGTATATACAGTAAATTTTAACTTTTTAGTATTTCTAGAGGCAGTAAAACTGTTAGCATAACCTTGTCTTTTCTATAAACTCAGGCTAAGGTGTCTTCATAACCTGGCGCTTTTCCCTGCCTAATCTGTGGAAGTAAATTAATTTCAGATTTGAGTGGCCCCATGGGAATACTCCTACAATCTGAATTTGCTAAATTGGTGCTACTATGAGAAGATCATACTCATTTAATTAGCATTTCTTAACTACCTACAAATGCTCCTGGAATATCCATTGGGAAGGAAAATTTAAATGGATCTTTGTACTTGCCTTCAAGGGAATCTTAGTCAAGCTCAGCAATGTATCCCCAATGGTACAACAGGAGCACTATTATCTGGAGAGTACCCAATAATCATCTAATGGTATTTAAGGGTCACTCCATAGGAGAAGATTTTTGTCTGGATCTGCAAACCTGAACAATCACCCATAGCTGATGAGGTCATGGTTGTTAAAGGACAACCTATTACTGCCTATATACTGCCTAAACCACTCTAATTCCTAAATGCACTTTAAATACTTAGACCTGCATGAAGAAATAAGTATAGCTCTTGCCCTTCATCAAAGAGGATTCTTTTGGCAGCAGATGAAGACCATTACAGAAAGTCATGATCAAAATCTAGGGACAATAGACTGTGGGATGCCAAGCCACAGTCGACACACCAAGAACACAACTCCTACATCTATGGTTCAGAAAATGTGAAGAAGAGGGCTGGAAAATTGTAAAAGTCATAGGACTGGGATGTTTGCTAAGGGATAGTGTCTTCTAGGTATGAAAGGGAGGCTCCAACCATAAAATCTCAAAACTATAGTCATCTAAAACAAGAACTACACAATGATATCACAATGACAGTGCCAGTGTGGATGGGGAAATCCCACAAGGCCTTACCCCTAGATGTAGAGGTAAAGGGAATCCATGTCTGCTGAGAGAAGAAGAATCAGTCTTCTTCAGAGATGAATTCCTGATGAGTCACCGAAACTCAAGTGGTCAGCCCTAAATATATACAAGTATGAGCAACACCAAATAAACTCAGCAGTCTGTGTTTACATATGTATGCATATGTGTATGTATAAGTACAAGTGTGTGTGTGTGTGTGTGTGTGTGTGTGTGTGTATGTGTATACAACAATAAAGAAGAGGTCATGAATTTGAGAGGGGGTGGTAGTGATATAGGAAGAATTGTATGAGTAGGGGAGTAGAAACAAAGATACTATTCATATATGAAATTCTTTTTTAAAATTCTAAATTTTTAATTAAAAAATTTAATTAAATAAGGTTTATGCCCCTCCCCCAAAGCAAAGGAAGGAAGGCCTAATAATCAAAATGAATCAATTTTATAAATTTTAGTAAGATTTATTACAGAGTAAAATTTATTAAGAGCCTGTCTCAAAAAAAAAATTATTAAGAGTTTCCAAAACTCATTAATAATAGCAACTTTTGATACTTTGTGTTTCAATGGGTGCATTGAGATCAATTTTTGTTATGCAAATCAGTGGCAAGTTTTTATTAAAAAAATTCCTTATTCATTAAAAAAGTAAATAAATTGTATGTGATTATGGATGTATATATGTGTGTGTGTCAGAGAGAATTACTTATTAGCTATATTATGTATATAACTAAAAATATTATATATAATTGCAAACTTGTAATGCTATAATGTAAAACAAAATTACCCACATGATTACATATATTGGAGAGAGGTACTATTATTATAAACAAATATTAAAGTGTAGTTTAATAAAGGGCCTAAAGATATAGGGATAAAGGAGAAAGCATAAGTTGCAGAAAGTTTACAGGTGGGATTTAGAGAATTAAAGTGTGTAAGGGTGGAAAATGTAGTCAGCCAGGGAAGATTATACAAGTTACAGGAGTGTGGGCATCTTGGGCTTCCAGCCACAGATTAAACAGATGGTTCTTGAGAAGCAGCCCTAGAGGTCTCTGATACCAGCTGGAATGATAATGCTTTGAATGGTGGAAGGATGTATGCCTCTTGCCAGAAGCATGCCTGAAGACTAAATATTTATCATTTATGGAGACCAAGCAGTGGGAATAGTGTCAGCAAAGTCACAGAGCTTTGGACAGCTGGGGCCCTGTGGGGATTACAAGTCATTCCTAAGAACTGGAATACACAGCCCCAAGGCAGAGGGAGGGCGTCACAATGGCCCTTAGGCCACTGTTACTTAGCTACAGTTAAAGAGGAGAGAGATGCTCCAAGGCTGGTACAGTGTGTGACTTCACCTGATAATAAGGCAATGTACATTTTTTTAAAGTTAGAGGGATTTTTTTTTAAATTTGTTTGTTTGTTTGTTTGTTTGTTTTCGAGACAGGGATTCTCTGTATAGCCCTGGCTGTCCTGGAACTCACTCTGTAGACCAAGCCAACCTGGAACTCAGAAATCCATCTGTCTCTGCCTCCCAGGTTCTGGGATTAAAGGCATGCACCACCACCGTCCAGCAGGATTTTTTTTTTTTTATTTTGTTTGTTTCTTTGTGGCCAAAGAAAAATATTTAATTGGATGATAGAGTGTTTCCCTTTTTCAACTGTGTTTTCTTTTGGCAATGCAAAAACTCAGTAGCATCATAAAGTCCAATCAACAGCTTGAACTTGACACTCCCCCACTATCAAACTACAGAATAGTGATTATACATTATAATAAAAATAGTAAAGTTAGTTACAAGTTTTCCAGAGATAACTTAGCATCTGTAACTTGGGAGTTTGTGGTGGTTTGAATAGGTATGGCACCCATAGACTCGTGTGTTTGAATGCTTGGTCCAGAGGGAGTGGCACTCATAGGAGGTGTGGCCTTGTCAGAGGAAGTGTGTCCCATGGACACAGGATTTGAGGTCTCTCATGTTCAAGCTATACCCAGTGTGGCACACTGCTGCCTGGGAATCAAGATATAGAATTCTCAGGTTCTTCTCTAGCACCGTGTCTTCTTGCACTCTGCCATGTTTCCCATCAGGATGATAATGGACTAAACCTCTGAAACTGTCAGCCATCCTCAGTTAAGTGTTTTCTTTTAAAGAGTTGCTGTGGTCATGGTGTGTCTTCACAGCAATGAAAACCCTAACTAAGGAAGAGTTTTCGCAACTACAAAAATTAGTCAATTTTTACTAACCTATACAAGAAATTGGAAAGTTTTCTTTGTAGACTTAGCTCTATTATATATCTAAATAATCATCTTTTAGCAATGTTACAGATGACTGTGTTTTGTGTTTCCCTATTTTTCTTCCCTTCCCATCCATGAGTAAATTGTAATTATATAACGTTTCCCACTCCCTCCTCCAACTCCCCTTGTGTGCCCACTAACAGTCCCTCCTGAATTCATATTAGTATTTCCCATACCTACATACATTTAGTGTTTGTCTCAGAACAAATCCTTCTCTTTCCCACTTTGGTTGCTGACTGCCTATAAGTTTTTGTTTAGGGGTGGGGCTCTGTGAGATTTCTCCACATTCATAAGGAAGATTAACTACTACCATGTTGCTAAGTTGATAACTTCCAACTGCCTTCTAGGTACCGGTCCTGATACCCATGAGAATGGACACTTCTCACACCTCATCAGTCCCTTACAGTGGACAGAAGCTCCTATAGAGATACCCAATGCTTTGTCTCATGTAAAACATCCTTAGACAAATTCAACACATAAAGGGATATCAAAAGTGAATGAAAAAAGGAAATAAAAAGTAAAAAAAGAAAACAGGGCTGCTCCTAGGTATGGAGAAGGAGATGGCTTATTGTAGATAAAAGGGATGGCAGAGCCAGAGGCAGGGAAGTCTGGGAGAGTTCAGAGTGGACATAATCAAATCATCATCACATTGACCTGTGCCAAGTGGGAAGAGAGGGAGAGGAAAAGACAGAACAAGGTGCAGCAGCCAGGATACCCAACATACCAAAAGAGCAGGCCATCAAAATGCTTGAATTATATAGGGAAGAGCAGCCCAGGCCCTGGGCTGGAGAGTTCAGGGTAGGATTCAGGGTATACCAGCCAGGAGAACTATATAACAGGTAGGGACTGAGGGTCTGCAGGACTGGGAGAACCTGGTAGCCAGTGTCTGCTTTGACATGTTAAATAGGCATCTCAGCCATTTGTTTCAGGTTTAAAACCTAACAGAAAGTTCTTAGCCTATAGCAATGATGAGGGAGGAGGTAAAACATTCAATCTTATTAACACTATGTATGTGTATACATATCAAGCTGTGCTGGCTAGTTTTATGCCAACTTGAAACGAGGCAGTGGTTCTCAACATGTGGGTCTTAACCCCTGTGGGAGTTGATGGATCCTTTCACAGGGGTTGCCTAAGTCATTGATATACACAGATATTTACAGTATGATTCAGTAGCAAAATTATAGTTATGAAGTAGCAATGAAAATAATGTTATGGTTGTGGGTCAGCCCAACACGGGAAACTGTATTAAAGGGTCTCAGCATTAGGAAGGTTGAGAAGCACTGAGCAAAAGTCATTAGAAGAGAAGGGTGCCTCAACTGAGAAATGCTTCCATAAGATCAGGCTGTAGGTGAGACTATAGTGCATTTTCTTAGATAACAACAGGCCTAGACCATTGTGGACAAGGCAATTTCCAGGCCTGGTGGCTCTGGGTTTATAAGAAAGCAAGCTGAATAAGCCATGGAAATCAGGCCAGGCATATGTCTCAGCTCCTGCCTCCAGGCTTATGCCCTGGATGGGTTCCTGACCTCACTGCTTTTGATGATGAACTGTTATATGGAACTCTGTGAGAAATAGAGTCTTTCCTCCCCACGTTGCTTTTGGTCATAGTGTTTCATCATCACAGCAATACTAATCCTAACTAGGAAACAAACATCAGACGGTGTTCCATTAATGTTAATAAGTGCTATGTTTCATGTATCAGTTTAAAGCACATTAAAAATGCCAAGTTGGGGCTAGATGATGTTGCAGAGAGGGTGCTGCATTTTATGGTAAAGAGATTTGAAGTTTATCACACAACCAGGGTGGAAATATTGGCCAATTTTTATAGGGAAGTACATCCTATTCCCAATTACTCTTTTAAGCACAGCATAGCACTTACAGTGAACACTGTCAATCTAGAAGCAGAAAGACCAGCCAAGAAAACTCTGCTAAGGTCAAGTGAGAGATGATTAATGCCTCACATTGATGTGTGGGGCAGTTGAAGGATGACTAATGCCCTAGACATAGATGTAGCAGGGTGAGGGAAAGACCAGAAGAGGACTCAGATGTAGAAGAACAGGCCATTTTAGCAATCAATGCAAAAGGTGAAAGAGGAAAGTTCGTGACATTAAGTTTGTGGAACAAATCCAGTCACAATATAATTGATGGAACCTGAGAAGGGTTGGCATGGGGAAAGTAATATGAACTGTTCTTATGGCATAGAAGGAATACCAGAGTAAACTAATCAAAATTGTTTGGACTAGAGAAATGGGATGTGAGTGAAAATTGTGAAATAAGCTCTCAGCAGCTTTCAATATTGAGTTTTCAATGTACAGTTCTCTATCAGTCTATAGCTGGCCTAAATATTCAACTCTAAAAATGAAAGTTAGTAGGAAAAAACAGGGAAATCAGGAGAGAGATTTACAAGATTCAGATGAAAGTAAATATTAAAAAATAATCCTTAATAGTGATTGAAATAATGAGTAGCTGGAATGTATATCTTATTTTAATAATTTTGAACTTGTTATACTTTTTGCATGTATATTTTTTATTTATTTATTTTTTATTAGATATTTTATTTATTTATATGTCATATGATATCTCCTTTCCCAGTTTCCCCTCCAAAAGGAAAAAAAAAAAAACAAGAAGAAAAACAAAAGACCCTGTTCCTTTCCCCCTTCCCCTGCTCACCAACCCACCCTCTCCTGCTTCCTGGCCCTGGCATTCCCCACACTGGGGCATAGAACTTATTATATTTTTAAGAACATAAATATCATAATTTTGAACAAAGTACTATTATATAGCCCAGTAATTTATGGCATCAACAAACTGCAAGCAGCCTTCATGAACTTAAAATAGCTACAGAGTTGAGTCAAACAAAACTTACAATGGTCCGAGTACCTTGGCTCAAGGACCCATACAGCTCTTATTCCTGGTAGGCACTGATAATGGTATGTTGTTGGACTCGATACACTTAGCTGTGCATCCTGAGAAACCACAATATAAAACCAGTGATGAGTATACTCATCCCTGTGGGATACGTTAAATATGATGGGTTACATAGCTGTTTCTTCCAAAGGAAAGCATTCTCTCTTTAGGAAGAAAAGAGGATCAGACATTCAGGAAGCTCATGAAATTTACAGGAATCAAGAGGCCTATTCCCCAGGATTATAAAAGCAGTAATTAATTGCTAGGGGAAAGATATTAAATGTACATTTGCTCATATGCTGATTTGAATGTTTTATATGTCTTTATCAGAATAGAAATCAATTTGAAATAAGACTGGTACAGTTCTCGCTATGAAAATGTGTGCAGTCATTCCAGTCACTCTCTCGAGAGTGACCCAAATAAGTTCTTTGTTTCACAAAGCTAGACTTGATAGAATTCTTTCTTTGTTCTGTTGCTATCTGGTTTGCATACCTGTTTGTTCTCATGTACAAGGAAATTCATACATCATAACAGTGGGAAACTTTTTTTCACAATGAAGATTTATTTCAAGAATGGATACTTATATTTGGTATTACATTTATTCAACTTTTCTGGGCAGAGGCTGATAATGTGATGTGGTGCACCACTGCTATTAACCACTACATTTAAAAGCATGAACTTTAAAAACCTTTCTTCTGTTAAATACAATATGGGAATTAAAAAATATATACTGCCTGAAAGTTAGAAAATAATGTCACACTTGTTTCTATGGAAAGACCTGTAATTTCGCACTGTTTCAAAAGATATCAAGAGTCTTAACTACAAGGCAGTATTAAAACACAAAATGCTAGCTCTGGCTTTCATAATTTAACACAGAGTTATACGAGTAGTTCATTACTCTGTTGATTACATAAGTCCATTTTTCTCATGTCTGTGAACAGAAATCTAGACTGAAAGTACATAAAACGATTTAATATGAAATATATAATTCATAATACAATATCCTCATATATAATTTTTGAAATGTTTTCACTGTGTCAAGTAAGTTTCTTCTCACCTGCTCAACCTTGTCCGTCGATTTTTACTAAAAGGGGGGGATCCATTTTTTCTAATTGATCATTTGGCCTCTACAGAATCTTGAGAGTTTTATCATGTCTTGGTTTTCAATTTGTTAATTACTGGCATGGCTATTACTAATGACTGGGTATATGCTAAGAAAGATATAATTATGTTTGGCCACATACAAGGTAATAACTTAGAGGCAACTGTTACCCAGAATCCACCGGTTTCTTTTGCATACCCTCCATCTGTAGCCCTGTACTGAGGATCTCCAATGGAGATCCCTGTAGCTCAAAAGCCTGAGGTGCTATAAAGAAGCAAGTAAAGACAAGAAACTGGTAACCACTTCATTTCAGCACCATTAAAATTATATATCTGGTTTCATTCTCACAAGAACTGTACAAGCAAGAACTGTATCCATCCTACTGAAAACCGAGAAATGCAAATCCATCTTACTCCAATCAGAACGGTTCATTAAGAAAATAACAAATGCTAGATATGGAAATATAATGACTCATAGTCTGTGGCTCTTAAATCTTGATGACAATTCCCTTGGCAGGATCTAACTGTACATCAAATTTTAGCTCTCTCAATTTTGGGAAATTATCAGCACATAAATTTGGAATTCTTATTTTCAGACTTAGGTAGCATGGAAGTCAAAGGCCCAAGTTATTTTATAATTAATTTCTGAGTTTTCCCTAAACTAACTTTATGATCACACTGTTATAATTTTTTATTCGTCTTCTGACTCTTATGGTCCTGGATATTAAAGTCTGATTTTGTTATTTCCTATTTATAATATTCTCAATTGAACAGATACTCAGTCCCACATTGTACCTATTATATAACTTTACAAGCAACACGCGCATGCTATTCTGTTAATGCCCTAAGTATTCTGCAAGATGCTGACAATAAACGTAAGTTCTGCTGACAATGAATTTAAGAATTTAATGGAGGTACAAGTATCTAAAATGGATATTAATGTGATAACATTTTTAAAACTTAAGAAAAATAACATGGGCTAATAAAGACCACAATAAAGACTTTTAACAAATATTTGAATTATTGAGTATAGGTCATACATGGAGACTGATAAGACTGGAAAGCCATGATATGGTAATGCTAAAATGCACTGAGTGGTCCGGGGAATTGAATGACAGGATCCTATGTCAGACCTCATATAGTACAAAATAAAAATGGAGAAGTTAAACGTCATAAATTGGGTAAGCAACATAACCTCCTTTTAAGAGAATGGTTTGACAACATATAAAACTAAAATTAGGAAGATCATCAGTTTTCTAGCAATCTCTTCCATGCAGGCAAGATAGGATGAATATCGATAATCACACAAAGAGGGGTAATGGATTTGAAAGATATTTCACTTCTTTTTGAAAGCAATCAACATAAGATACATTGTCCCTTCACAGGTATTGGAAATGAACTGAATCAAGGTGAGCTCATTCACAAGCCATAACAAACTTACCACTGAGCAGGTGCAGCTAAGTGTACAAGAGACACCAGTCAACTGATTGTGAGCATTTCTCTTGCATTTACTTTCATGCAAAGTATGTTAATCTAAGACAAGAGCTGAAAGTGTATTACTATTACTATTACTAATACTAATACTGTTACTATTACTATTAGGTGTATTATTATTAAAGTGTATTACTAAAATTAACAGGATAACTGGTTTACAATACAGACTGCAAAAGTATCGTTTTAGCCTTGCAAGCTATTGCAGCTATAATAATTTTTAAAGAATGAGCATGATGTCAATGCTTCATCAGAAGCTTATAACACATAGTAATAATAAATGCAGATCGCATTTAGGATTATTACTGATTTTGAATGTAAAAACCACAGAAGCCTTTCCACTGCCTTGTGACCACACCTGGAGCTAGCTAGCATCTACAAAATCCAGACCTTGGCTCTTTGTTAGACAATGCAGTTTGTTGAATCAGACATGATCATAGATGAGTAGCTTTCAACCTCAGCACTATTGTGAGTTGGGCCAAGTAATTCTTTGTGGAATCAATAACAATCATATGGTCAGGAATGGATGTGAAAAGTTTGCTGTGAAAAATTACACTATTCAGCAATGATTCTAAATTAGACAGTGACATCCCTGGGAGACAAGAAAAGAGGTCTGGTTCATCCCATACTTTCAAATAATCTAACCTAACAAATAAGTGGACCGGGTATTTTCAGTATCTAGGTCACAGGTGACATTGATTAGGGGCGTTAACATGGTGTTAACGTGGGAAGAATTGATGCAGAGATGAGTTCAAAGAGATAAAGCAGAAATAGTACTTGATTCCATAAAATGAACAACACTCAGTGAGTTCCCTTCACGTGCACTCCTTCATAGAGAAATAGCATTTAATTCCTCAGAGAGAGGTAAGTGACAAGCACACTAACAGCTAGTCATCATGAGCCTATCCACTTTTTTCTCAAAGTTTCTTTTTAGGTTATATTATCTTGCTTAATAATAAGTTATTTTAATGCATCTGTATTAATTGTAGAGCATAGTGAGCTGAGCTGTCGCAGTTTCATGCCTATATAAAATGATCATACTCAGCACCCTACACTTACCCAAGTTTGTATCCACCGTGGTTGATACCATTTCTCCTTCCCAAAAGCCTCATTTTCTATTCCCTTTCTTTCCTGTACATGAGAAAAGTGTAAGAGTTGTCTTTCTAAGTCTATCTTATTTCATAAAATTACCTCTGGATCCACCTATTTTCCTAAAAGTAATACTGCTTGGTTTATGTTTATAGCGAAACAAAACACAGTTGTGTGTAAATAACCTCATATTCATAGATATGCATAAATCTCTATTATATGCCAACTCTGTGTTTGTGGGGAATATACAAGAAATAGTAAAGTGGGGCTCATATGTTAGCTGTATTTTTAAGGCTTGGTTTGGTGTTTTAGTTTGTTTTGTTGCATTTTTATTTTTTTTAACTTCCCTACTTAATTCTATACTGTCTGTACTGAGGGATAACAGTTCCAAAATTGCTCTACTGCTCCTTCCCCAAACTGAATGTCCTCACCACATTTATTGTTACTTACTTGATGGCAGGCATTCTGATGTCAGTGTCTATCCTGGTTTTCATGGACAGGGGATCCAAGTATCTGCAACAAAATCTTGTTTTAAATGATAACAAAGTTAAAATGTTTTCTCTGAACAGGTATTAACATCATTCAATTTTGTTTCTCCCAAATTCCCATTTTGATGATTGAATAAAATCGCTCAAAGATTCTACTAACAACTGGCTATTGATTTACACATCTGTTTTCAAAGGTATTTTGAAACATGCTTCTACCAGTATAGTAAGAAACACAAATTATTTTTTCCCTCGGAAAACCTTCCTTTGCTTTGAATTCAAAATTCCAATAAAGAGTACTTTGATAATGTGACAAATATATTTAAGAAATTTTACCTTTCTAAATTTCTACATCTAACAGTGTTTGGGGCAACCTTTAAGAATGTATTCAAAAATTCTTTGTAAAATTTGTTCTACTAATGCAACCATGCATTACTACTTGCATTACTTAGCTAATTTTGTCTGAATTTGTTTAGTTTTTTTAATAGAAATACTAAACCCTCTTTCAAATCTGAACTCAAATACAACCTACGCTGAAGCCCTCTATTCAAATCACTCCTGCTCCCCTACATGCTGTTTGTATGACTTTTCCTGGGGTAATGTAAAGAAATGTCTCTTCACCCCAGATAGAGCCTGCACAGACAGAACCAAGATGACATTCCATCCAAGTCCCGCTTAGTTCATTGGGGCTGCTTACTGAAGCATGAGAAACTTGAAGGCAGCTACCTCTCTAGAAAAGGCCCACCCCCACAGGATGGAATCACAGGCAGAGGCACCACTGAAGACAGTCCCCCACACAGTTGTTTACTTCCCGCAGTGTCAGGAAGGAGAGAGGACTTGTGAGGAGCCTTCTGAGTCCAGTGAGCTTCCTACCCACTTCCCTCCAAAGGAGAGAACGGTAATAGGACTGGTTTCTACAAGGTCTCCTCTGGGCAACCACAACTGCTTTATTTCAACCCAGAAGAAGCAGCTCCACTCTACTCCACTGTTAGAAAATTATTCTACTCTTACATATGGTAAAAAGCTGTCATCATACCACAATTATTAAATGATATCTTTATCAGTTTTTAATCTACTCAAAATAGCAAACCTTTTTACCAATAAATGCTTAAAGTATTTAATAAATTGAATCAAAACCCACTACTTTACTGAAATTGAATTGAAACTGGGCTTAAATGTTTTCTAAGCATTACTTTGGATTACTATAGGCTTTCGTTACAATAATTTTGAGCTTATCGTGAGCTAATGTAAACTATAAATGACATATATGAAGGGATTCACAATTATTAAATGCATTATGTCATTAATGGTTGATCAGTCAGTAATTAGATGGCTGAGAAAGAACAACACGGCAGTCACACATTATTAAAAATACTTTATGTTAGGCTCATATGTCTGTTCAAAACGTCCACCAAAGACTTCATGTCAGAAGGCTTGAACTGCTCCTGTTACCACTATGACCTTTGGCATATTTGTCATTCATGAGACAAGACTCCTTCACATGTAATGTCAAAATCAAATGTAATGATGAAAATAACACCCATTCAAACTATCGAGACGCAAAGTTCTTTCAAGTGTGTGTTGTGTTTTCTCTTGCTCATCACAACCTGGAAGATTATTATTCCCAATTTTTTTTTTTTTTTTTTTTTTTTGCAAGTAGAAATGTTGGCATTTCTGAAGAGACCAAAGTTGTTAAGAGGTGAAACTGAAGATTGACATTTTATAATCTGATTCCAGGGATAACTACCTTAGCTACAATCACAAGTGGCTACGTAAGTGTTACGATTTACATATTGTAAAACTAAGTTTTGTAAAATATTAATTAGCTTTTTCAGAATATTGTGATCTATAATTCCAACAATAGGACATGTTTAGATTGCCAGCAAGTATAAAGTCATAAACTTAATCAAATTATTCCATTACAATTCAAATTAAACTTAAGCAAAGGAAAAAAAAAACTTCTGGAAGATGTTAAATTTGGAACTTCAATATACCCTATCTCCTACCATGAGTGTGTTCTTTACTATACTTATTACTTGAATGTTTACTAGATCTAGATGGTTTGCTGTAAATTTTAACTCATGTAAAACAAAAACCAAACTTTACACTTTATGAAATACAGACTCTGAAGACCCATCGTTTCTTTTTAATTTAGGAGAGGTGTTCACTCACCCTTTACCTAGTTTTCTTCAGCTTTCCAACTTCAGGTTCAGTGTGCAATTTAGAAGACAATACTGCCACCCAGAGGATATCCGGTGGAAAGGCACAGTCAAAAGGAGGAGCCAGTTGTGTTACAATCTGTTACTTGGGGAATTACTAAAATAGTGCAGCTACCAAGGGCTACAATTTGCATGTGCAAGAAAAACGATATTATTCCCGATACCTTATGTTTTCAAGTTGTATCGATTCACCCATCTTCTTGGCAAAAGCTTGTAACTTCCTAAAAGCTGCAACAGGATACAGAAGTGCACAGAAAACATCCTATGTCGGCAAGAACAAGGACACTTAGAGCAGCCAGCAGCCAGTTCTAGTCCCACCTGAAACAAAACAGAACAAAACAAGGACTGGAGAGAAAGCCCAGTGACTAGGAGCACTGGCTGCTTCTGAAAAGGACATAAGTTCAGTTCTCAAAATCTACATGGTAGTTCAGAACTATCTGTGACTCCAGTTATAAGGGATTGATGCCCTCTTCAGGACTCCAGAGTGCACAGACATACATTTAGACAAAATGAACCCTCAACCATATAAAATAAACAAAAAACAACTTCTAAAAAATAAACTATCAATTTGTGTAATTCGTTAATTGTGTCAAATATCAATAATGTCATTTTATCTAGTTGTTGCCAATATAAACATAAACAACTAATTTTTGATATATTTATCTTCTAGTCATTATAAGTATTTTCCAGAAGGAGGGATTTTCTACATAGGCAAGCACCTTACCATTAAGACAATCACTTAATTTTTTTCAGTCTTTATAGAATATTAATCTATAAAATTTTGGTATCTTCCGTAGAACTCCCAAGGCATTGTTAAATCATAACAGTGAGAGTGCTCATGCCTACTAGAGAACATGTGTTTTAAATTATATTTAAGAAGTTAACTCTCTTGGAAAAAAATAAATACACAAGGAAACATTATACAAAGACTTTACACGGACCTCTACCCCTAATTTCCTCTCTTGGGAGCAAATAAATGGACGTAGCATGTACCCATATATACTTGCTAGTTTCTGTAATTTCAGATAAAGTATGATCCAAATGACAAAATATAAGCCAGGTTTACATTCACACAGGCATGATACTGTGTTGCTCTAAATCTAAAATTCTAGAAGACACAATTTGCAAAGCATTATATTTGAGACTTGATTTTAGTATTCCAGCAGAGGGCTTAGAGAATGGAATAATATAGTCTCTCTAACAATTGTGGGAGATGAACACGTGTGTGCAGTTGTATATGGCACATGTGTGCATGTGGACACCCAGAGTGAATGTCAGATGTTTTCTTCTTTCACGATCTACCATAGATTTTGAGAATCTATGGGTCTCTCCTTGAATCCAGAGCTTGCAGTCTCCACTACTCATGCTCTAAAATTCCATGTGAGCTGGCAAGTTGTCTTATTTCTGGGACTCTGATAAAGCACCATTACTAAGGAAACTTACAAAGAATGAATTCATTTGGGGCTTACAGTTCCCGAGTGTTGCAGTCTGTAACCTCCAAGGCAGGGAGGCATGGCCAGAAGGTTGGAAGCTCTGTAGCTGAGAGCTCACATCTTGACCCACAAGGATGAGGTAAAGAAAGCTAACTGGGAGTCGAGTGGAAATAGAAAATGAAGGACTATTTCCAACTTATTTTCAGAAGGTCAATATCACCTTGATATTAAAAGCCAAAGACCTAACAGCAAAGGAAAATGATTACGAACATGGATGAGTATCTCTGAGTAAAAAGCCTTACAAATTGAGGGAGGCTCGTTGCTGTGAGTGTCACCTGGTAGGGGCAGTGATGTATAGTGAAAGGAGTTTTGGAAATGTAGAACTGGAAGTCAGAGGTTTAAACAGAAGAAAATCCCAAGGAGGATAATACACTTCCTTACTAGGAAAACAATGAAAGCGTATCACACAAGTGAGTATGAACTCAGCAGCTTAGGGAAGGAAGAAATTCATGCATTGTTGACCCAACAAAGCTCACCTGGGACCCCTACTTACATTTTTCACTGACGTAATAATGTTATCTTGCATTTTACAGAAAAGCGTATGAACCGTTCTTTAAAGCACCCCCTTTCCCCATCACGTTTCTCTGGCAGTTGCGAAAGTAGGTAACTTGATTATTGTCATCTTGCAAGGATTTCAGGTCAATGCTGAAGAACTTGTCAGCTTTTCTATCTTATTTCTGACACAATGGTATGTCTACCCTGATGGCAAATCCATCCACCCAGTCTCCACTACATGTGGTGGAAAATCAGTGGGGATTAGCAGGTTACTTAGCTCGGCTCACTTGCTCTTGACAGTCTGGAAGCCAGTTTTGATACTCGGAACAGAGCATCAGGAATCTGTAGTATTGGGTCTGGTGGTCAGCATATTCCTTGATACATCTTCTCAAGACATTTTATTTTTGTTTTTGTTGGAATAATCTTTTAACTACAAGTTGGTGATTACCATCTATAAAATCCCTTGTACCAATTTTGCCAATAAAAAAAGACGTGCAAGAGGTTTTGACTGATAATGTAATAGTGATAGCAAAACTGATAAAAGATGTTTTCTTGATTCCTGTGGGTCTGTATTTCGCCTCGATGCTGGGGTGTAAGGACACCACTCACGGAGGCGAAACCCAGAGGCTCTAGGCTACAGTTCCTTCCTCCCTACTACAGGGATGTGGGGCTCATGTAACCTGCTGTTCGGGAGAGGCGAAACATAGCCTAAGATAGGGACACACAGCCCGTGTTTCTCAGTAAGATCAGCTGGAAGTTGAATGTTTTCAGATGAAATGTGAAAGTTGGAGTGAAAATTTTAATTCCACTGAGATCTGAAAAGTTTAGCAAGGACGAAGTTCCCTCATGAGTCATGGCCATGAGGACTCATAAGCTGTTGGTTCTAACCATGCGGTGGTGATCTTTCCTTTCATGGGTGTAGACTATGTAACAGTACTTCATAAATCGCTATATATCATTATAGACTGGAGTACCCTAAAATACCATTATAGTTCTAGCTTATAGTTGCTAAAACATGCTGACCTGACTGCTTCCTCCTTTTTAATTCTGGCATATTACCTTCAACTCAGATATTGATTTGGCTATGAAGTGAAAGCAGGTGGGTCTAAAAGTGACCCACTGAGCCACCTCTCCCTAGAGTAGTAATAGCCAAGAGTTTACACCACAAAACTTGTGCTTATAGCAGAAGATACTGACTAGGGAAGTCATTAGGAAATTTGCAAAACTCTTCTCTTCACGTGTGCTTTTCTTCTTCCCCTTAAGGTGTGCTTTTGAAAGCGAAAGCTGTAACACTGAATTCATCAATATATTTCTGTGTGGATTCCGATATGTTTTTGAGGTCTCAGCAATTATTACATAACACAAGGTCTTAAAGTCTGTAGCCATGTTATTTTCTGGAAGCTTAAAGTTTTACCTTATGGTGTATGTTGTATCTTTAGTTTTTGAATGATGGAATAAAAGTGTTCCATACAGATGTTTCCATTCTCTCCGCTTAATTACCTTCACAGTTTTGTTTTAAAAACAAAGTTTAGGGATGTGTGTCTAGTTTTTTTTTTCAATTCTGATGTTAATATCTAGCTTTACATGTGTTTGCAAACATGACTTCTGCTTTCATGTTGAGGGAAATGATATATTTGGCAAAATAAGGCCTAAAGACAAGATTACCTTGAGGCGAGTCTAGAAATCTGCCTTCTGAACTGAACCTTGACTTTTATCTGCTCTCCATCCATATATTCAATTTAATCCCTAATGTGATGTGGTTTAGGGATAAAACATTTGTGGGAGTAATTAAGACAAAATGAGATCATTGCTGTGAGATCCTAGAGCAATGGGATTGGGGCCATTAAGAAAAAGACACTAAAAACCACTGCACATGTGCACAGAATAAAAGCCGTATTAGAGGTCAGACATCTGCAACTGGAGAGCCTAGAAACCAACTCTGACGGCAACCTCATCTTGGACTTCTAAATTACATGAGTTTGCGAATGTAGATTTCTGTCATGTTCTCTTCCCAGTCTGTGGGATTTTGTCTGAGCAGCCCATGCAAAGCAATACAGTGGTATTTGAGAAATGTTGAAGAACTGATGGCAGGGAAAACTGAGTCCCTGTTGAGTGTGTTTTCAGACACTTAGTTCTGGTAAGCTCAGTTCATATGCTGTCCTGCCCTATCCAGTCTGACCAGATGACCGTCCTCCTTCAATATTGCCACCTTGCTCAAGCACAAGTACTTTGAGTCTCAAGCAGAAATCGCAGACACTTTTAGGGGGATCCATATAGTACCTCTGAAACCTTGCAGGTAAGAAAAGTGAGGAGGCGGCATCACCATAGTTTTGCATTGTTTCATTTTGTTTTGTTTTGATTACAAATAGAAACACAATGTAATAAACATTTTCCTGCTATTTTTTAAATCGGGGTGGGTTTGTAATCATTTCTGATTTGCACTGGACACCATAACCTATGCAGTGGTTCCTGTTCCCAAAGTCTTGTTTGTAGCTAGCCCCAGCTAAGGGAGTTTGAACAAACCAGTTTATTTCACTGTCAGGTTTTGTGTTGTTGTTGTTCTTTGATTTTGGTTTTGTTTATGAAGACTGGATTTTAGGATTAGGTCAAGTAAAGCATTTGGCCCAGGACTTCACTTACTGTAATGGCCTCTACTAAAATTTGTAATTAATAGTTGCTCTAATTCAGACTTCTCGCTTACATTTATTCTGCCTACAGTTCAATTCTTCAAAATAGTTCTTACAGGCAGTAGCAATTGCTCCTCTTTTACTTCCAATATCCCGTTTATCAAAACCCAACCTTTCCACATATTTACGCTTTGGCCAGTAGGAAACAAAAAGCGATGTTCTTCTTGAAAGGGCAAAATTTTTCACAAGCGCTAAATTTTAGAATCGAGCAAAACTGGCAACTCAAGTACTCGATCTATTAAAAAAAAAAAAAAAAAAAAAAAAAAAAAAGCGTTCTCCTCTCCTCAGGGCCTTCCAACGCTAACGGAACACAATGGAACCCTCGGGAAAAATTACTCTTTTCTGCTAACATCAGAGAAAGCAACGCCCCCTGGCTAAGATCAGCTAAAGCACCGCCCACTGCAACGCCCACTAGTTTGGTTTCCAAGGAAACGCTCAATTCCGGCTGGTCGCCACGCGCCGGAAGTCACCGTACCCACTTCCGGCACTGCCGGAAAAAGCCCAGCGTCTGGGCGGAAGAGGCCGCCCCCGGGGGCGGGTCTACGCAGCCGTGGTAGAATCGCCGGTGCTCACGTGCCGGAGATGGCGGCTGATCCTCTTCCTCCGTCCGCAATGGCCCAGCCGGGGACTCTGAACCTCAATAACGAGGTGAGCGCGCGGGCGGAGACGGTGGGGTGTGGGGCGCCCTCTCGACGTCTCCCGACGCGAGGGCTGCGTTGAGGTGCGGGGCTCCGGAAGGACGGAGCGCGGCCGCCGAGGACCGGTCGCGGTGTGGAGCCGGGCTCCGCGCGTGGGTCGGGTCCCCGGTCTCAGGCCCCGCACACATCTGTCCGTGCGACCGTGGGGAGGTCACTCAGTGTACAGTCACTTTTAGTTGTTCTCTGTAAGGTGAAGCTCGGGCTAGTATCTTCCTCATAGGGTTGTAAGATTTAAATTTACTGAGATGTTTTCGTAGTGCCTGGTCCTGAGTAAGCTCTTCTTTTCTTAATTGTCAAAAATGAAGGGGAGGGAATTCAAACTGAGGCATAACTTGTCCTAACGAGTTCCAGATGTTTAATGATCCTGTACGCACGCCCGACCTCATTTCTTTTCTCCTGGGCTGTCGGTCTCATTTGTCCCCATTACAGTTTTTTTGTATTATCTCCGATTTCTCTAATCTGGTTTCGCGCTTTTACCTTCACTACCACCACTACCTCTCCCTCCCCCGCTGTAGTGTGTTATTGTCACCAGGCCACCTTGAGTTTCTGCTACATGCTTTTCCCAACTGTTAACTGGCATCCTAAAAGGTAAGCTTTGGAGAGCAAGGATCGAAAACATCTCACAACTACAGACATCGAAAGAATTGCTTACCCTGCATGCCGTTCATGTACAGGTCACTGTTCAGGTTGTAGAGCCATGTATGATGTTCTTTGTGCCTTTTTTTCTTTTTTTTTTTTTTTCTTTTCTGGTAACCTATGATAGAAAATAAACAAAGATTCCCATTCCTCCAAAAAAAAAAAAAAGTACAGAAGTTTTTTGAAGGAGACAAAGTCACATGTGAGATAAGAGTCTTTAATCTTCTTTGAGAATATATGGAAATTGCAAGGAATAATTTCCTAAGGTATTTGAAGGCCTTATAAGCACAGAAAGGTTGGTGGTAGGAAACTGAATAAAATAAAAAGGGCCTAGAAAGCTGGTGAGAATTAACAAATATGCTACTACTGTCTAATTGCCAGATTGAGTCTTTATTTAGTAGGCAGTGGGGTATCAAAGAGATATTTAGAATTTTGTGCAAGATAGCTGTTGGTGGGTGTTGTAGTGTTTTACTGCTGTGAACAGACACCATGGCCAAGGCAACTCTTATAAGGACAACATTTAATTGGGGCTGGCTTACAGGTTCAGAGGTTCAGTCCATTATCATCATGGCAGGGTGCATGGGAAACTGAGAGTTCTACATCTTCATCTGAAGGCTGCTAGCAGAATGCTGGCTTCAAGGCAGCTAGGATGAGGGTCTTAAAGCCCACACCCACAGTGACAAACCTACTCCAGCAGGACCACACCTTCTAATAGTGCCATTCCCATACAGACTATCACAGTGGGGTACTTTTTATTAGGTTTTATGTGAACTATGAATGATCTTAGCTTAATTGTCTTTGTAAATTCACAGAAAGGTGTAGTTACATTTAGGTCCAGTATTGATGTCAGTGGTTATAATCCCCGGGAATAAGTCAAGTAAGACTCCTATTCCACTTCACTAACTTACAGGCTTTTTCAAAAGAGCTTAAATATTACTGTTAGGAAGCATTTACTAGTTGATTTTAACCAGAATGCTTTCCATGCTGTGAAAAACTGTTTCTGTCATGTGCGAGTGTGTCTCCTCGAATACTGATGCTCTGTAAATGTTGGCTAAGTGACCGAATGAACTTATCAAATCAGAAATCAGACATATCTCAAATTTAAATGTAATATGTCCTCAGAGGACAAAGAGAGGACAGGAGATGGTGGGAATGTTGATGTTTCTGTTAAGGTCAGTTAGGAAAGTAAGAATACAGATACAGTCACAAATCACTTAATGGCTACAGGGTCTAAGAAATGTAGCATCTGGTAATTCTGTCTTTGCAAACACACAAACAGAAATGACTACAACATCAGATCCCTTGAATATGGGACCACTGTCTGTGTACGGCCCTTCACAGTATATGTGGCACGTGATTGAAACAGGAGCATACCAAAAGAGGAAAAAAGAAGACTGCCTAGAAAAAGCTCATGCAACATACTTTTTTTTTTCCCCTAGAAACTTATCAAAAGAACAACTTACCAATAAAGGAAGCATATCTGGAAAAGTTGAACTTCAGTTTCACATCTCTTCCTCTGTCACTGCTGCTCTAGTGGTCCCGAGTGCGTCCCCATATAAAGCTCTTCTGCTCTCCTCCTACCTACCAGATTGCCTCTTCTTAACCCTTCATTTGGTCATTTTAACTGCTGCTGAGCTCTTTCTTCAGCACAGATTTAATCAGGTCATTTCCTTGTTTTAAACCCACTGGCTTGCTTTTGAATAAAATTGAGCAACATGGGTAGCCTGTCCGTCTATCCTGACACTGTCAACCCGTGCACTGCAGCTGCTGGCTTCCTTCTGGCCCCACTATTGCTTCTTTGCACATGCTGGCCCTGGATTTGAAATTTCCTCTCGTTATTCCTACTTACCACTTTCTTAAGAAGCCCATTGCTAGCTTTTATCCTTTGAATAAGTTCTGGAAGCACCACTTAATTCTTATATTTGTTATGGCATTTACTTGGGACTGTGTGTGTGAAAGACATTGTGTGTCCCTTCTACCTGTCTTGAAAGTTTTGCTTGTATTCTCAGTGTATACTTATAAAATGTCAGTTTTTAACATTTATTTGTTTAATTTGTATAGGAGTGAGGGTGTGCCACAGTTCCCATGAGGAACTCAGAGGATAGCTCCTGGGAGTCAGTTTTCTCCTTCTACCATGTGGGTTGGAACTCAGTTTTCAGGCTTGACTCTTCAGTATCTTAAAGTAAATAGCTCTTCTTCAGTTGCTTCAAGGACTAGTTCTCCTCTCTGTATTTGACTGATGTGCATGTATGTGGTGGTGATAGTGAGTGGGGTAAAGAGGAATTGCTTTATCATTAAACTTGCAAATATTTGTAAACCTCTGGTTTTGTCTTTGGGATAATAATCACAGCTATGATTTGACTAGTAACCTTGTTTTATAATTTTGAATTTTTTTTTTTTTAAGATACATGGTGGTCTGGGTATATAGTTCAATAGTAGAGTGCTTGTCTAGCATGCACGAGGCCCTGGATCCAATCCCCAGCCCTGTCAAAATAAATTAATTTTATTAGTATTGTATTAATATTTTAATTTAAATGAGTTTTATAATATATCAGATTTACATAATGCCCTGTGAAAAGTGAAACCTACCTGTAGTAGTGCTCCTTAGGCAGTAACTTCCTGGCTTGATAATACCCTGGCATTGGTAATTCTGAATAAGGAACCAATTTATAAAACATATCTTAACTCCTCATTCTTAAAATATGTTTTACATTTTTTTAGGTTTATTTATTTTGTTTGTATGAGTATTTTGCCTGCATACACACACACACACCACGTGTGCCTGCTGCCCAGAGAACAGAAGAGGGTATTGGATCTCTTGAACTTAATTTGAAGTGGCTGTGAGCTATCTACTTTAAGTCCCAGGAACCAAATCCAGGTTGTCTGCAAAAGTGAACAGTGCTCTCAACTGCTGAGCTATTTCTAAAGATCACAAAATTTCCTCCCTATGGACTACGGAAGTTGTCTTTTCTACCAGCAATGTATCAGCATGCCTATTTTCCAGTCTCCTAATTAGTGTTTTATGATTTTTGTATATGAAGGAGTAAGTCAGTGGAAGTTGTAATGTATTCCAAAAATGCACAGATAGACTCAGCTTTTCCTAACACCATCAATTTTGTTAAAGGTTAGTCTAGTCCAAGTACATGGCAAGGTAATTCGTTACTTGGGTGTTAGCTGATTGATGAGCTAGCAGATAGTCAGCAAAAGTCAATTTAAACCACTTAATTTTGTCTATGGACCATAGTATCAAAAACTTTTCATTGTTAATCACAAAATATAGCTCTTTTTCTCACAAGGGAGTTGTCAGTAAACATTAGCTTTAAGAGGTGTATAGATGAGTAAAATGGCCCATTACAGAATATGTGACATCTAGAAAGGCACTCACGTTGTAAAACACTGTTTCTTGTCTGCTGATCACCGCTAGCAATGGAATATTGGACTGCAGGAAGGGCTAGATAACCCTTTGGACATAGTGTCCTTTCTTCCATGGTCAGCTTTTGCCTGTTTGTGGTTCCTTTTCTTCGTTTCTCATCCTTGAGTTGACCTTCTGTCTGTTCCTTTTTCAGGGGGAGTATTAGGTTTTGACTTTATTATACTTTGTTACTTATCCAAGATTGGAGTTTGGAAGACTCCAGGTGGCACCTCACTGTCAGCACACGTATACTCTGCAGTGTGACCTTTGAATCTTCTAATGGATTATTTTAAGTTCACTCTTGCTGCTTGGGATCATCAGTCTGAGGAATGATGAGCTAGAGATTTTTACTTTCATTTTCTCTCTCCAGACTCTATACATGTCTTTCATTTTGTTTCTACTATTACCTCCTTACCTATTTTATCTAGAATCTCCCCTCTTCCACCCAAACAACATTGTAATATAGTTTGTTTATTCATGTTCTTTGTTTCTCTGTCTCTGTCTCTCTCCCTTTGAGGGGAAGGTGCAGTGAACTTTATTGAGGAGGGATGCTCAGTGTTGGAGGGGCTAAGTTGGGAGATGAATTCCCCAGCAGCTAAGGGCCTGTCTTCCTTTTGTGTCCTTGCTGGGGTGGATGGGCCATGGTTTCTTATTCCTTGGAAGCCATGTAAACTGTGAGGTCAACCACCCTGTTGCTGTAGCTCTCTATTCATTGTCACACCAGGAGATGAGCTTTACATTTGTCATTGAAAGCAACTCCAGCCTCAAAGGTGGAAAAATATTTCTCAGTGTTGGTGTCACCCAGGATGCCCTCTAATGGGCCCTCAGATGCCTGCTTCACTGCCTTGCTGATGGCAGCTTTCTATAGGCAGCATGTTAGGTTCACTGTGGGCACATGGGAGGCATGACAGTGAGCTTTGCATTCTGCTCTGTGCATGCCCACGGCTTTGGCAGCACTAGTAGATGCAGGGATGATGTTCTGTACAGGCCCATGGTCATCATGCCACATCTTCCCAGGGAGGGGCATCTACAGTCTTCTGGATGACAGTGATGACATGGACACTATTCATGAGTCCTACAATGCCAAAGTTGTCCTTGGCCAGGGAGGCTCAGCAGTTGCTGGTACAAGAAGCATTTCTGACAGTCTTGTGTAAATTGTTATACCACTCTTGGTCATGCTCATCACAAACATTGGAGCATCAGCAGAATGGGCAAAGATGGTAACCCTTATGGGTCAAGTGGTCTCTGGCCTTCTCCATGATGGTGAAGACATTAGTAGACCCCACAATATGCTCTGCTCCAGCATCACCCCATTTGATGTTAGTGAGATCTCACTCCAGGAGAATGATGGGCTTTCCATTGATGACAAGCTTCCTGTTCTCAACTTTGACTCTGCTGTTGAATTTGCCATGGGTAGAGCCATATTGGAACATGTAGACCATGTAGTTGAGGTCAATGAAGGAATCATTGATGGCAACAGTCTCCACCTCTCAAACTTGAAGGAGGCCCTGGTAACCAGGTGTCCAATACAGCCAGATCCATCCATTCTCTCCAACCTTAATTGATTTGTCTCAGGGTAGGCTAGCACTGCATGAAAAGAATCTACTGCACCCACCATCCCCAGCCTCAACTCAGGAAGCGTCTTACTATGTAGTCCATTCTAGTCCCCAGAGAATCTGCCCAAGTGTGATACACTCAGTGTGTTGGCCTTCTGCCAATCACATGAAATATGTGCCAGCTTCTGGCTTTTTGCCAACTAGTGCTATAACTCCTGGTTGACAAATGAATTGATAACTTTTAATGGCCTCACAAAAAAGCCACTAGTAATGTTTTACAAAAATACAGCTAAGTATTTAGAGTAAGCAGTTATAAGGAAAATTAAAATTTCATTTGTTTATATAGTAAATGTCTTTGCTATACACGAATTTCTCTGTTGCCTATATAGACATTGAGAAAGTTAAAAAAGAGAACATGTTTGGTATTGGTGTGAATGTGAGTATACGAAGCATTCCCTTACTTTGAGAATTCTTTATCAAGTAATGTCAAGCAGCCCTCTTCTAGAAATGGAGTTTTAAAGTTGGAGACTAGCTTTCCTGTGACTGGAAACGTAACTGGGAAGCAGCTCTGCCTGCTGTGTTTATTAGTTAATAGTTAAGAGTTCTTAGTACTTAACAGTGAAATGGTATATTATCAATTTATAAGCTTACAAGGTTAAACCTTGAGGAATATTAATGTTTGAATGTATAAATTATCACTTGGCAGCACTTTGTTTTTAAATACTTAATTTTACAATATATCATTACCTATTATGATTCTATTTCTCTATTTTTGTTTAGTTTGTTTTGTCTTACAATAGTCTCATTCTGTAGCCCAGGCTTGCTACTGGCCAAGCATGCTGGGCAGGCTGCCTTCAGATGTGCCATTTTCTACTTCCTTCACCCAGGCCTTGGGTCACAGATGGGAGCCACAGTGCCTGCCTTCTGCTCATGAGCTCAAGCAATACAAGACTTGGTGTTTAGGGACAGTATTTTTTTGTCCTCATAAAAAGTTTTATAGCAAAAACAAATTCCAAAGATGTTGTTGTATTCTAGTGGGAAAGAAAGTAGTTATGTTCTTTGAATGCATCTGATCCAGTGCATCTGTCTGAAGCAGGGAAAGAGTAGAAGGTGGGCTGTGGGCTGAGTTTACTCGTTCAGCAGTATCATTGAACACGATGGATCTGCCATGCACTATTTTAAATGTTTAGAACCAATGTTAAATGAGATAAGATTGTTGACTTCCACGGAATTTGTCTGGAGGGAACACACATTATTATTTTAACCAAACATGATTGGATTAAAAGTAAAAGTACTTTTACTTTTGTAGTAAGTTGTAGAGGTACCTTTTCATTGCAGAAGTATGAAATTTTGACATTCAGAAATGATATTGAGCCATCAGAAAGAATAGATGTTAACAAACCCATCGGAAGGCATTTCCCTGTATCGGGAAAACTCCAGTAAAAGCTGTGATGGTGAATATAAGCACACTAAGACCAAAGAATACGCGACAGCCCTGTAGCATCCAAAGAGTGTCTGAAACTGTTTCTGAAAGTTCAAGTATGACATCAAAAAATGGTAAATGTGAGTCCCAAATCTCCAAGACAAAGGGACTTTTCATTAAAAAAAAAATCATAAATTTAGTGTGTTCTAGTCCCAACAGAATGAGTTAAAATGCTAATTACTGGGAAAGCTCTGGCTTTAAAATCAAGAGTCCTGACTTGGTTCTCCTTCCATCCCCATGCATGCGTGTTCAGCCTTGTCATATTCCCACAGTTATGGAAGAAGCAGACGTTTGATTAAACAACAGACCTAAGTGCGCGATAACATTCAGAATGTTTTTATTTCCATTCTGAATCTCTTTATTTTGTTTTCTTTTTCTCTAAGGTTATAAAGATGAGAAAAGAAGTGAAGCGAATCCGAGTTCTGGTCATCCGAAAACTTGTCAGGAGTGTTGGCAGACTGAAGTCCAAAAAGTTAGTCATGGGAAGTCAAAATGCTGTAACTGATCAAATGTCAAAATATGCTTAATATTTATAAAGTGAGGGGGCTGAGTCTGCACTCAGCACTTGAGCTGCTGTGGGGCAGTTATGAGGGTGAGAGAGTGAGCTGTGTCAGCATGCCCTACACTGCTATGAACCATTCTTGCTTAAGAGACAGAATGGTTTCTTCCATTTTGAAAGAACGCACTCTTTGTAAAATCAAATTGCCTTCAGTGTTCTGTATGTGTTTTATGTAACTCACAGCTATTTCACAGTGTTAATAAGTCTGGGATGTCTGTCTGCCCTGAATCAATTATGCTTTGATTTCATCAGCCTTTCTTTGCCTTAGTACTTGGAAATTTTCAGTATCTGTGGAAGAATTTATCAGTTTTTTATATACTATATGATAATTTTGAATAAAAGAATATTTCTCATTTCCAGTATCAGTAGCATTAACGGAAACCTATTTACAGTTCCTAAGGTTTAAACACAAGGATTTAGAAAGCTTTCACATATGAGGTTTCTGGATTTCAGTTCCTTCATAAATGTTCTAGAAGATAGTCTTCCTTTCTGACTAAGCAGATATTGAACATCTTTTTTTTTCTTTTAATTCCAGAAAATAATTCTTCAATTAATAAAAGCATCTCTAAACTTTAACCATATCTTAGGAGGCTTATAGTACATTAAATAGAGTTTTTTGATCACGGGGTATAGCTGATCTTGCCATTAAAGGACTAGAGAAAAGCTACCAGCGAACCGACTCCAGGGTACTGTGTGTCTTGTCCAGTTTCCAGGACAGTGGCATCAGGGTGTGTCACTGTGACCTGAGAACAGCAGTGTAGGATGTAGCACTTTTCACATGAGCTTTTCTCAAACACTAAAATACTGCTCATTGTGACATGGCTCTATCACTAATGCTCCTCTTGGTCACTGTTGTAGGGGCACTGAGGATGCACTGTTGAAAAACCAAAGGCGGGCCCAAAGGATGCTTGAAGAGATCCGTGCCATGAAGGTAAAGGCGAGTGAGTGCAAGTGCATCATGTGCTTGGGTGTGTCTCCTATCCACTCTTGTCAGTGATTCCTTGTCCAAGTCTCCTGAGTCGCTCTGGGCTCATCTGTGTCACTGAGCTCAGTGAGGAGCAGCACATTTGCAGAACTGCGCTCTCTCTGTGTGAGCTTGCATGTCTCCCTGGTTTGAAGTGCTAGACGAATTTGAATCAAAATTGCCAAACTAAACTCATTTGTGTGTTTTATAGTGCCTCATGCCTGGGGCATTTATTTCACTGTTTCTTGGACCCATTCTAAAGAAAGGTCAACAGTTAAGTGTCCATGTTATTTGGGAATGTGGATGGTGAAGCTGGTGGCTGACATCATGCTTCTCTTATTGCCAACTCAATAAATTTTTTATAGAGTGATGTCAGCGTTTACTGGGTTCTGTAGAACTTAAAATAAGTTTAGTGTTGGACCAGCATGGTCCATATTGTCTTTCCAGCCAGACTTTTCACTGGTGTCATTTTTAGGTCCTCTCTCTGCCCTTTTTTGTGGAAACTTTCATTTACCAAATGACATACCATTAAATGTCTGGAAGCCTTTTTATTGCAGAACTTAAAAACAACATTTGGTACCAGCAGTTATCTTAATTGCAGAGTAATTTTGTATATGTTTGACTTTCATAATTTGATGTAACATCTAAGTTCAAGTTAGATAAAAGATCAAGAGAATTCTTTAACAATATTTTAATTGAGTTAAATTATCAGTACTTTTCACTGTTCCTTTTTAAGAGAAGGAAAAGTATTGAACAGTTAACCTAAAGAGAGGTACCGGAAATGGTTGTTTAGTGTGAAGTATATTTATTTGTATTTGTTACTCCTCCTATAGGGCCATCAGATACATAAAATCCGTTTGATGGATTTTTTCATGTGATTTCTTCTAAATATTAATATTTGCATTTTAGTCATGCGCAGGCTTTGAAACACTAGGTGATTGTTGGGTTTTTGCGAGAAGAGTTGCACATACACGGAACTATGCAGTCTGTAAGGAGCATGCAGACAAACGCATCTTCACAGCACATCCAGTTTGTACTCAGGCTGATTAGTCGGAGAGCTGTCTTATTGATCTAAATATGAAGCTAGTTTTCTGATTTTTAGTTTTATCAGCAGCAGATCAGACCCAGTGCTAGGAACGTTTACAAGGTGACTATGTCAATCTTCCCAGTAATTAAGACTACTTATTGTTACCCCAGAGAGCCACAGTTTTCTGGCTGTGTAGTGAATTCATGCACTTTATACATGTTTTTGAATTCCTGGTGGGGAATAAGGTGTTCTGGGTAGCCTGACTTTATCTTGTTGCTTCCTTTAGTTTTTTCTCTCTTTTGACATTAACTCAACATAGAAATACAAAATATAAAAACTCAGAATAGGAATACTAAGTCAACTCTGTGTTTACTCAGCTAAAGTGTTTAATCTTATTTCAAGCTCATAGTACTTTTACATAATCGGCCTTTTCTGAAATAAATATATTTATCATTTTTCCAATTGAAAGGTCTTTGATAGTTTTTTAAGGAAGTGTTTCTCATACATTTGGGAGTATCAAAGAAACAGCCATACTACAGTAGATTCACAACTGCAATTAAATTTGGAGGAGAAGCTCTACTTTCTATTTTTCCAGAGGGGTTTTTCCTTTGACTCATGCACCACTAGATTTTTATAGTTGTCCTCATGCCAAACTGTCTTATACTCTCTTGGTATGATAACAGGGTATTTGGTTGCAAGATGCCATCCTCATAAAGAAAATCATATATTTTTAGAAATGGGAAGTAGTTTCTTTTTGGTCATGGCTGAGCAGGGCAGGGGCAAGACCAGATCTTTAAGATTCTGTAGAATGATAGGTTCTAATTTTATACACTGTAAGTATGACCCCCATTTTTGATGCTGTTGCTAATAATATTTATACTTCTAAGTGTTAATATACATACTGGCTTCTGAAACAGGTTCTTTCTTGTTGAGAGGTAGCTTATGAACCCAAAGATCCTTAAGTTATTTATCTGGAGACAAAAAAACATAAAAGTTGAAGCTTTTTCTGTGAATGCTGGGGATTGAATTCAAGTCTTCGTACTTAATGTGGCAACAGCATTACCTACTAAATCATCCATCTCCCAGTGCCCAACACCTTACTTGTCACGTTTCTAGTTCTAAGAAACTTTGCATAGCACTAGCATCCTGATTCCAGAACTGTCCAGCCTCTCAGTACAGCCCATGGTGTGTCTGCTGTCAGCTTTTCAAGCTGTCTGTTTGCATGGCATTCCTATAACTGGAGAGGGTATCTTCAGATAATGAGTCAGCTTTCGCAGTTATTTTTCCTGGCATGTAGTGATGTGTTTGGTACATGGATGGCTGAGTGAATTTTAATACAGCATTTTTTTTAACTTATGTTGCTGTATTTATAGTATTGGGATTATTCTGAATCCCTAGACATACATAAAATGTTGCTAAACTGTTACTAAAAGGATTATGAAATCAAGTTTTGTTTTATTAGTGTCAAGTCTCAGAAACATAAAGTTAAAAAAAGCTAGTTCTTCATTATTTAAAGTCACCTTAGTCAGTGCCCTAAGGCCACTATATACTTATATAATAAGGACACTGTATATGTGTCTGTGTGTGTGTGTGTCTTTGTTTTTTACAGTGTTATATATGGATGTGTCTTGGCATCAGTGAGCACATGCAGATGTGTGGAGATCAGAGGATATTGTATAGTGGTTGGATCCCATCTTTTTCCATGACATAGGTCTAGGGATCAAACTGAAATCTCCAGCCTTGGTGCTGCCTTTCATTTATTAAAAGGCAGAACTCTTCTTGCTTCTTAAAATGGTACAAGGTTCCCTGGGTCTTGTGACCTTTGAAATGGTCCACAGGAAATATTGGTGGAATATACATAGGTCAGCATATACTGCCTTCCTCACACTCAGGAAACACCATTTGAAGACTAGAATGTTTACATTGAAATCCCACATTGCTTTCCGGAATGTAATTTCTTCAGTTAAATATCAGAGAAGGCCACATTCCTGACCCCTTAATATTGTTTCATTGTAGGTCCTGTAATATAGACATTATATCAAGCATATGATGGCCTTACCTTACTCTTCTAAATACAAGCAGATCTTTCAAATGTAAGTGGCATCTGTCCTCTCTGAAACTTCCTACCTTTAGGGGAAACAGGTCAGGCTGCAGGGCGAATGGGTGAGTGTGAAATGAAGTGCTCCTGCTGCTTAGGTTACAGTGCATACCAGGATCTGAGCAAAGAACTGATCTGGAAGTGATCCATCCAGATAAGCTTCCTTCAAAGGCAACTGAGTAGGTACAGAAGACTTAGGAGTAGAAAATGCTACATGGGGGCTGGGGAAGGCTGTTGTTTTTCTTTGATTTTTCAAGTTTTGTAATACTGGGAATGTGAACTTTTTACCCTGTCAGGATATTTCCTATAACCTGAAATGTATCCAAATAACCATGAAAGTATACAGAGCACTTTCAGCCACTGATGTTGACAACTTGGACAAGTAGTACTACTACTTCAGTGAGATGTACCGGGTACTTGAAAAAAGTGAAAATATTACCAGCATACTTTATAGGAAAAACAGTGAAATGCAAAGATCCTCTTATAAAATGGGTATGAACTCAGACTAGGGTTAAAATGGAAACAGATTGTTTCTGTATTCTTTAAGCTGATGTGATGGGTTAGTTTGTTTGTTAGTTTTTGAAATTTATTTACTTTTATTTTTCTGTGTGGATGTTTGTTTGGCCTCTGTGTTGTATGTGCCTGGTACTTACTGAGACTAGGAGAAGACAGCAGATCCCCAGGAACTTGAACTATAAGACGTTGTTATGTGCTGGGAACAAAACCTAAGTCCTCTACAAGAGCAATAAGTGCTGCTGACCACTAAGCCTTCTCTCCATCCCCCTAAACTGATCTTTTAAAATCATGTTATAAGACCTTTCTCACGATTGTCACACTGTACTTTGTGCCTACAATCCCGAGTCTCTTGACATCTCTTTCCTCCTCCCTCCTTCCATTAGTCTCTTCTGCTTCTGCTCTCAAATCATGAGAAGATATGTGATTTTATGTATCCATTATTTGGAGGAGTCACAACTGAGAAAAAGCATGCAGTATTGAAGTAAACTCATTTCAAATCAACTTGAACATATCTTACATTGTTGAATTTTTATGGTGGAAATCACATACTGTTGCGGGAAATAATAAAAATAAATCCACTCCGCAAACTCTCTTTCCCACCAGACCACATTCTAATGAAGGTACTGTCCGACCACAACACTATGTCCCAGTGGGTTCTTCCTATTTTCTCCCAGCTAGCAGAATATCTTGCTCACCCCCACAAACATTCATCTAGCACCTAGTACCCAGTAAAGCATGACTCTTCTGGCTTAATTATCTAATCAGGTTTATATAATAATATCACAATTACAAGATGCCAATACAATAATTTTAGTGCGAAATGATAAAGGCAATGTTTTGACTCAGTTAATCTAACCTTGTAAAAACCTTAGCCTGGTTGTTATAACCACACAGGGTCTGAATTGTCATCTTCCTCTGCCTCCATGATGATCCTCTTCTGCTACTTCCTGCTCTCTGCTCTTTTCCCTCCTCCACTTCTAGCTCCACCTCTCTATTCCTGTTCAATCACAGGCCTGTCACTGCCCTAATGTGATTGAACTGAGAAAATGCTGCAACAACGTACTTTTTTTTTCTGTATGTTAAGAAGCATTAATACTCTGCTCATGAAATTAATTCTTTGTGGCAGCAAGAGAAGCTCCATAGTGTATATTTTCCTTGAATGTGAAAATTTGTGTGGTCCGAGGAGATAGCTCAGTGGTTAAGAACACTGACTGTTCTTCGCAAGGACCTAAGTTCAATTCCCAGAACCCACATGGCAGCTGTAACTCCAGTTCTGGAGGACATGGCACACGTTCCTGGCATTGATCAGCATAGCATGCATGTAATTTGACGTTTCCTAAATCTGGAAAGAACTTTTTATCCTGTTGGCATGTTTCCTGATGACCATGAAGGTACCCAGAGCACTTTCAACCATTAATTTAAAAAAACAAAAATAAATCTTTAAAAAAATAAAAAGCTATTCCAAGGGGAAGTAATTTTAATTCTTGGCCATTTCTAGTAAAGTCATATACATCTTTACATTCTAAAGGCAGCCTAATCTATACTCTGTTGTTTATATGTGGGGGTGAATTCCAGAGAGAAAAATTTAAGTCCTTATAATTGATAAAAGTTGCAGGTTTGGAGAGAATTTGTTCTACTGGTCATGGTCTGTTTTTTAATAGTATTAAAATCTAGTTCTTAATCAAATTATTAAAATCTAGTTTTAATACTCATGTCTGGTAAGTCATAAAATTGATAACTTCAAATTAAAATGAAAAAAGTTGATGTCTTTAGAAAAGTTCTTAAAATTCCATATTATACATGTAAGTTTTGTATATTTTACTTTAAAACTTAGAAGATGTGTAGATTCTTAATTTTGCTGTCAGAATGTATTGTATTGTTCTGTTGGAAACAAGCCTAGAAAAACAATTGATTAGGTTAGTGTCTAATATGACTGTAGAAAAACTCCACAGAGTGGAAACTCAAACCTAGAACTAGAAAGATACATATGAAGTACTTAGAAATCAGTATCCGGCAGTGCACCACAGACAAAGCACAGAGACCTGCAAGTCCACGGCAGGGATGGACTTCTCTGCACTCTGTACAGTGATGTTACACTGCACTGTGGTCACTTTTAATACCTATCGTCTCCATCTCCTGTAGAAAGGATGTTGTCCTGTCTCAGTAGTTTCCGTCTCAGTTCACTGAGTGTACCTTAACACAGATGGTTAATTAATACTGTCGTTAATAAAGTAACTGTCATTGCTGGCTTATGGAATGAGTGGAGATGTAAAGGTCTAAGTAGTAACTAAAATTGCAGGTGGTATTCCATTTCAGAACCTTTTTTTTTTAATATAGGCACAGCAAAGGTTTTTGAGCAATTATGTTTTCTAAAATGGTGAAACTGAAAGCAGAGTAAAGTAGAGGAATGACTGGCTAGAAAGAGTAGATTGGAGAAATAGTACAAGGGACACTGGTTTATAGATCTGACTTAGGCATGTAATACAAATATTTATTAAGCCTTTGATTGTACATTGTGTTCATGATGACTGGTTATCTACTGTCCTAGTTGGGGTTTCAGTTGCTGTGATAAAACCATGACCAAAGCAACTTGGGAAGAAAAGGGATTCACTTCAAGTCTATCATCAAAGGAGGTCAGGGCAGGAACCTGGAAGTAGGGACTGATGAAGAGGGTGTGGAGGACCACTGCTTACTTTATGGATTGCTCAGCCTCCCTTATGGCACCCACACCCACACCAGCCCAAGTGTGGTACAGCCCACAGTAAGCTGAGCCTTCCCACATCAATTAAGAACGTACAAATCAAGCTTGCCCACAGGCTAATCTTGTAGGGGCATTTTCTCAATTAAGGTTCCTTCCAAAATGATGTTAGCTTATGTCAAGTTGACCTAAAAGTCCCATAGTCTTCAAAACTCTTTAAAATTCCATCTCTAAAAGTTCAGTCTTTAACTGTGGACCCCTGTAAAAATCAACAATAAGTTAAGTACTTACTTATTTCAAACGGGAGGAACCCAGGGCACAATCAAATTCCCAACAGTGTAAATAACTTGGTGTCTAATGTCTGGAAGTCACAAATCTTTTGGCTTCTTCAGAAGGCTTGGGTGATTTCTCCAGCTCTGCCCTCTGCTGCATACCCGCCTTGCTCCTAGGCTAGGACAGCTCTACTCCACAGCTTCTGCTGGTGCTGGTGCTGTTCTTGGTGATTGTCCCTGGTGATGGTGGTACTGCCATCTCTAAACTGCTGGGGTCTTCTGCAACTGGGCCACACTATGGACCTTTCTTGGTCTCTGTTCAGGGACTCTGATCCTGCCTAATGGTTTATTAATTTTAATCATGGGGATGCTCTGCCTGTGAGTGCAGTTTCCTGAAAAGGCCGAGGTATCCGACATTTTAGAGCTGGAAGTCTAGTCAGTTGTGTGTCACAACTGGAGTGACAGATGGTTGTGAGCGGCCATGTGGATGCTAGGAATAGAACTGAGGTCCTCTGGGATATTGTCTGTCCATTTTAAACGGTATCCTTTGGGCTTCTGTCTACGTATCTGCTGTATAAAATAATAATCTCGACATCTCCTCTGTTCCTCTACTTTTTTTCCAGTTGCAATCAAAATAATAAGTTTTATCTACTATGCTTTTCTTCTATATGACAGAAGTTATTACTAACCTGAAAATTCATACTTGACCTCAAATATTGTTAATAAAGTTACTTTTCCCAGGCTGAAATTTGTCTTTTAGAGTATCCCTCTATAGAGGCTCATGTGTGCAGTATTCCTTTAACTTCAAAATTGTATGTATGTATGTATGTATGTATGTATGTATTGTATGTATGTATGTATGTATGTATGTATGTATTGTATGTATGTATGTATGTATGTATGTATTGTATGTATGTATGTATGTATTTATTGTATTTTTGGAGACTTGACATTTGAAGGCTTTCTGACTGCATACGAATCTTTGGATTACAGACTATAGTCCTTGAAATTGTATTGAACCTGATGTTGTGAGCTGCTATAAGGGGATTTGGCATTTAAAAACATTTGTTGGTTTTTCTAGTATTATGGTAATAACTATGGCAGGTATTATTTCTTTTCTAGAACTCAACTTTTTTATTAAGTTTTCTAAAGCAAAACACAAGAAAAATTTAACTCATGAATCTTGAAGATTAACTAGAATTGTTTTCTCCCCCACAGGAATTGAAACCTGATGTCATAACGAAATCTGCACTTAATGATGATATCAACTTTGAAAAAACTTGCAAAAAGGTCTGTCTGTGGTAGAAACAAGGTAGCAAGGTTGTGTGGGATGTGGACCACTTTCCCGAGCCTCTCTGTGTTCCGAGATTGTCTCCTGGCACTCCACTCCCTCTCCCTAGCTCCATTACCAAGTTTTAGTAGCTAAATACATAGAGTAGTGACAGGTATTAGAAGAGACAGACTTATATCACTACTAAACGTCTGCATTTGTGGTTTGTTTATTTGTTTATTTTGGAGTTTTTGGTGCTCAGTATTCTCCCTCTTCCTATCATTATTGCCCGGTGGCTTTGTAGTATTAAAACAGTATTTTTTTAAATTGTTTTCTTATTAAAGAACAGATTTATTTTGCCCTCAATTTATGCTTAAAATTCATTTCAAGTATGTGATATACAGATCAATTTCTATTTTGTTACTCCATTTTTTAAATGATTTTATTTAATGGTTTTCTTCATATGCTATATTGTATATTGACCATACATATAAAGACATTCTGTGTTTAGAATGTATCCATTTCTTTTCTTCATTAAAAAAAAAAAAAAAACTTAATAGAAGCAAAAGGAGAATTAAATTTGGCTCAAAAATTCAGGGGTTATTATACACTGAGATGGATTGTTGGGGTGTAAGGTTAACAAATAGTGTTAGTAATACCGTGGACAATCAGCAAGGCCAGTGTACAACAGTATGATGGAGTCTGAGGAGAGTGCAGACAGCATGGCAGGGTCTCTTAAGAGAAGTCCTAACCTACACAGAAATGGGGAGTCACTTACATTTTCTGATAATACTGGTTTCACAATACAAGTCTAGAACCAGGTGCCACGTGATTTCCAAGCCAGAGTCAGGGGAAGGTGTAGGGAGCTGGAGACTGGTTACTAATATTTCCTCCACTGATATAAATTTCCCCAGAAAAGAGATGCTGTCACATAGGATTCTGTTAGCCAGGGACTCCGATACTGCCTTGGTAGCATTTAAGTGTCTAGAAGGGAAAAGGCTGCTGGGAAAAGGGACTGGATAGCTTCTTAGGCCTATGGAAAGCTTCTCTCTTGTCTCTGCTCTACCCACTAGTATATTCTCAATTTGCCTTGACTATAGTCTTTTTTGTTCTGTAAAACTATAAAACTTGGGCTGGAGAGATGGCTCAGAGGTTAAGAGCACTGACTGCTCTTCCAAAGGTCCTGAGTTCAATTCCTAGCAACCACATGGTGGCTCACAACCATCTGTAATGAGATCTGATGCTGTTTTCTGTCTACCGTGTAAAAAAAAAAACTAGAAAACTTAATCACACCGTTCCATGTTGGAATATGGGATTTGGGTAACCTAGGTCTGTTTTCTTGGTCAGTCAAAGCAGCTCCAGAGCACATACTCTTACTCTAAGACGAGAGCTATACATCAACAATCGTAGTTTGCTGATTTGTTTCTTTAAGTAATTTATTATTACAAGTGTTAATACTCATATTCTTGCTTTACCAGTGGATATACAGTTTGTTTAGGTAACATTTCAAAGAATTAGTACTGCACATAAGTAATCTTTCTTTATTAGACACTTAATTCATCCAGAGTGTATTTGAACAACTATTTTCAAAATTGAATAACAAATGCCTTTGTGTTGATAATAAGTACCCAATACCAGAGTAAAAATTTTCCATTAAAAGATGAGGGTGTTTTCTACTTTTTTGTTTAATTTATTTGAAATGGAAGAAGCTGGAGGTGTGTGAAAAGCCACAGTTTCCTGAGAATTTTCCATGGCAAATGTTGTCAGTTTTAAATAAGGAAAGCTGTGGTTTCCATCATCCAGTCTAACCTCTGAAGCCTATGATGCAGGTGTCAACACTCTTGAGAGACTGCAGAGCCCAAGTGGCTTCTCTGTGATGAAGTTTATCACTATTTGCTTTAGATAGTCATTTGTGGAGTTATTGTAGCTACAACAGTTGGTCGGTAAATGTACAGACAGGAGGTTGGATGTGCGGGGATCTGGTTCCTTTGAGATCCTGCACTAAACAACATGATGTGCACAGAGCAGAGCAGCCAACACACAGCAAGCCAAGCCTTGGTTTGGGGTTGGCTTTTTCACCACTGTTTTCATCTTCTGTTAAACAATTTAGTGCAGAAATAATTCTCAGTTAAGTCACAAATGATTTCTGAATTAGAGGGAAACTTGTGGGGAAGTATTAGATTAAATTCACAAATCTGAATTTGAATTCCAGTTTTTTTCCTTAATAACTAAGTTAAATGATTTTGAAATCAAGTCTAGATTGTTGGTTTGTATATAGAAAAAAGCTTTTGCCTATATTCTTTTCTTATTAGCATTTGAATTTTAAAATTTAAGTGAGACATTGTCTAAGAAAAAACATCTTATGTTTTAGAAGTTTAGGATGTTAAATTTGTTTTCTTAGGAAGAAAATAAAAGCCGTACATAACATGTTAAATTTTACCTTCTTAGCAGCAGTCTGTCATGGCACTATGTTTATTTAAGGAGTCGTGTGGTATGTGAAGGAAGACAAACTGGTAGCAGAGTCTTTACTGAGCACCTAGAAGGGAGATGCGCAGCAACATGGAAATGGGCATGAGAGGGACTTTTAAAGATGTCTGTTTAGATGTACCAAGGGAGATCTGTCTCAGCCTGAGGGGTGGGGGCTAAGGGCTAGAAACTTGGAAGAGGTGGGCCAGTGGATATGTAAAGCAAATAGCATGTGCTATGAATTCCTTAATTTGTAAATACAGTAAATGCTGCAGAATTATATGTTCTTATCTGATTATCAAATACTTGTATAGTGTTAGTAATGAGCTGGGTACTGTGTTGGGTTCTGAGCATAGATAAAAGGCATTCGAAATATTAGGAGGGAACATTATATTATTTTAGGCCTCCGTGAAGTGCGACTTCAAGTGTTACTGTCGTCATAACTTAGAACTAACACAGTGGCTGAGTCTTCCTTACCCTCATAGAGCTAACACAGTGGCTGAGTCTCCCTACCCCCTTACTTAGAGCTAACACAGTAGCTGAGTCTCCCTACCCCCTTACTTAGAGCTAACACAGTAGCTGAGTCTCCCTACCCCCTTACTTAGAGCTAACACAGTGGCTGAGTCTTCCCTACCCCCTTACTTAGAGCTAACACAGTGGCTGAGTCTCCCTACCCCTTACTTAGAGCTAACTCAGTGGCTGAGTCTTTACTTCCTTTTCTTAGGCCATTTCAATTCTTGGAAGGTAGAAGATACTTTTTTTATAACTAATATTTATAACTAATGATATGTAGCATAATTTATATTTCAAATTTATAACTAATGATATGTAGCATAATCCTAAGTTTTTATAGAATGTTAAATGGTAACATTTTAATTATTCAAAATTGGCTATGTTTTTATTTGTCTTTAGAGTAGATTGCATAGGTAACTTATCTAAAGAGAATATTTGCAAATTCTGTGCTCTAATAAGTACAAAAGATAATAAATTGCAATGTAATCATTTCCAGTGGTGCCAGATTAATTTTGATGCTATATATTTATTGCTGTCAATGTGTAGCCAGATTCTACTGCGACGGAAAGAGCAATTGCGAGATTAGCAGTTCACCCTCTTCTGAAGAAAAAAATTGATGTGCTAAAAGGTATGAATCAAATGACAGCACATTAATGTATTTAGCCATATGATTCTGGATAATTTTATTTATTAGAGATATTCATCTTTAATGTATAGAACTGTAGACATGTGCCTATAAGTTTGAAAGATGTTTTATGTCATAAAAGGATATTAAATTTGTATTTCTTCAAAATTTTAATATATGTAAAATTTATATAAAATTATATATACATAATGTTGAACAGCTTATGTTTTAAATACTGATGCAGTTCATACTGTCACATAATTTTTATGCATCTTTTATAAAATTAAGTACTTTGTCAAAGATTAATTACCACTTATTTTGATGTCTGGAAACTTATTGAGCACATTAACATAGAAATTAGTGTTGCCACTTTATTGTTTTCAGCAGTATTTTTACTGTTTTTCATGACTAAAGAGACATGAAGAAAGTAATTTTCTTTTCATTTTGCATCTCTGAGTGTGCCTTTATAAACATATGTTTCCACATAGCTGAAGCGGTACTGTGCAGGGACAGTGACATTTTGTATGTACCCATGCTGAAACAAGTCTTGCGCTATCTGTCTTGCAGCTGCTGTCCAGGCCTTCAAAGATGCAAGACAGAGTGCTCCCGAGGCCAGGTCATCTAAGAGCACGTCAGAAGAAAGCCGGTGTAAGGACATTGCAAGGTCAAAGGGTGATGCAAGTGAGTCACAGCATCCTGAGAGAACTGCTGTCAGAGAGCAGACAGGAAAGGACACCAACACAGCAGCAAAGAAGGCAGGAAGTGGTTCAAAAGAAAAATTGGCCAAGACAGAGCAGGGACCCAGAGCAGTGGCCACTCCACGGTCTCCGCAGAAGCCTTCAGGAAAGGGCGCCGGGGTTAACTCTGAACACCAGGGGGCCCCAGCCCCCGGGGACAATGACCAGGGGAAAGCCTCAACCAGAACCCCAGAGGACTGTGTCCCTGAGCCTGCTGATAACAGTGCCAGTGAAGAAGAGGAGAGCGAGGAGGAAAAGGAGTATTTTGATGACAGCACTGAGGAACGGTTCTACAAGCAGTCTTCTGCATCCGAGGACAGCGACAGCGGTGACGACTTCTTTATTGGAAAAGTCCGACGGACACGAAAGAAGGAATGTGTCCATTCCTCAGCCAAGGGACAGAAACCCCTCCCAAAAGTGTCATCTAAAACAACTACACTTGAAACCCACTGGGATGTCAGAAATGATAAACACAAGCTGATTCCAGAAGCCAGGAAGTTAGAATCCGTGTTTTTCCACTCTTTGTCTGGACCTAAAAGCTCCAGAAGGTAAGGGCATATCTGAAGTGGTTCACTTCTTTGTTTGCCACCCGAAGTGGCTACATATCCTCGCGATGTGAGACCTCCCCGTGGACCGGCCGTGTCTCAGCCATGTGGGGTTTAGCCTGGTGCTGTCTCTTCACCTTTGTAAATTGTGTAGTGTGTAGAAACACATAAGCAGCAGCACGCTGCCCAGCGTCACGTGAGCAGCTGCTTTACAGCCCAGTGACATGCTGGCGATTCAGGGTTTCTTCTTTCCATTATCAGGGTTTCTTCTTTCCATTTTCAGGGTTTCAAAATTTGGGATCTGTTTTTTATTTTTTTAGTGAGAAACTTAGAAAGTTTTCACATCTTTATTTATGGACAGAATTCTTTAAGTAGTTTGGTAGCCTACTCCTCCTCCAGGCTTCGCTCACTCCCATGGCTCAGTGCAGGAGACTGCATTTTCCCTGACTGCTCTGTGTTGGGATATTGCGGAACTTTTCACAGTTCATCTGCTGTAAAGTTTCATTTCAGTTCTCACTCTTAGCTGGTAGAGAGTGATGGTGCATTTTAATGTAGCAGTTGTGATTAGTTTTGTTTAGGAAGCCAGTCTAAACAATAAATAAATAATCTGAAAATGAACATTAAAAAGATAATGACCTTTTTTCTGTGAATTTATTGGTCAGAGATAGTCTTTGGTAAAATAATATAGCCAACATTTTTCCTAAACCTGGAGCATAGAGCCTTGAATGTAATAAAAATATGTACCTATCTGACCCAGTCATGCCCAAAAGTTTCTAGGTTTTTCTTGGTTCTATACCAAAAATGAAGACTTTAATTTTCATTATACGTAAATCATTCTTCCCTTGAGAAAATGTTTGAAGTTCTTTATCTAGACAGTCTGCAAAAGGAGAACAAGATAGCCAAAATGGATTACTTTTCATTGACCAGAGGTCCCTGTGTGGGTAGAAGGAAAGGGGGGTGGGAAGTCAATGGAATTGATTAACTGAGTCCTGATTATTTAATTAGATATTAGAGTGAGCAAGTGGATGCAGCTTGTGGGTGAATTTTGGCACCCGTTGCATCTTCAAAGGATTTGTTTTGTCTTTTAGGTCCTAATGTTCTGTTTTCTTTTAGGGATCCCAGAGAACAGGCTCCAAAGAATAAAGCCCCAGGTGTGTACAGACTGCTCAGCCTGCGAGCACAAGCAGACAAACATTACTCTGTCACAGTGAGAGGATGAAAATCGTCATTTCCTAATAGTATTATTCCTGATGTGTGTACCCACAAAAATAGAAACCGAGTGTCAGATCACTATCAGTATCAGTTTTTATTGGTTTTCTTTAGCTTCTTTTGTCTCCCCATGTTGGCAAGAACCTGCGTACAGTACTTAGCAAATTAACTGCTCGAGTAAGTTCTTATTTTGAAGCTGTCTTCTGTTGGGGTTCAGCTTTAATTTGTGAGATGCTGTGTCTAAGTAAAATGAGATTTTCTTTAATAAGTGCTGTGAAGAAATGAAATCTGTCCTGTTCTACTATAGTTACTTGTCACTTTTGCTTTCTCTTCCCAGATTTTCCAGAAAATGAACCTCCAGTGAAGAATCAGTTTACAAAGAGTGCACACAGAGGCTTTGAGAATGTGAAGCAGCCGGTGCACGCACCTCTGCATCCTTCCTGGGAAGCAAGCAGAAGGCGGAAGGAACAGCAGTCCAAAATTGCTGTGTTTCAGGGGAAAAAAATTACGTTTGATGACTGATTTGATGCTTGTTTCCTCTTTCCAAGCTTTCAAATTTTTTGGTTTTGTTTTTAACTAGCCTGTTATTTAAAATTGTATTTTAAATAAGTCTCTTTGAAAGAGTTACAAAATATATTGCTTGTTTTTCTTTTTTATGAGTGTTTGGGGAATATTTACATAATCTTTTTACAGATCTCTAAATTTGTTTCATAAGAATACTTGAACCAATTTATTTCTTACATAAAGTAATTTCAATATTACGGAGTTTTAGGTTTTCTCATTCATGATTACAAAATATATTTCACTAGTTAAGCTTTGCCTTTTGCCTTGAAAATGAAGCAAACCGAGCTTAGGAGATGGCTCACTTCCTGATGACCTGAGTTTGACCTCTGCAATTCCCTTGGTATGAGGACAGAACTCACAAAAGTTGTTCTCTGGTTGCACATGCAATGTGGCATGTGCCTATGTACACATGCATATGTTCATACATACAATAAGTGCCATGTACAAAATGTTAGGACATTTAAAATAATAGTGGGAAAATAAAGAAATTAGGACTAAAAAATTCTCATAACAAAACAGAAATAGCAGTTTTCATTGTGGATATTGAAATAGTATATAAATAAATATTAACTTGTCACAGTTGCAGTTACTTGTGACTTATCTTTGCAGTGTTTAAGCAGTTTGCTTCTGTGTAGCAACACAATCAGAAGTTAAATTCTAAGTACCCCTGCAGTAAGTATTCTATCCAGTGAGGAGCGGATAGGTACAGCCCTAGTTTTTCTGTCCATGTACCAAGTCCAGGATACAGTGTTCACGGTATAGAAAAGTTATGCATGGTGTCTAGTCACTTGGCCTATTGGGGTTCAGCACTGGGAGTTGAACCTAGGGCCTCATGCATTCTAGGTCTTTTACGTGCTCTACCACTGAGGATCTTGCTGTGTGGCTCAAGCGGGGCTGGGTTTTTCCTCTCGAAGTATTGGGGATGCAGGTGTTCTATCTTGTGTTGAAATATAGAAAAGGGAGGGATTGAAATGGCTGAGTGGAAGTCCTTTGACTCCTAAAGAACCACCTACTTCACACAGTACACTAACTCTAAAGGGATAGAGGCTTTTCAGAGACCTTCAACTGTTTGTCTTCTTACCGTTAGTTAAGTAAACAGTGCTAACTGAATTCTGTGTGACCTGCATGTTAATTCTGTTAGAACAAGGTACCTTCCACTCAGCCTGCAAGTGCCTAGTTAGCAAGTCTGGGTTCTGTTTTGCGAGGTTAGGAATGTCAGTAACTAGAAGAGTGGGTTCAATTTATGGTGGAGATGTGTTTTCTTGAATCTTCATTCCAAGCAACCCTCTCCCCCCCCCCCAAAAAAAGTAAAAGAAAGTGTGTGTGTGTGCACGCAGCAAGTTGGAGCACTTTCTAGAGACTTGTAAGTTTGCCTAAGAAAGTTCCTTGGGCCAGGAGTCCACCTAAAAGTTGGAGGCAGACTTTTCCATTTACTGTTACAGTTTATTACACGGAGACTTTACAATGGCAGTGAATGTGTCTTAGAGTCAGATCTCTTCCTGTTTTGCTGCTGTGACTCCAGATAGAACAGCTGCTAGTGTAGGGTAGGGCATTTCAGTTTCTGTTAACATTGCCCTTATACCCTTAATGTCTGGAGAGGTTTGGGTTACTTCCTGAAAGGTAGGTACCACAGCAATCAGATAGAGTCGAGACATAGTGCTGAACTCTCTAGCAATAAAAGGTTTGTTTTTTCAGACTAAAGTGAAACTCAAAAAGCCCTGGGTTTGTGGCAAGAAAAAAAATGTCAAAATTCCTGGAACCAACTTTCTCTTTCTCTGAACTCAGTAGTTAATCAGGCTTGTAGTAGTCCAAGGAAATTGGGGGGGGGGGGGGGGGGGGGGGAGTCAGAAACTATGTTTTACTGATGAAACAGTGATCGTTGTTGGCTTTCGTCTGCCCATCCCCCACTCTAGATCCACGGTAGCCTTGAAAGCTGACAGACTATTATCACAATGAAGACCAGCCTAGCAGCTACTAGGAATAAGTTTGCAACATCTGTAGGGAACATGAATTGTCTGAACTGTGTGGTTCTTCACTGGAAGCTGCCCACTTGGCAACGCTGCCTTTATTTGGTGTAAGTACAGGCTTGCTTAGCTTGATAACATTTTCCTTTAAGCTGCCTTTTCAGAGACATGGGCAGTTTGACATTAAGGCTGTCATAAGCAGCAGAAAGCTGTTGAGGTTAAAAAAAAAAAAGTACATTAATCAAAAAGCTTAGAGGGAAATCTGAAGAAGTTAATGGTCTGCTCATTGGGGCTTTGGAAATTTCTGACAGTTTAGAAATCAGATAATGCACAAGCACAGGCTGTGGGTACCTGCTCAGGACCTAGTGGAAGGACTCTCATCACTCACCGGGGGAGATCACATCATGGTGTGTAAGTGATAAAAGCATGTCTATTTAAGGGAATTTATCAAATTAGGACAGTGTGAAGCTATATTAAAGCAGACTGCAAATGGCCTTACACATCAAAAGAACTGAACTTCACAAAAGTAATTCAGAAACTATCACCAGCCTTAGGCATAGGGTACTGATTTTATAAACACTTCATAATTTAATGTGTCTAGTTTCCAACAAATAAATTATATACAAAGTGTGACCCAGTGTATAAGGGAGCAGGGGCCAGCAGTAAATAGAAACTGAGGAAGAGCAAATGTTGAAGTTGTTTCAACAAAGACACTGAGTAAGCTCAGTTAAACACGTCCCAATCTATAGGGCACTGTTTAAGAGACGAGAAAGTATACAGTCTGACCAAAAGGCAGCGGCGGGGGGTGGGGATTAGAAATTATAAAAAAAGGCATGATGCACATGGCTGTATTGTAGTGTCAAGACTGACGCAGTAGAATTGAAAATGAGGTTAACCTTCGTCAAGAAACAAAATTATGAAGAATTGAAGTTAGAAAGTGCAGTTACCAAGTTAAAAAGTTGAGATGGGATCTTAATGTCAGTTGAGATGATGCTGTCCGAAGAACAGGAGCTAGAAGAATGAGCAGCTTTGCTCAGGGGTTACGTGCACTTGCTGTGTGATTCCGAGGACCAGAGTTGAGATTCCAGCACCCAAGAGAGGCTGGGCATCCTGCAAAAGACCTACAACTAGTTCCAAGGGATTTAACACCCTCTGAGCTCTGCATGCACTCTGCCACTTGCACGCATTCGTATATTATATATACATTTAAAAGAATTAGAAACCTAACATACCTGGAGACCTATGGAGCACCACTTAATGTACCGATTTAGGGATAATGGGATTTTTATGTAACCAGTTTACAGTCAGCTAACTGTATTTCCCAAAGGCTGGGAAAATATGTTCTCATTAAAACTTTAGCATGGATTTTCATAGTGCAAATAATAACTACACTCTCAAAATACCCAAACAAAATATGATTTATACTAGAAATGAAGTATTGATACTATAGCATGGGTAAAACTTGAGACTATACTAAATGAAACCTCTTGGATCAGTCACTGGTTGTCACAATCTGAGCTTTGGTGTAGTAGATAATGGCCATCAAACAGTTCATGCCTATTTAGAAATTATGGCAGCCAGTCTGCCCCCAACATTTGGCTCCAGTTTTGCTATGCAAGTTCACTCAGCCTCTTTGGTTTTGAACATGCTCCAGTTAACCACAAGTATTCATTTTCCATTTTGTGTCTCCTCTTGGCCTGCCTACCCAGAACACCAGCCCATAAGACAAAGTGTAAGAACGTGAAAGGAGTTTGTCATGATATGTCAGGCTCTTCATCTAAATGAGGTTTTGTGTGCAATTTGGAAAAAAGATTACCAAATCAATCTTAACTGCCCATATCAACACTATTTCCTGTCAACTAATATAATGCTTTCATTGTAGCATAAATGTCCATAGCAAAGACTTCAACTGAAATTCAACCAGGATCTTGTCTCATCTTGTCTATGTCTCTTATGCATTTCCAATGCAGGCTCATCTCCACTAATCGAGAAGAGGATTTGAACACTCTTTATTCTGATGGACCTTGGACTATATGCTCTAAATTAGTCCATATGCAGCTGTAATAATCTATCAAAAAATTGAGCTGAATCCCTTTAGAACAGCAGTTCTTACCCTTCCTAATGCTGCAACCCTTTAGGACAGTTCCTCATGCTATGGTGACCCCACCACCACCCATAAAATGTTTCCATTGCTACTTCATAACTAATTTTGCTACTTATGAGTCATAATGTAAATATTTTTGGAGGCAGAGATTTAGCACATGGGTTTTGACCTACACATTGAGAACCACTGTTCAAGAGCAACCCCATCTCCTGTGCTGTTACAAGTAAGCCAGATCATACACTCTTAGAAAATGACTGGACTTCGCTAGGTCTGTTTTTCCAACTACCTACCTCACCTCTCTGATGGAGTCGAGAGAAGTTCATTTTTCAGTTTATCTAGCTCGTACCATTCAAAGATCTCACCTTCCTGTGTTCTATGTCCTAGTTTCATTGTGGCTGTAACATGTATGCTATGGTTATACTTTTTATATGATCAAGTTTATAACTCATTACAACCTTACACCCTGCTTATGCCTTGCTTAAGAAAGCCCACACAGGGTGGGGGGAAAATCTGTCATAAGCTTTGAGCATCCCTTCCATCTTGTTCAGCATACTAAGACCTATTAGCTTTTCACCATGTCCATTTCTCAGCCTTTTTCTGCTGACTGATCACAAGATAGGGGTAAGACCTCCCTAGCACAAAATGTTCTTGTTCCTTAGTAACAATCTACTGCATGTGCAAGAGTCTACAGTGGCTCATTGTGTTTCTGTTGCAGGACGTTGGACAATAGAGGCGTATAGGAAAGGTCAACCATTAGGCTTGGGTTACTCAAACTTTGCACATTCCAAAGATTTGCATGTCTTCTGGACTAGGCCTTTTGGGAAACAAGCTCTGAACTAACATTCCTGCCTGAAAATTGTTTGTGTGTGTGTATGATCTTGGGCCATAGAATACTTGTCTGATCAGATAATGTGTTTAATGAAGTAATTTATAAATATCTGTGTACCATGGGGAAACAGAATATGTACCACACATCAATCATGAAAAGTGTGTGTGTGTGTGTGTGTGTGTGTGTGTGTGTGTGTGTGTGTGTGTAACTGACCTAATACCAACCCAAGACACCAAGGTTCCAGTGAATATGCCTGGTTGGAAACATATCCTATGGACTGTAGTACATCATTGCAAGGAGAATCAGCACAACCTTAAGAAAATTATTTCTATTTAGGACCTGTCTCACTGGTTCCTAGCAGAATAACTTATACTACAAGTTGACAATATGATCAATGAATTATTGCTAGAAATATGGTTTGTGTTTAGCATTTCCTTGCTCTAGGACATGTAGGCATGAATTGCTGAGGTCAGGTTGGCAGTTTGCACCTAGGTGACAGGTTCTTCATTTAAAAAGGAAGGATAGAAGGAAGGTAGGAAAGAGAGAGGGAGGGAAGGAAGGAAAAGAGAAAGGAAGGAATGATAAAGACAGATAACTGGTCACTGGAATTCAGATGAACTTCTCTGACATTATCATCTGTTGTGATGTCATTATTGTAGAATATGTGTTTGTGGCTCCACTAAGAGAAAATGCCTACAAGCTGCACCTGCCATCTCTTGAATGTCAAACAATGCCCCTTCTCTCTGTGCTAATTTTAATCTGTGTCCTATTGTAATAATAATAAGAAGAAGGAGGAGGAGGAGGAGGAGAAGGAGAAGAAATCACAAAACATTCAACAAGTACAACAAATTTTTTCTGAGTCCTTTGAGTCTAGTGAAGCATTGGGATTTGGGGTAGCCTTCAGGATCAAAATCTCCTGGGGAGCTGGCATAGGCACATTCATGCTGGGTGTCTTGTTTTTACTGTGAGTAATAAAATTACTTGGTTCTGATCCAGCATCTCATTCCTCCACTCAGCCATGAAAATTCTCATGCCCTGTAAAGTTTATGATATCCCCAAATAACCCTGCTATTCCTCCAGTACTTTAATAGCTTCATGTTGAAATGTGTATTCTTAATACATCTGGAGTTTATCCCTCTGCATTCTGGAAGATTAGCAAGCTACTTAAAACCAATTATTACAATATTCAACTAATCTACATTTCTTAGTTTTCTCTCTGTGTGTTTGTGTATGTGTGTGTATGAGAGAGATCTCATTTGCTTTTATTTGTTTCTTTGTTGTTGTTTTCTTTTTTTTTTAAGACAGTATCTCACTTTCAAGCTGATCTCAAAAACACACCAGCTCATCTGCCTCAGCCTCCCTATGGCTGACTAACCTCTCGAGTCAAAGAACTTAAGAACTACATAAGTCATGAGCAGAATGAAGAAGAAAATTATGTCAACCAGTTCAGTCCTTGCCCACAAAACTTCTTTATCTTCTTTTGTGCCTCTCCACCTTTCTTCTTAAGGAGCAACTGTCAGCTGAAAGAGCTGCAAAGCTTTTCTCTCCTTAAGTTACAGACTTGAGTGTTCATCAAAATGAGTGTTAAGTTAAAGAGAAGTTGGATTAAAAGACAGCCCATGTAACATATTCTATTGCAGAATTTGGTGCTGAAAAAGGGCGTTCATAAGAAGATAGGCAGACTGCAAGTACAGTCAGATGGGATTTACCCTGCAGGTCTGAAGAACAGGAGCTTTTTTATGCTATATGACAATTACTAAAGCGGTCATTCACAATTACTTGCACGTTGGCCTACTGACCCCTTGTCTCAGGGTGAAGGTGAAAACTTTGAGTGTTTAGTGAATGTTGTTATCTGTTTTTATCAAAGAAATGGAGTTTGAATGAGACAGATGAGCTGTGTCAATCTGGTAGTTTACAGATACAACAGGAGCAAAAAGGAAAGAAAACTCAGCTGGGCAGTGGTGGCGCACGCCTTTAATCCCAGCACTTGGGAGGCAGAGGCAGGTGGATTTCTGAGTTCGAGGCCAGCCTGGTCTACAAAGTGAGTTCCAGGACAGCCAGGGCTACTCAGAGAAACCCTGTCTCGAAAAACCAAAAAAAAAAAAAAAAGGAAAGAAAACTCGATGTTTTTAGTTCCAAACAGTAAGTTAAATTGAGACTTAGGGCTCCGTCATAGATAAGAGGGAAGGGGTAGGATTACCTCCTAAATATGTCAGCCTTGAAATATAGAGACAAAGGGAGAAACCAAATAGCAGACTTGAAAGCTGCAATTAAGAAAAAAACCTTGGGGGCTGGAGAGATGGCTCAGTGGTTAAGAGCACTAACTGCTCTTCCAGAGGTCCTGGGTTCAAATCCCGGCAACCACATGGTGGCTTACAACCATCTGTAATGAGATCTGATGCCCTCTTCTGGTGTGTCTGAAGACAGCTACAGTGTACTTATATATAATAAATAAATAAATCTTTAAAAAATAAAAGAATACAATGAAAAAGCAGCAGGCATTCTGGAAGAAAGCTGTTTCATTGTTTAAAAAAAAAAAAAAAAGAAAAGAAAAGAAAAAAACCTTGGGAGGATACTATTTGCAAAAAACCACCTATCTTTGTACCGAATTATTTGTAATGCCAAAAACAGTTCAAGAGTTAACGTTAGCAGCTTTGGAATTGCTTGTTAGGAAAAGTATGCCCAGGCCACTGTAGTTATTTAAGGAAGAAGGATGTGAGAAAAGTATAGTCCTCAAAGAAGGGTAGAATCCCCATCATAACCTTCAAGTGTGACCTGGGATGGTTATGAGCAAAGAAGATCCTCCAAGAAGAGGACAGTGATAGTGGAATGTTGTCCAAGGGGACCGCAGAGCAATAAAGAACAAAAGCAAAGAAAGTCAAAGAAATGCCCTCACTTCAGAGCAGAGGACTTCAAAATGCCTGCTCAAAGGGCATGGCTACCTAACGTGAGCCTTCTCTGTTTCCTTTATTATCGCTACTAGATGGCAGTTATTGTTTAAAAATAAATAAACAAACAAACAGATGACAACAACAATAAACCCAGTCCCTCCGTTGTGACTCTTGTATGTTGGGCTAATAGTCACTGTAAGTTGTGTTTGGGCAAGGGTTGCTGTTCCTCCAGGAACCGTTTCCAGAGCTGATAGAATCACTGGTGACTCACAGATCCCCCACTAAGAGTTGGTGCTGGGATGAGATTTGGGCTGGCTCCCATGGAAAAGGATGGAATCATTATATTCTAAGTGTAGTAGGATATTTAATAACAAAAAATCCTATAATAGTCTGTTAATAACCATTGGCTAAATGTCCATTAACTATTTCCACCCTATCTTGCCACCTGATTGAATTGTGTTCCCCAGCTTCCTTGAAGATAGGCGAATGTTAACCAATGGAATATGGATAAAAATGGTTGTGTAGATTTTACGTGTCTCTCAGAACAGAGGAATTCTTTCTTGTTTCCATTAGATATTGCTGTTCTGGGTCTTGCAATCTTACAAGATAGAGTTTAAAGGTGGTGTGTTTCTGTTTGCCAGGGTTTCTCAATGATGGCATGGACAAGGTCCTCCCAACCATATCCAGCTGCCCTCTGAACTTCATTCACATATGCAAAAGGGAAGTGGTTGAATTAGTCACTGGGAATATTTGTCACTGTAGCTATGTTCTACCACATGTTCAATGTGTAGTTAGGACTTTTTTCAAATGTGAATGTTGTTTTAAGGCTACTGTTGGATAAGTGGGTCATTCTTTCACTATTAATTTGAAGTATTGTCATATAGTGGTAATATTCCTAGTTGGTTTCTGACTGTCTCTCTATCTCCCTCTTTCCCTGTGTGTTTCTGTGTCTCTCTGTCTCTGTGGGTCTCTCTGTCTCTCTGGCTCTGGCTCTGGCTGTGTGTGTGTGTGTGTGTGTTTGTGTGTGTGTGTGTGTGCATGTGCGCATGTGCGCATGTGCACTCATGGGTGCATGCCCATCTCTTTATCCCATGGGTAATCACACCTCTATATTTCATTTAGAAAGGCAGAATCCTGGCTTACCCATCAGATTAGTTATTCATTGATGTGACAAAGTGATAGAGACACCTTAAAGCAGTGAGGGTTTGGCACGTGGTTTAAATGTACAATCCACCATGGTGGGGAAACCACGGAAGCAATGTAAAGTGGCTGACAACTGCTGTCTGCAGTCAGAGATAGTAGTTCACCTATAGGCTTTTCTCTTTTCACTTCCTCTACAGTGCCAATCCTGGGCACAGCCACCCACACTCAGGGTGGGCCATCCCTCCTCATTTAAATCTCTCTGGAAATCCCCTCCTAGAAGCACTCATAACTGTCGTCTCATAGTGATTCTAAATCCTTTCAAGTTTGTGATGAAAATTAAACTGCCATACCCATAAATCAATTTTTTTACATATACACACCCTTATGTACACAAATGCTTTTTTACAAGTAAATTTTAAAATCCACTTGCCAATTTTTATTTTTAAAATCATGCTGGTATGTAACTCTTAGTTATTCTAGAGATTATTAATAACCTGGGGTGTAACTGCATTTCAAGCATGTTCTGTAATTAATTGCATAAAAACTGAGTTCTGTGAAAAATTATAGAACAGAGGAACAAATAATATGTGTGAAGACACGTTCAGTAGCTGAAGTATGATGTCATTCTGCAGAAATCAAGTAGCCTTAAGCTGGACACTGGAATGTTGTTTGTCCTTGGAACATGTGTTTCTCTTCATGAGTAAACTTGTTTTGAAAGAAAGTCGTTCTCCATGTTGTTTTCAGAATAAAATTAAAAGGATGTTTTTCAGTGAAGACAGCCAAAGCTTAGAGGGTCAATGAAGGGATGCAGGTTATTTGTATTTATTTTTAACATGATATGAGTATTCCACAGCGAGTTTCCCTCCCTCAGTCATGGACAATCAACTGAGGTCATCTTTTTGTTTTTATTTTGCCATAGGTATCACCCATGATAAAGGACAGGTACTCATTCCTTTCTTAGTTAAGGTTCCTGTTGCTGTGATAAAACACCATGACCATACATAAGTTGGGGTTGGGTCAATCTACTTCATCTTCCAGCTTGCAATCCATCATCCAGAGAAGTCAGGGAAGGAACTCAAGGTTGGAACCTGGAGGCAGGAACCAAAACAAGAGATGTGGAGGAATGAGGCTTGCTGACTGCTACCCCATGGCTTTCTCATTGTTCCCTGGACCATTGTTCAGGGGCAATACTGCCCTCAGTGAGCTGGGTCCTTTCTCATCAATCATCAGTCAAGAAAATACATGACAGGCTTGCCCACAGGCCAATCTGTTGGGGGCATTTTCTCATCCAAGGTTCCCTCTTTCCAAAAGGCTCTAGTTTCTGCCAAGTTGACTTAAAACTTACTAGCACAGCCTGTTAACCCTGAATATCTCAAGCACTGTCATCTCATGATCAATATGCCTAGAATATACTTTTTCAGTGCTGGCCTTACGTTCTGTGTTTGACAGCTGTGACTCCCTAGTCTTGAAGGCCTTCGTTCAACTGTTAATTGGTTATTCCTATTCCACTTATCACCGGATTCTGTGTTTCCAACACCTTCCTCCGGAAACTTAGTGAGTGCAAAGAATATATTTTCTTTTTCGCTGCAGCCCACTTTGAAGAGTGTTTGGAAGATGATAGGTCCTCAGTTAAACACATTTTTTTTTCTTTTTGACAAATGTTTGCATCCTATCAGTTGGGATTGAAGAGCTACAGCTACGAACTAGGAGCTATTAAAATAAGCCAATGAGAGAGAAGATGGATTGGAGCTAGATAACAGCTGTGGAAAATAAGAATAGAAGAGTTACGTGATGATGTGAAGGATTGCTGGGGAAAGTTAGTCCTGCAGGGAGCACCCAGCTGCACGCTGAGTAACAGAGAGAAGACAGCATGGTGGCCCATCCACATCAGGAAACCATTTGAAGTTTGCTATCAATAAAATGGAAGTGGTCAGGATGACCACTTGTTTTCATTTCCTTGAGCTGTGTTGTTTGGGTTATTTATTTTGTGCTCTTGATCTTTTTGATTCTGAGTCTGTAGGAGTTTTTATGCAGACAGACTTAACCCTTTGCTTGCCACGAGTCACTGTCGACTCTCCTGGGTTTTGTTTTGTTTTGTTTTCAAAAAATTTGATTTTTTTGTCATGTCGTCCATGAATTTAATTTTTTAACTCTTAAATTGGTTGTTCTTGGTGTATTTAAAAGCTTTGTAATTCTGCAGATGCATAGTTCTCTCACACAGTTTACACAGCTCTCACTTTTTAATATTTACTCAGTTATTAATGTTGTATTTTAAGATCAAGAATTATATCATCTAAAATAATAATATTGCAAAATCTTTTCTAATTTTAAAAATTCTTTCCACTGCTTGATCTAATTTTTATTACATATATAATTATCTACAAATATATATAATTTCTAAAGATTTTGTAGAAAAACTGAAGAATGATTTTCTTTAGTACATTTGGATGACTGTATTTTTTCTTTATTGTGTTTAAATTATTATATAAAGTCAATTTTCATTTTCCTTAAAATACAACCACTTCATTAATTATATATATTTTATTTACCCAAATGCAAGCAGTGAAAAATTTAAATTACCTATGCAATTTCTCAACTTGTTTCTTTTATTTGTTTTCAAATAAACATTTTTTTTGTATTTATGGCTTTAATTTTTTCATATGGTATATTTTGATCATCATCTTTCCTATGCTCCAACTCTCCAAAGGCTTCAACTAACCTCCCTCATCAACTCAACTTCATATTCTTTTTCTCTTAAAACATAAAAATAAACAAAATCAAAGCAACTAAACAAGCAAAACAAAAAGCACATAATATATATGGGGACCATTTTATGTTGGCCAACTCCTTCTGGGCATGGGGCTTGCCTTGAAATGTGGTTGATAAACCTAGCAACACCCTATTGGAGAAAACTGATTTCCCTTTCCTAGTAAATATTGCTTGCAAATATCTTCTTGCAGTTAGGCGTGGCACTCTGTGTCCACTTCTCCTCTTCAGTGGTAGGATTTCTTCTGGTTTGAACCTGTGCAGGTCGTACCATGCTGTCAACAGTCTCTGTGCATGCATATGTGCATCAGCACTGTCGGGTCTGGGAGATGATGCTTCCTTGGAGTTATCCATCGTCTGTGTGTCCCTTACAACTTTCCAGCCTCCTCCTTTGAGTAGATCTCCGAGCTTTGAAGGGAAGGCTTTTAGGGCTGAGTTCCACTGGGCACTGCTCAGCGGTGAGTCTCTGTTTTGCTGTAAGAAACAGCTTCACTGCTGAGGGCTGAATGCTGCTAGGCATTATGGGTATAATACGTCCGTTAAGAGTAATTTCATGGGCCTGGCGGTGGTGGCGCACGCCTTTAATCCCAGCACTTGGGAGGCAGAGGCAGGCGCAATTCTGAGTTCGAGGCCAGCCTGGTCTACAGAGTGAGTTCCAGGATAGCCAAGGTTATACAGAGAAACCCTGTCTCAAAAAAGCCAA